>NC_092707.1:415849652-416169758 GCF_047496885.1 Scyliorhinus torazame
GCCATTATGCGGTTGTGTGCCGATCCCGCGAGGTCGCCGCCGTCCCGGGAGCACAGGGAGCCCTGCAAGCAGTCTATGCGCCCCAACCCCCCCAGCACGCCATGTACGACCCGCAGGCGCAGCCGCTCTGGGTCCCGACCACCGCGGTCCCGGGAGAACTGGGAGCCCTGCACGCCGCCTACGCTCCCCAACCCCCCTCCCCGCAGCCCATGTATGACCCGCCGCCGGCGCTACCGCTTTGGGTCCCGGCCAACACTCTCCACGGAGAGGAGGGAGTTTTTCGCGTCCCTAACGCCACCCTCACCCCCGTCCCGCGCCCCACGCCTGACCCGCCGGCGCCACCTACTTGGACCCCGACCACCGCTGTCCCCGGTGAGGGAGCTCCGCGCGGTCCTTGCGCTCGCGGCCCCACGCCTGACCCGCCGGCGCCGCCGACTTGGGCCCCGACCACCGCTGTCCCCGGTGAGGGAGCTCCGCGCGGTCCTAGCGCTCGCGGTCCTAGCGCTCCCCAGCCCCCCCAGCACACCATGTGCGACCCGCAGACGCCGCCATTTTGGGTCCCGACCACCACGAGGGGAGGAGGGGCGCCGATGTGCGACCCGCAGACGCCGCCATTTTGGGTCCCGACCACCACGAGGGGAGGAGGGGCGACGCCATCTTGGACCGCCCCAGACCTGTACGACGCATGGGGGCGGCCATTTTTTCCACCCCCGCCGCCATCTTGTGACCCCCCCCAGCCACGTGCGATGTATGGGGCGGCCATTTTGTTCATCCCCGACGCCATCTTGGACGGCAACAACGGATCCCACTCCACTACTACAACCACGGCTCGCTTCGATTACGCTCGATCAGGCTCGGCCCCGGACACTCCAGACGACGACGACAACTGTCCTAATAAACGGCCATGAGACGCCATGCCTAGTCGACTCCGGGAGCACGGAAAGCTTTATACACCCCGACACGGTAAGCCGCTGTTCCTTGACCACCTATCCCAGCGCACAAAAGATTTGCCTAGCTGCAGGATCCCACTCCGTACAGATCCAGGGATTCTGCATAGTTACCCTTACGGTGCAAGGGAGGGAGTTCAAAAACTACAAAACGTAACGTCCTTCCCCAACTCTGTGCCCCCACCTTGCTGGGATTAGATTTCCAATGTAATCTACAGAGCCTTACGTTCAAATTCGGCGGCCCCATACCCCCACTCACTATCTGCGGCCTCGCAACCCTCAAGGTGCAACCCCCGTCCTTGTTTGCGAACCTCACCCCGGATTGCAAACCCGTCGCCACTAGGAGCAGACGGTACAGCGCCCAGGACCGGACCTTCATTCGGTCCGAAGTCCAGCGGCTACTAAAGGAGGGCATAATCCAGGCCAGCAATAGTCCCTGGAGAGCGCAGGTGGTAGTAGTGAAGACAGGGGAGAAACAAAGGATGGTCATTGACTACAGCCAGACCATCAACAGGTACACACAACTAGACGCGTACCCTCTCCCCCGCATATCCGACATGGTCAATCGGATTGCCCAATATAAAGTCTTCTCCACCGTGGACCTCAAGTCCGCCTACCATCAGCTCTCCATCCGCCCAAGTGACCGCAAGTACACAGCCTTCGAGGCAGACGGGCGATTATACCATTTCCTACGGGTCCCTTTTGGCGTCACAAACGGGGTCTCGGTCTTCCAACGGGAGATGGACCGAATGGTTGATCAACATGGGTTGCGGGCCACGTTCCCGTATCTCGACAATGTAACCATCTGCGGCCACGATCAGCAGGACCACGACGCCAACCTCCAGAAATTCCTCCAGACCGCCAAAGCCTTGAACCTCACGTACAACGAGGACAAGTGCGTTTTTAGCACCGACCGGCTAGCCATTCTGGGCTACATAGTACGCAATGGGATAATAGGCCCCGACCCCGAACGTATGCGCGCACTCATGGAATTTCCCCTCCCGCACTGCCCAAAAGCACTGAAACGCTGCCTGGGGTTCTTTTCGTACTACGCCCAGTGGGTCCCCCAGTACGCAGACAAGGCCCGCCCCCTAATACAGACCACGACCTTCCCTCTGTCGACAGAGCCTTGCCAGGCCTTCAGCCGCATCAAAGCGGATATCGCAAAGGCCACGATGCGCGCCATCGACGAGTCCCTCCCCTTCCAGGTCGAGAACGACGCATCCGACGTAGCTCTAGCGGCCACCCTTAACCAAGCGGGCAGACCCGTGGCCTTTTTCTCCCGAACCCTCCACGCCTCAGAAATCCGCCACTCATCAGTGGAAAAGGAAGCCCAAGCCATAGTGGAAGCTGTGCGACATTGGAGGCATTACCTGGCCGGCAGGAGATTCACTCTCCTCACTGACCAACGGTCGGTAGCTTTCATGTTCGATAATGCACAGCGGGGCAAAATTTAAAATGACAAGATCTTAAGGTGGAGGATCGAGCTCTCCACCTTCAACTATGAGACCTTGTACCTTCCCGGAAAGCTGAACGAGCCGTCCGATGCACTATCCCGCGGCACATGTGCCAACGCACAAATTAACCGCCTCCAAACCCTCCACGAGGACCTCTGCCACCCGGGGGTCACTCGGTTTTACCACTTCATCAAGTCCCGCAATCTCCCATACTCTTTAGAGGAGGTCCGTACAGTTACAAGGGACTGCCACATCTGCGCGGAATGCAAGCCGCATTTTTTCAGGCCAGATGGAGCGCACCTGATTAAGGCTTCCCGCCCCTTTGAACGCCTCAGTCTCGATTTCAAAGGGCCCCTCCCCTCCACCGACCGCAACGCATAGTTTCTTAATGTAGTGGACGAATATTCCCGCTTCCCTTTTGCCATTCCCTGCTCTGATATGACCGCGGCCACAGTCATTAAAGCCCTGAACAGCATCTTCACACTGTTCGGTTACCCCGCATACGTCCACAGCGACAGGGGGTCCTCTTTCATGAGTGACGAGCTGCGCCAGTTCCTGCTCAGCAAGGGCATAGCCTCAAGCAGGACGACCAGCTACAACCCCCGGGGGAACGGGCAAGTAGAAAGGGAGAACGGCACGGCCTGGAAGGCCGTCCTACTGGCCCTACGGTCCAGGGATCTCCCAGTTTCACGGTGGCAGGAGGTCCTCCCGGACGCTCTCCATTCCATCCGGTCGTTATTATGTACGAGCACTAATCAGACGCCTCACGAGCGTCTCCTTGTCTTCCCTAGGAGGTCCTCCTCTGGAACGTCGCTGCCGACCTGGCTGGCGGCCCCAGGACCCATCCTGCTCCGAAAGCATGTGCGGGCACATAAGGCGGACCCGTTGGTCGAAAGGGTTCACCTCCTCCACGCAAACCCCCAGTACGCCTACGTGGAGTACCCCGACGGCCGACAGGACACAGTCTCCCTGCGGGATCTGGCGCCCGCCGGCAACACGCACACCCCCCCGACACCAGCAACCCAACCCCCCCCCTCCTGCCACCGCCGCACCCCACGACCACCCCCTTCCCAGGAGGATCAGTCCCCCTCTCTTTTGCACCGACAGCTGAAACCGTGCGGCTCCTGGAGGCGACAACACTGGTACAAGCACCACCACCACCGCCGGGGCCGAGGCGATCGACACGGACGACCAGACCGCCCGACCGACTCGTGGCGTCGATGTAACACAAATATGGACTGTTCACAAGAACATTTTGCTTTTCTTCCTATACTCTCTGTAAATAGTTGCAACAGGACGAAATTGTCCAATACTGTATTGCCATGTGAATGTTTTATCCTCCCAGGACCAGCCCTGTAAACCCTTACCACCATACGAAGCATCACCCCGCCGGGTTCATTTTTGACAAGGGGTGAATGTGGTAGTATGTATTGGGGGTCATGTGGGACTGGAAGCCCTAATGTCATTGGCTGACAGATCCCGGGTCCTGGTTGGCCGTTGACCTCATGCTCTGCCCTGAAGGCGGAGTATAAGAAGCCGGAGTCTTCCCCTGCAGGCCAGTTTACTATCGGGCTGCGGGGGAACAGACACGCTTAATAAAGCCTCACCGACTTCACTCTATTCGTCTCATGGAGTCTTTGTGCGCTACACTTTCCTGGGAGTGTTTAATGGGGACAGTGTAGAGGGAGCTTCACTCTGTATCTTAACCCGTGCTGTACCTGTTCTGGGAGTGGTTGATGGGGACGGTGTAGAGGGAGCTTTACTCTGTATCTAACCCTGTGCTGTACCTGTGCTGGGAGTGTTTGATGGGGACAGTGTAGAGGGAGCTTTACTCAGTATATAACCCATTGCTGTACCTGTCCTGGGAGTGTTTGATGGGGACAGGGTAGAGGGAGCTTTACTCTGTATCTAACCCATTGCTGGACCTGTCCTGGGAGTGTTTGATGGGGATGGGTAGAGGGAGCTTTACTCTGTATCTAGCCCCGTGATGTACCTGTCCTGGGAGTGTTTGATGGGGACAGGGTAGAGGGAGCTTTACTCTGTATCTAGCCCGTTGCTGTACCTGTCCTGGGAGTGATTGATGGGGACAGGGTAGAGGGAGCTTTACTCTGTATCTAAGCCGTTGCTGTACCTGTCCTGGGAGTGTTTGATGGGGACAGTGTAGAGGGAGCTTTACTCTGTATCTAACCCCGTGCTGTACCTGTCCTGGGAGTGTTTGATGGGGACAGTGGAGAGGGAGCTTCACTCTGTATCTAACCCCGTGCTGTACCTGTCCTTGGAGTGTTTGATCGGGACAGTGTAAAGGGAGCTTTACTCTGTATCTAACCCCGTGCTGTACCTGTCCTGGGAGTGTTTGATGGGGACAGTGTAAAGGGAGCTTTACTCTGTATCTAACCCCGTGCTGTACCTGTCCTGGGAGTGTTTGGTGGGGACAGTGTGGAGGGAGCTTTATTCTGTATCTAACCCCGTACTGTACCTGTCCTGGGAGTGTTTGATGGGGACAGTGTAGAGGGAGCTTTACTTTGTATCTAACCCCATGCTGTACCTGTCCTGGGAGTGTTTGATGGGGACAGTGTAGAGGGAGCTTTACTCTGTATCTAACCCCGTGCTGTACCTGTCCTGGGAGTGTTTGATGGGGACAGTGTAGAGGGAGCTTTACTCTGTATCTGACCCCGTGCTGTACCTGTCCTGGGAGTGTTTGATGGGGACAGTGTAGAGGGAGCTTTACTCTGTATCTAACCCAGTGCTGTACCTGTCCTGGGAGTGTTTGATGGGGACAGTGTAGAGGGAGCTTTACTCTGTATCTGACCCCGTGCTGTACCTGTGTTGGGAGTGTTTGATGGGGACAGTGTAGAGGGAGCTTTACTCTGTAACTCACCCCGTGCTGTACCTGTGTTGGGAGTGTTTGATGGGGACAGTGTAGAGGGAGCTTTACTCTGTATCCAAACCTGTGCTGTACCTGTCCTGGGAGTGTTTGATTGGGACAGTGTAGAGGGTGCTTTACTCTGTATCTAACCCTGTGCTGTACCTGTCCTGGGAGTGTTTGATGGGGACAGTGTAGAGGGAGCTTTACTCTGTATCTAACCTCGTGCAGTACCTGTCCTGGAAGTGTTTGATGGGGACTGTGTGGAGGGAGCTTCACTCTGTATCTAACCCCGTGCTGTACCTGTCCTGGGAGTGTTTGATAGGGACAGTGTAGAGGGAGCTTTACTCTGTATCTAACCCGTTGCTGTACCTGTCCTGGGAGTGTTTGATGGGGACAGTGTAGAGGGAGATTCACTCTGTATCTAACCCCGTGCTGTACCTGTCCTGGGAGTGTTTGATGGGGACAGTGTAGAGGGAGCTTTACTCTGTATCTAACCCTGTGCTGTACCTGTGCTGGGAGTGTTTGATGGGGACAGTGTAGAGGGAGCTTTACTCAGTATATAACCCATTGCTGTACCTGTCCTGGGAGTGTTTAATGGGGACAGGGTAGAGGGAGCTTTACTCTGTATCCAAACCGTTGCTATACCTGTCCTGGGAGTGATTGATGGGGGCAGGGTTGAGGGAGCTTTACTCTATATCTAACCCCGTGCTGTACCTGTCCTGGGAGTGTTTGATGGGGACAGTATCGAGGGAGCTTTACTCTGTATCTCACCCCGTGCTGTACCTGTCTTGGGAGTGTTTGATGGGGACAGTGTAGAGGGAGCTTTACTCTGTATCTAACCCGTTGCTGTACCTGTCCTGGGAGTGTTTGATGGGGACAGTATAGAGAGAGCTTCACTCTGTATCTAACCCCGTGCTGTACCTGCCCTGGGAGTGTTTGATGGCGACAGTGTAGAGGGAGCTTTACTCTGTATCTAACCCTGTGCTGTAACTGTCCTGGGAGTGTTTGATGGGGACAGTGTAGAGGAAGCTTTACTCTGTATCTAACCCCGTGCTGTACCTGTGCTGGGAGTGTTTGATGGGGACAGTGTAGAGGGAGCTTTACTCTGTATCTAACCCCGCACTGTACCTGTCCTGGGAGTGTTTGGTGGGCACAGTGTGGAGGGAGCTTTACTCTGTATCTAACCCCGTGCTGCACCTGTCCTGGGAGTGATTGATGGGGACAGTGTAGAGGGAGCTTTACTCTGTATCTGACCCCGTGCTGTACCTGTCCTGGGAGTGTTTGATGGGACAGTGTAGAGGGAGATTTACTCTGTATCTCAGCCCTTGCTGTACCTGTCTTGGGAGTGTTTGATGGGGACAGTGTAGAGGGAGCTTTACTCTGTATCTAACCCGTTGCTGTACCTGTCCTGGGAGTGTTTGATGGGGACAGTGTAGAGGGAGCTTCACTCTGTATCTAACCCCGTGCTGTACCTGTCCTGGGAGTGTTTGATGGCGGCAATGTAGAGCGAGCTTTACTCTGTATCTAACCCCGTGCTGTACCTGTCCTGGGAGTGTTTGATGGGGACAGTGTAGAGGGAGCTTTAGTCTGTATCTAACCCCGTGCTGTACCTGTCCTGGGAGTGTTTGGTGGGGAGAGTGTAGAGGGAGCTTTACTCTGTAACTAACCCTGTGCTGTACCTGTCCTGGGAGTGTTTGATGGGGACAGTGTAGAGGGAGCTTCACTCTGTATCTAACCCCGTGCTGTACTTGTCCTGGGAGTGTTTGATGGGGACGGTGTAGAGGGAGCTTTACTCTGTATCTAACCCGTTGCTGTACCTGTCCTGGGAGTGATTGATGGGGACAGTGCAGAGGGAGCTTTACTCTGTATCTAACCCGTTGCTGTACCTGTCCTGGGAGTGATTGATGGGGACAGTGCAGAGGGAGCTTTACTCTGTATCTAACCCGTTGCTGTACCTGTCCTGGGAGTGATTGATGGGGACAGGGTAGAGGGAGCTTTACTCTGTATCCAACCCCGTGCTGTACCTGTCCTGGGAGTGTTTGATGGGGACAGTGTAGAGGGAGCTTTACTCTGTATCTCACCCCGTGCTGTACCTGTCTAGGGAGTGTTTGATGGGGACAGTGTAGAGGGAGCTTTACTCTGTATCTAACACGTTGCTGTACCTGTCCTGGGAGTGTTTGATGGGGACAGTGCAGAGGGAGCTTTACTCTGTATCTAACCCTGTGCTGTAACTGTCCTGGGAGTGTTTGATGGGGACAGTGTAGAGGGAGCTTTACTCTGTATCTAACCCCGTGCTGTACCTGTCCTGGGAGTGATTGATGGGGACAGTGTAGAGGGAGCTTTACTCTGTATCTGACCCCGTGCTGTACCTGTCCTGGGAGTGTTTGATGGGGACAGTGTAGAGGGATATTTACTCTGTATCTCAGCCCGTGCTGTACCTGTCTTGGGAGTGTTTGATGGGGACAGTGTAGAGGGAGCTTTACTCTGTATCTTACCCGTTGCTGTACCTGTCCTGGGAGTGTTTGATGGGGACAGTGTAGAGGGAGCTTCACTCTGTATCTAACCCCGTGCTGTACCTGTCCTGGGAGTGTTTGATGGCGGCAATGTAGAGGGAGCTTTACTCTGTATCTAACCCCGTGCTGTACCTGTCCTGGGAGTGTTTGATGGGGACAGTGTAGAGGGAGCTTTAGTCTGTATCTAACCCCGTGCTGTACCTGTCCTGGGAGTGTTTGGTGGGGACAGTGTAGAGGAAGCTTTACTCTGTAACTAACCCTGTGCTGTACCTGTCCTGGGAGTGTTTGATGGGGACAGTGTAGAGGGAGCTTCACTCTGTATCTAACCCCGTGCTGTACTTGTCCTGGGAGTGTTTGATGGGGACGGTGTAGAGGGAGCTTTACTCTGTATCTAACCCCGTGCTGTGCCTGTCCTGGGAGTGATTGATGGGGACAGTGTAGAGGGAGCTTTACTCTGTATCTGACCCCGTGCTGTACCTGTCCTGGGAGTGATTGATGGGGACAGTGTAGAGGGAGATTTACTCTGTATCTCAGCCCGTGCTGTACCTGTCTTGGGAGTGTTTGATGGGGACAGTGTAGAGGGAGCTTTACTCTGTATCTAACCCGTTGCTGTACCTGTCCTGGGAGTGTTTGATGGGGACAGTGTAGAGGGAGCTTCACTCTGTATCTAACCCCGTGCTGTACCTGTCCTGGGAGTGTTTGATGGCGGCAATGTAGAGGGAGCTTTACTCTGTATCTAACCCCGTGCTGTACCTGTCCTGGGAGTGTTTGATGGGGACAGTGTAGAGGGAGCTTTACTCTGTAACTAACCCTGTGCTGTACCTGTCCTGGGAGTGTTTGATGGGGACAGTGTAGAGGGAGCTTCACTCTGTATCTAACCCCGTGCTGTACTTGTCCTGGGAGTGTTTGATGGGGACGGTGTAGAGGGAGCTTTACTTTGTATCTAACCCCGTGCTGTACCTGTGCTGGGAGTGTTTGATGGGGACAGTGTAGTGTGCGCTTTACTCAGTATATAACCCATTGCTGTACCTGTCCTGCGAGTGTTTGATAGGGACAGGGTAGAGGGAGCTTTACTCTGTATCTAACCCGTTGCTGTACCTGTCCTGGGAGTGATTGATGGGGACAGGGTAGAGGGAGCTTTACTCTGTATCCAACCCCGTGCTGTACCTGTCCTGGGAGTGTTTGATGGGGACAGTGTAGAGGGAGCTTTACTCTGTATCTCACCCCGTGCTGTACCTGTCTAGGGAGTGTTTGATGGGGACAGTGTAGAGGGAGCTTTACTCTGTATCTAACACGTTGCTGTACCTGTCCTGGTAGTGTTTGATGGGGACAGTGCAGAGGGAGCTTTACTCTGTATCTAACCCTGTGCTGTAACTGTCCTGGGAGTGTTTGATGGGGACAGTGTAGAGGAAGCTTTACTCTGTACCTAACCCCGTGCTGTACCTGTGCTGGGAGTGTTTGATGGGGACAGTGTAGAGGGAGCTTTACTCTGTATCTAACCCCGCACTGTACCTGACCGGGGAGTGTTTGGTGGGCACAGTGTGGAGGGAGCTTTACTCTGTATCTAACCCCGTGCTGTACCTGTCCTGGGAGTGATTGATGGGGACAGTGTAGAGGGAGCTTTACTCTGTATCTGACCCCGTGCTGTACCTGTCCTGGGAGTGTTTGATGGGGACAGTGTAGAGGGAGCTTTACTCTGTATCTAACCCTGCGCTGTACCTGTCCTGGGAGTGTTTGATGGGGACAGTGTAGAGGGAGCTTTACTCTGTATCTAACCCAGTGCTGTACCTGTCCTGGGAGTGTTTGATGGGGACAGTGTAGAGGGAGCTTTATTCTGTATCTAACCCTGTGCTGTACCTGTCCTGGGAGTGTTTGATGGGGACAGTGTAGAGGGAGCTTTACTCTGTATCTAACCCCGTGCTGTACCTGTCCTGGGAGTGTTTGATGGGGACAGTGTAGAGGGAGCTTTACTCTGTATCTAACCCTGTGCTGTACCTGTCCTGGGAGTGTTTGATGGGAACAGTGTAGAGGGAGCTTTATTCTGTATCTAACCCCGTGCTGTACCTGTCCTGGGAGTGTTTGATGGGGACAGTGTAGAGGGAGCTTTACTTTGTATCTAACCCCGTGCTGTACCTGTCCTGGGAGTGTTTGATGGGGACAGTGTAGAGGGAGCTTTACTCTGTATCTAACCCCGTGCTGTACCTGTCCTGGGAGTGTTTGATGGGGACAGTGTAGAGGGAGCTTTACTCTGTATCTGACCCCGTGCTGTACCTGTCCTGGGAGTGTTTGATGGGGACAGTGCAGAGGGAGCTTTACTCTGTATCTAACCCAGTGCTGTACCTGTCCTGGGAGTGTTTGATGGGGACAGTGTAGAGGGAGATTTACTCTGTATCTGACCCCGTGCTGTACCTGTCTTGGGAGTGTTTGATGGGGACAGTGTAGAGGGATCTTTACTCTGTAACTCACCCCGTGCTGTACCTGTGTTGGGAGTGTTTGATGGGGACAGTGTAGAGGGAGCTTTACTCTGTATCCAAACCTGTGCTGTACCTGTCCTGGGAGTGTTTGATTGGGACAGTGTAGAGGGTGCTTTACTCTGTATCTAACCCTGTGCTGTACCTGTCCTGGGAGTGTTTGATGGGGACAGTGTAGAGGGAGCTTTACTCTGTATCTAACCTCGTGCAGTTCCTGTCCTGGAAGTGTTTGATGGGGACTGTGTGGAGGGAGCTTCACTCTGTATCTAACCTCGTGCTGTACCTGTCCTGGGAGTGTTTGATAGGGACAGTGTAGAGGGAGCTTTACTCTGTATCTAACCCGTTGCTGTACCTGTCCTGGGAGTGTTTGATGGGGACAGTGTAGAGGGAGGTTCACTCTGTATCTAACCCCGTGCTGTACCAGTCCTGGGAGTGTTTGATGGGGACAGTGTAGAGGGAGCTTTACTCTGTATCTAACCCTGTGCTGTACCTGTGCTGGGAGTGTTTGATGGGGACAGTGTAGAGGGAGCTTTACTCAGTATATAACCCATTGCTGTACCTGTCCTGGGAGTGTTTAATGGGGACAGGGTAGAGGGAGCTTTACTCTGTATCCAAACCGTTGCTATACCTGTCCTGGGAGTGATTGATGGGGACAGGGTTGAGGGAGCTTTACTCTATATCTAACCCCGTGCTGTACCTGTCCTGGGAGTGTTTGATGGGGACAGTATCGAGGGAGCTTTACTCTGTATCTCACCCCGTGCTGTACCTGTCTTGGGAGTGTTTGATGGGGACAGTGTAGAGGGAGCTTTACTCTGTATCTTACCCGTTGCTGTACCTGTCCTGGGAGTGTTTGATGGGGACAGTATAGACGGAGCTTCACTCTGTATCTAACCCCGTGCTGTACCTGCCCTGGGAGTGTTTGATGGCGACAGTGTAGAGGGAGCTTTACTCTGTATCTAACCCTGTGCTGGAACTGTCCTGTGAGTGTTTGATGGGGACAGTGTAGAGGAAGCTTTACTCTGTACCTAACCCCGTGCTGTACCTGTGCTGGGAGTGTTTGATGGGGACAGTGTAGAGGGAGCTTTACTCTGTATCTAACCCCGCACTGTACCTGTCCTGGGAGTGTTTGGTGGGCGCAGTGTGGAGGGAGCTTTACTCTGTATCTAACCCCGTGCTGTACCTGTCCTGGGAGTGATTGATGGGGACAGTGTAGAGGGAGCTTTACTCTGTATCTGACCCCGTGCTGTACCTGTCCTGGGAGTGTTTGATGGGGACAGTGTAGAGGGAGATTTACTCTGTATCTCAGCCCATGCTGTACCTGTCTTGGGAGTGTTTGATGGGGACAGTGTAGAGGGAGCTTTACTCTGTATCTAACCCGTTGCTGTACCTGTCCTGGGAGTGTTTGATGGGGACAGTGTAGAGGGAGCTTCACTCTGTATCTAACCCCGTGCTGTACCTGTCCTGGGAGTGTTTGATGGCGGCAATGTAGAGGGAGCTTTACTCTGTATCTAACCCCGTGCTGTACCTGTCCTGGGAGTGTTTGATGGGGACAGTGTAGAGGGAGCTTTAGTCTGTATCTAACCCCGTGCTGTACCTGTCCTGGGAGTGTTTGGTGGGGACAGTGTAGAGGGAGCTTTACTCTGTAACTAACCCTGTGCTGTACCTGTCCTGGGAGTGTTTGATGGGGACAGTGTAGAGGGAGCTTCACTCTGTATCTAACCCCGTGCTGTACCTGTCCTGGGAGTGTTTGATGGGGACAGTGTAGAGGGAGCTTTACTCTGTATCTGACCCCGTGCTGTACCTGTCCTGGGAGTGTTTGATGGGGACAGTGCAGAGGGAGCTTTACTCTGTATCTAACCCAGTGCTGTACCTGTCCTGGGAGTGTTTGATGGGGACAGTGTAGAGGGAGCTTTACTCTGTATCTGACCCCGTGCTGTACCTGTGTTGGGAGTGTTTGATGGGGACAGTGTAGAGGGAGCTTTACTCTGTAACTCACCCCGTGCTGTACCTGTGTTGGGAGTGTTTGATGGGGACAGTGTAGAGGGAGCTTTACTCTGTATCCAAACCTGTGCTGTACCTGTCCTGGGAGTGTTTGATTGGGACAGTGTAGAGGGTGCTTTACTCTGTATCTAACCCTGTGCTGTACCTGTCCTGGGAGTGTTTGATGGGGACAGTGTAGAGGGAGCTTTACTCTGTATCTAACCTCGTGCAGTACATGTCCTGGAAGTGTTTGATGGGGACTGTGTGGAGGGAGCTTCACTCTGTATCTAACCCCGTGCTGTACCTGTCCTGGGAGTGTTTGATAGGGACAGTGTAGAGGGAGCTTTACTCTGTATCTAACCAGTTGCTGTACCTGTCCTGGGAGTGTTTGATGGGGACAGTGTAGAGGGAGGTTCACTCTGAATCTAACCCCGTGCTGTACCAGTCCTGGGAGTGTTTGATGGGGACAGTGTAGAGGGAGCTTTACTCTGTATCTAACCCTGTGCTGTACCTGTGCTGGGAGTGTTTGATGGGGACAGTGTAGAGGGAGCTTTACTCAGCATATAACCCATTGCTGTACCTGTCCTGGGAGTGTTTAATGGGGACAGGGTAGAGGGAGCTTTACTCTGTATCCAAACCGTTGCTATACCTGTCCTGGGAGTGATTGATGGGGACAGGGTTGAGGGAGCTTTACTCTGTATCTCACCCCGTGCTGTACCTGTCTTGGGAGTGTTTGATGGGGACAGTGTAGAGGGAGCTTTACTCTGTATCTAACCCGTTGCTGTACCTGTCCTGGGTGTGTTTGATGGGGACAGTATAGACGGAGCTTCACTCTGTATCTAACCCCGTGCTGTACCTGCCCTGGGAGTGTTTGATGGCGACAGTGTAGAGGGAGCTTTACTCTGTATCTAACCCTGTGCTGTAACTGTCCTGGGAGTGTTTGATGGGGACAGTGTAGAGGAAGCTTTACTCTGTACCTAACCCCGTGCTGTACCTGTGCTGGGAGTGTTTGATGGGGACAGTGTAGAGGGAGCTTTACTCTGTATCTAACCCCGCACTGTACCTGTCCTGGGAGTGTTTGGTGGGCACAGTGTGGAGGGAGCTTTACTCTGTATCTAACCCCGTGCTGTACCTGTCCTGGGAGTGATTGATGGGGACAGTGTAGAGGGAGCTTTACTCTGTATCTGACCCCGTGCTGTACCTGTCCTGGGAGTGTTTGATGGGGACAGTGTAGAGGGAGATTTACTCTGTATCTCAGCCCGTGCTGTACCTGTCTTGGGAGTGTTTGATGGGGACAGTGTAGAGGTAGCTTTACTCTGTATCTAACCCGTTGCTGGACCAGTCCTGGGAGTGTTTGATGGGGACAGTGTAGAGGGAGCTTCACTCTGTATCTAACCCCGTGCTGTACCTGTCCTGGGAGTGTTTGATGGCGGCAATGTAGAGGCAGCTTTACTCTGTATCTAACCCCGTGCTGTACCTGTCCTGGTAGTGTTCGATGGGGACAGTGTAGAGGGAGCTTTAGTCTGTATCTAACCCCGTGCTGTACCTGTCCTGGGAGTGTTTGGTGGGGACAGTGTAGAGGGAGCTTTACTCTGTAACTAACCCTGTGATGTACCTGTCCTGGGAGTGTTTGATGGGGACAGTGTAGAGGGAGCTTCACTCTGTATCTAACCCCGTGCTGTGCTTGTCCTGGGAGTGTTTGATGGGGACGGTGTAGAGGGAGCTTTACTCTGTATCTAACCCCGTGCTGTACCTGTGCTGGGAGTGTTTGATGGGGACAGTGTAGTGTGCGCTTTACTCAGTATATAACCCATTGCTGTACCTGTCCTGCGAGTGTTTGATAGGGACAGGGTAGAGGGAGCTTTACTCTGTATCTAACCCGTTGCTGTACCTGTCCTGGGAGTGTTTGATGGGGACAGTGTAGAGGGAGCTTTACTCTGTATCTAACCCCGTGCTGTACCTGTCCTGGGAGTGATTGATGGGGACAGGGTAGAGGGAGCTTTACTCTGTATCCAACCCCGTGCTGTACCTGTCCTGGGAGTGTTTGATGGGGACAGTGTAGAGGGAGCTTTACTCTGTATCTCACCCCGTGCTGTACCTGTCTAGGGAGTGTTTGATGGGGACAGTGTAGAGGGAGCTTTGCTCTGTATCTCACCCCGTGCTGTACCTGTCCTGGGAGTGTTTGATGGGGACAGTGTGGAGGGAGCTTTACTCTGTATCTAACCCTGCGCTGTACCTGTCCTGGGAGTGTTTGATGGGGACAGTGTAGAGGGAGCTTTACTCTGTATCTAACCCTGCGCTGTACCTGTCCTGGGAGTGTTTGATGGGGACAGTGTAGAGGGAGCTTTACTCTGTATCTAACCCCGTGCTGTACCTGTCCTGGGAGTGTTTGATGGGGACAGTGTAGAGGGAGCTTTACTCTGTATCTAACCCCGTGCTGTACCTGTCCTGGGAGTGTTTGATGGGGACAGTGTAGAGGGAGCTTTACTCTGTATCTAACCCCGTGCTGTACCTGTCCTGGGAGTGTTTGATGGGGACAGTGTAGAGGGAGCTTTATTCTGTATCTAACCCCGTGCTGTACCTGTCCTGGGAGTGTTTGATGGGGACAGTGTAGAGGGAGCTTTACTCTGTATCTAACCTTGTGCTGTACCTGTCTTGGGAGTGTTTGATGGGGACAGTGTAGAGGGAGCTTTACTCTGTATCTAACCCTGTGCTGTACCTGTCCTGGGAGTGTTTGATGGGAACAGTGTAGAGGGAGCTTTATTCTGTATCTAACCCCGTGCTGTACCTGTCCTGGGAGTGTTTGATGGGAACAGTGTAGAGGGAGCTTTACTCTGTATCTAACCCCGTGCTGTACCTGTCCTGGGAGTGTTTGATGGGGACAGTGTAGAGCAGCTTTACTCTGTATCTAACCCCGTGCTGTACCTGTCCTGGGAGTGTTTGATGGAGACAGTGTACAGGGAGCTTTACTCTGTATCTAACCCCGTGCTGTACCTGTCCTGGGAGTGTTTGGTGGGGAGAGTGTGGAGGGAGCTTTACTCTGTATCTAACCCCGCTCTGTACCTGTCCTGGGAGTGTTTGATGGGAACAGTGTAGCGAAAGCTTTATTCTGTCTAACCCCGTGCTGTACCTGTCCTTGGGAGTGTTTGATGAGTACAGTGTAGTGGGAGCTTTAGTCTGTATCTAACCCCATGCTGTACCTGTCCTGGGAGTGTTTAATGGGGACAGTGTAGAGGGAGCTTTACTCTGTATCTAACCCCGTGCTGTACCTGTCCTGGGAGTGTTTGGTGGGGACAGTGTGGAGGGAGCTTTACTCTGTATCTAACCCCGTGCTGTAGCTGTCCTGGGAGTGTTTGATGGGGACAGTGTCGAGGGAGCTTTACTCTGTATCTAACCCTGTGCTGTACCTGTCCTGGGAGTGTTTGATGGGGACAGTGTCGAGGGAGCTTTACTCTGTATCTAACCCCGTGCTGTACCTGTCCTGGGAGTGTTTGGTGGGGACAGTGTAGAGGGAGCTTTACTCTGTATCTAACCCCGTGCTGTACCTGTCCTGGGAGTGTTTGGTGGGGACAGTGTACAGGGAGCTTTACTCTGTATCTAACCCTGTGCTGTACCTGTCCTGGGAGTGTTTGATGGGAACAGTGTAGAGGGAGCTTTACTCTGTATCTAACCCCGTGCTGTACCTGTCCTGCGAGTGTTTGGTGGGGAGAGTGTGGAGGGAGCTTTACTCTGTATCTAACCCCGCGCTGTACCTGCCCTGGGAGTGTTTGATGGGAACACTGTAGCGAAAGCTTTATTCTGTATCTAACCCCGTTCTGTACCTGTCCTGGGAGTGTTTGATGAATACAGTGTAGTGGGAGCTTTAGTCTGTATCTAACCCCATGCTGTACCTGTCCTGGGAGTGTTTAATGGGGACAGTGTAGAGGGAGCTTTACTCTGTATCTCACCCCGTACTGTACCTGTCCTGGGAGTGTTTGATAGGGACAGTGTGGAGGGAGCATTACTCTGTATCTAACCCCGTACTGTACCTGTCCTGGGAGTGTTTGGTGGGGACAGTGTGGAGGGAACTTTACTCTGTATCTAACCCCGTGCTGTAGCTGTCCTGGGAGTGTTTGATGGGGACAGTGTCAAGGGAGCTTTACTCTGTATCTAACCCTGTGCTGTACCTGTCCTGGGAGTGTTTGATGGGGACAGTGTCGAGGGAGCTTTACTCTGTATCTAACCCCGTGCTGTACCTGTCCTGGGAGTGTTTGGTGGGGACAGTGTAGAGGGAGCTTTACTCTGTATCTAACCCCGTGCTGTACCTGTCCTGGGAGTGTTTGGTGGGGACAGTGTAGAGGGAGCTTTACTCTGTATCTAAACCTGTGCTGTACCTGTCCTGGGAGTGTTTGATGGGGACAGTGTAGAGGGAGCTTTACTCTGTATCTAACCCCGTGCTGTACCTGTCCTGGGAGTGTTTGATGGGAACAGTGTAGAGGGAGCATTACTCTGTATCTAACCCCGTGCTGTACCTGTCCTGGGAGTGTTTGATGGGGACAGTGTGGAGGGAGCATTACTCTGTACCTAACCCCGTGCTGTACCTGTCCTGGGAGTGTTTGGTGGGGAAAGTGTGGAGGGAGCATTACTCTGTATCTAACCCCGTGCTGTACCTGTCCTGGGAGTGTTTGGTGGGGACAGTGTGGAGGGAGCATTACTCTGTATCTAACCCCGTGCTGTAGCTGTCCTGGGAGTGTTTGATGGGGAAAGTGTCGAGGGAGCTTTACTCTGTATCTAACCCCGTGCTGTACCTGACCTGGGAGTGTTTGATGGGGACAGTGTAGAGGGAGCTTTACTCTGTATCTAACCCCGTGCTGTACCTGTCCTGGGTTTGTCTGATGGGGACAGTGTAGAGGGAGCTTTACTCTGTATCTAACCCCGTGCTGTACCTGTGCTGGGAGTGTTTGATGGGGACAGTGTCGAGGGAGCTTTACTCTGTATCTAACCCCGTGCTGTACCTGTCCTGGGTTTGTCTGATGGGGACAGTGTAGAGGGAGCTTTACTCTGTATCTAACCCCGTGCTGTACCTGTGCTGGGAGTGTTTGATGGGGACAGTGTCGAGGGAGCTTTACTCTGTATCTAACCCCGTGCTGTACCTGTCCTGGGAGTGTTTGATGGGGACAGTTTCGAGGGAGCTTTACTCTGTATCTAACCCCGTGCTGTACCTGTCCTGGGAGTGTTTGGTGGGGACAGTGTAGAGGGAGCTTTACTCTGTATCTAACCCCGTGCTGTACCTGTCCTGGGAGTGTTTGGTGGGGACAGTGTACAGGGAGCTTTACTCTGTATCTAACCCTGTGCTGTACCTGTCCTGGGAGTGTTTGATGGGAACAGTGTAGAGGGAGCTTTACTCTGTATCTAACCCCGTGCTGTACCTGTCCTGGGAGTGTTTGGTGGGGAGAGTGTGGAGGGAGCTTTACTCTGTATCTAACCCCGCGCTGTACCTGCCCTGGGAGTGTTTGATGGGAACACTGTAGCGAAAGCTTTATTCTGTATCTAACCCCGTTCTGTACCTGTCCTGGGAGTGTTTGATGAGTACAGTGTAGTGGGAGCTTTAGTCTGTATCTAGCCCCATGCTGTACCTGTCCTGGGAGTGTTTAATGGGGACAGTGTAGAGGGAGCTTTACTCTGTATCTCACCCCGTACTGTACCTGTCCTGGGAGTGTTTGATGCGGACAGTGTGGAGGGAGCATTACTCTGTATCTAACCCCGTGCTGTACCTGTCCTGGGAGTGTTTGGTTGGGACAGTGTGGAGGGAACTTTACTCTGTATCTAACCCCGTGCTGTAGCTGTCCTGGGAGTGTTTGGTGGGGACAGTGTAGAGGGAGCTTTACTCTGTATCTAACCCCGTGCTGTACCTGTCCTGGGAGTGTTTGATGAATACAGTGTAGTGGGAGCTTTAGTCTGTATCTAACCCCATGCTGTACCTGTCCTGGGAGTGTTTAATGGGGACAGTGTAGAGGGAGCTTTACTCTGTATCTCACCCCGTACTGTACCTGTCCTGGGAGTGTTTGATAGGGACAGTGTGGAGGGAGCATTACTCTGTATCTAACCCCGTGCTGTAGCTGTCCTGGGAGTGTTTGATGGGGACAGTGTCAAGGGAGCTTTACTCTGTATCTAACCCTGTGCTGTACCTGTCCTGGGAGTGTTTGATGGGGACAGTGTCGAGGGAGCTTTACTCTGTATCTAACCCCGTGCTGTACCTGTCCTGGGAGTGTTTGGTGGGGACAGTGTAGAGGGAGCTTTACTCTGTATCTAACCCCGTGCTGTACCTGTCCTGGGAGTGTTTGGTGGGGACAGTGTAGAGGGAGCTTTACTCTGTATCTAACCCTGTGCTGTACCTGTCCTGGGAGTGTTTGATGGGGACAGTGTAGAGGGAGCTTTACTCTGTATCTAACCCCGTGCTGTACCTGTCCTGGGAGTGTTTGATGGGAACAGTGTAGAGGGAGCATTACTCTGTATCTAACCCCGTGCTGTACCTGTCCTGGGAGTGTTTGATGGGGACAGTGTGGAGGGAGCATTACTCTGTACCTAACCCCGTGCTGTACCTGTCCTGGGAGTGTTTGGTGGGGAAAGTGTGGAGGGAGCATTACACTGTATCTAACCCCGTGCTGTACCTGTCCTGGGAGTGTTTGGTGGGGACAGTGTGGAGGGAGCATTACTCTGTATCTAACCCCGTGCTGTAGCTGTCCTGGGAGTGTTTGATGGGGAAAGTGTCGAGGGAGCTTTACTCTGTATCTAACCCCGTGCTGTACCTGACCTGGGAGTGTTTGATGGGGACAGTGTAGAGGGAGCTTTACACTGTATCTAACCCCGTGCTGTACCTGTCCTGGGTTTGTCTGATGGGGACAGTGTAGAGGGAGCTTTACTCTGTATCTAACCCCGTGCTGTACCTGTGCTGGGAGTGTTTGATGGGGACAGTGTCGAGGGAGCTTTACTC
Organism: Scyliorhinus torazame; assembly: GCF_047496885.1. NCBI lineage: Eukaryota > Metazoa > Chordata > Chondrichthyes > Carcharhiniformes > Scyliorhinidae > Scyliorhinus > Scyliorhinus torazame. Next base: position 415,868,860 of record NC_092707.1, read on the forward strand.
TGTATCTAACCCCGTGCTGTACCTGTCCTGGGAGTGTTTGATGGGGACAGTTTCGAGGGAGCTTTACTCTGTATCTAACCCCGTGCTGTACCTGTCCTGGGAGTGTTTGATGGGGACAGTGTGGAGGGAGCTTTACTCTGTATCTAACCCTGCGCTGTACCTGTCCTGGGAGTGTTTGATGGGGACAGTGTAGAGGGAGCTTTACTCTGTATCTAACCCTGCGCTGTACCTGTCCTGGGAGTGTTTGATGGGGACAGTGTAGAGGGAGCTTTACTCTGTATCTAACCCCGTGCTGTACCTGTCCTGGGAGTGTTTGATGGGGACAGTGTAGAGGGAGCTTTACTCTGTATCTAACCCCGTGCTGTACCTGTCCTGGGAGTGTTTGATGGGAACAGTGTAGAGGGAGCATTACTCTGTATCTAACCCCGTGCTGTACCTGTCCTGGGAGTGTTTGATGGGGACAGTGTGGAGGGAGCATTACTCTGTACCTAACCCCGTGCTGTACCTGTCCTGGGAGTGTTTGGTGGGGAAAGTGTGGAGGGAGCATTACACTGTATCTAACCCCGTGCTGTACCTGTCCTGGGAGTGTTTGGTGGGGACAGTGTGGAGGGAGCATTACTCTGTATCTAACCCCGTGCTGTAGCTGTCCTGGGAGTGTTTGATGGGGAAAGTGTCGAGGGAGCTTTACTCTGTATCTAACCCCGTGCTGTACCTGACCTGGGAGTGTTTGATGGGGACAGTGTAGAGGGAGCTTTACTCTGTATCTAACCCCGTGCTGTACCTGTCCTTGGTTTGTCTGATGGGGACAGTGTAGAGGGAGCTTTACTCTGTATCTAACCCCGTGCTGTACCTGTGCTGGGAGTGTTTGATGGGGACAGTGTCGAGGGAGCTTTACTCTGTATCTAACCCCGTGCTGTACCTGTCCTGGGTTTGTCTGATGGGGACAGTGTAGAGGGAGCTTTACTCTGTATCTAACCCCGTGCTGTACCTGTGCTGGGAGTGTTTGATGGGGACAGTGTCGAGGGAGCTTTACTCTGTATCTAACCCCGTGCTGTACCTGTCCTGGGAGTGTTTGATGGGGACAGTTTCGAGGGAGCTTTACTCTGTATCTAACCCCGTGCTGTACCTGTCCTGTGAGTGTTTGGTGGGGACAGTCTGGAGGGAGCTTTACTCTGTATCTAACTCCGTGCTGTACCTGTCCTTGGATTGTTTGATGGCGACAATGTTGCGGGAGCTTTACTCTGTATCTAATCCCGTGCTGTACCTGTCCTGGGAGTGTTTGATGGGGACAGTGTAGAGGGAGCTTTACTCTGTATCTAACCCCGTGCTGTACCTGTCCTGGGAGTGTTTGATGGGGACAGTGTAGAGGGAGCTTTCCTCTGTATCTAACCCCGTGCTGTACCTGTCCTGGGAGTGTTTGATGGGGACAGTGTAGAGGGAGCTTTACTCTGTATCTAACCCCGTGCTGTACCTGTCCTGGGAGTGTTTGGTGGGGACAGTGTAGAGGGAGCTTTACTCTGTATCTAACCCCGTGCTGTACCTGTCCTGGGAGTGTTTGATGGGGACAGTGTAGAGGCAGCTTTACTCTGTATCTAACCCCGTTCTGTACCTGTCCTGGGAGTGTTTGGTGGGGACAGTGTAGAGGGAGCTTTACTCTGTATCTAACCCCGTGCTGTACCTGTCCTGGGAGTGTTTGGTGGGGAGAGTGTGGAGGGAGCTTTACTCTCTATCTAACCCCGTGCTGTACCTGTCCTGGGAGTGTTTGGTGGGGAGAGTGTGGAGGGAGCTTTACTCTGTATCTAACCCCGTGCTGTACCTGTCCTGGGAGTGTTTGATGGGAAGAGTGTGGAGGGAGCTTTACTCTCTATCTAACCCCGTGCTGTACCTGTCCTGGGAGTGTTTGATGGGGACAGTCTAGTGGGATATTTACTCTGTATCTAACCCCGTGCTGTACCTGTCCTGGGAGTGTTTGATGGGGACAGTGTAGAGGGAGCTTTACTCTGTATCTAACCCCGTGCTGTACCTGTCCGGTTAGTGTTTCATGGGGACAGTGTGGTCTACTGTCAAGAGAAATATATTCTCCATCTCTCCTGACACACGCCATCTTAATATTGACAAACATCTGTGAAGAATGTCAATATGGTAGTTATTTATTTCTGTGGTTAATGCTGTGGGAGAGACTGAGGCTGTGATTTACTGACCAAAACCAGTGCCGTTGTGGACAGTGGGAAGGCCTTGCTGAGGCCCCACTCACCTCCCTTTCCTGCACTGAGGAGCTCCACTCTGGGCAGTGCCACGCTGGCACTGGTTGGCATTGCCAAGGTGCCTGGGTGGCATCAGCAGTGCCAGGTGGCCACCTTACCCAGACGCCGACCACCCGGGGCCTTTCACCGCCTGGGAGATCCCCCAGTGCCTGGTCTCCATTTTGTTGAGATCTGTACTGAACGGCCCCCATCTGGGGTCTCGCCGGCGATGGCGTCAGACCCCAGGGGTTGGCTTGCTCTGGCCGAGACATGTGCCTAACTGCACCCTGAAATATGCAAGTTCAGGCCCTGCCCATTGAGGGTGGGATCCAGATCACAAGATCCCGTTCGCTCTCGCGAGCCGCGGTGATCGCACCACACTTATCGGCCGCGTCACATTTCAATTTCAGCATTCCGCAGCCGTTAGATCGCGCCCTGTGTGTAAGTGAATCCTTTCATCCTCCTGTCTCGTCATTGATTCCGCAGCGTCAGTGACCAGGATGCCGATTAAGTGGATGGCCCCAGAATCCATCAACTTCAGGCGCTTCACCTCGTTGAGCGATGTGTGGATGTTCGGTAAGTGAGTGAATGTAAGAATGTGTCGGTGGTGGAGGAAGGCGACAGCCTCCTCAGGAGGGGGTCTGGCGAGGCGAGCGAGGGCTCACCTTCCCTTCAAGGATAGTTAACTGACTCAGTTACCTGACTGAGCAGACCCTCCCCCCACTCGATGCCCGTCAACCAGAAAGTGCTCCTCCACTGTCCCGTTTCAATCATTGATTGTTTGCGCGCTGGTGGGCTGCAAGTTCTAAATCATCATTACTCGCAGTGTAAAACTGTGCTTCCTCAAGCTGCCCCGCCAACTCTTCCCCCACGTTTTCAGTCTGTGTCCCTGAGTCCTTGTGCCACCAGCCAATGCGGAGTTTTTCTTGTCCACCTCATCTGAACCCGCCATCACCTTGCACACCTCCCTCAAACCTCCCCTCCATCTCCTTTACTCCGAGGGGAATGACTCCAGCTTCCCCAACCGAACCCTGGAACTAACCCCCCCCCCCCCCCCCCCCCCGCCCCCTGATCCCTGGAACCATTCTGGTAAATCTCCCTCTGCACCCTCTCAAGAATCTCGCAACCTTCCTCAAGTGAACCGGATACTCTGTAACGGGACTCGTTGGGCCCTAACCATGTTTATTAAGGTTCAGCATAATGAGTCATAGATAATCATAGAATTTGCAGTGCAGAAGGAGGCCATTCGGCCCATCGAGTCTGCACCGGCCCTTGCTGCATCCTACCCAAGCCCACACATCCACCCTAACCCCGTAACCCCAACTAACCTATTTTGGGCACTAAGGGCAATTTTTCACGGCCAATCCACCGAACCCTAATCCACATCTTTGGACTGTGGGAGGAAACCGGAGCACCCGGAGGAAACTCACGTCGACACGGGGAGGACGTGCAGACTCCGCACAGAACAGTGACCAATCGAGCCTGGGACCCTGGAGCTGTGAAGCAACAGTGCTAACCACTGTGCTACCGTGCCGCCCGAGTCGTATCATCCTCATTGTTTGCCGCCCCTCCAGGTTTGGAATTATCGACAATTTTACTCTGTGCCGTGAGGTCCAAATCATTTAGATACAGCAGTAAAAGCAAATCCCTGGCGCTAACCCTCGGGGACATCAAACTGTCCTGTCTGAGAAGTAAGCATTTCCCACAACTATCCTGTGGCCAATTTAAAAATTCAATTTGGCCCCTGACCCGCCCCCCCCTATTCCATGAATCCCAAAGTAGTAACCAATGTCGGCACCTTGTTAAATGCTTTCTTCAAATCAATACGGACAACATCCACCACCTTCCCTTCAACAACCTGTTACTTCATCAAAAAACTCAATTTTATTGGTCAATGATCCACGCTGGCTCTCCTTAATTAACTCAAACCTCCCCAATTTCTATGATTATTAATTCCTAGACCTTACCCACCTACTGTGCTAAACCGACCGGCCTGCCGTTACTGGATTGTCTTCATGTCCTTCCGTCAATAATGGTGGCACATTTGCCACTCCCCGGTCCTCTGGCACCTCCCCGGTGTCGAGGGAAGATTAGGTCTTTCCCCTACCTCCTACCCTACCTCCTCCAGACACTTGGGAGGAGGGGTTTCGGCCTTTTGAGCCTATCGCACCATGCAATCAGATCATGGTAGATCCGCATCTCAGCTGTGTTTACCCACCATTGCTTCCCTCCCCCTCTCACTGCCATGTGCTCAAACACGAGGAGACAGTCCGTTAGGACTCAATCCATCCAATGTTGCTGACCTCACTCTGTCTGCTGTCCACCATGGGGCCCTGTCCTGACCAGTAATCGCTGCCTGCAACTGACACCATGCGACAATCAGACTGTAAGAGGATTGGGTACAGTTATGACATCCTCCATGGTCCACCAGATATTTGAGGAAAGGGCCAATGTGGTGAAGCTGTGAGTTACTCAGACACAATGGGGGTGAGGTTGGTATTCTGGGTGGGGGTGTGGTGGGGGACATGGAGCGGAGGGGGGCGCAGGGGAAGAGGGCGTGCTGGAGGACATGGAGTGGGGGGAGTGCGGGGGAAGAGGGTCTGGTGGGGGACATGGAGCGGGTGGGTGCGGGGGAGGACGGGGTGCTGGAGGAAATCGGGGGAAGGGAGCTCCTGAGGTTCCATTCTATGAAGGTGCTGAATGAGACAGACAATCACTCACTATTAGTGTGAGACAGACTATCACTCACTATCAGAGTGAGGTAGGCTATCACTCACTATCAATGTGACAGACTATCACTCACTGTCAGTGTGAGACAGACTATCACTCACTGTCAGTGTGAGACAGACTATCACTCACTATCAGTGTGACAGACTGTCACTCACTGTCAGTGTGAGACAGACTATCACTCACTATCAGAGTGAGGTAGGCTATCACTCACTATCAATGTGAAAGACTGTCACTCACTATCAGTGTGAGACAGACTATCACTCACTATTAGTGTGAGACAGACTATCACTCACTATCAGAGTGAGGTAGGCTATCACTCACTATCAGTGTGAGACAGACTCTCCCTCACTATCAGTGTGAGACAGACTATCACTCACTATCAGTTGAGACAGACTATCACTCACTATCAGAGTGAGACAGACTATCACTCACTATCAGAGTGAGACAGACTATCACTCACTATCAGAGTGAGACAGACTATCACTCACTATCAGTGTGAGACAGACTATCACTCACTATCAGTGTGAGACAGACTATCACTCACTATCAGTGTGAGACAGACTATCACTCACTATCAGTGTGAGACAGACTCTCCCTCACTATCAGTGTGAGACAGACTATCACTCACTATCAGTGTGAGACAGACTATCACTCACTATCAGTGTGAGACAGACTCTCCCTCACTATCAGTGTGAGACAGACTATCACTCACTATCAGTTGAGACAGACTATCACTCACTATCAGAGTGAGACAGACTATCACTCACTATCAGAGTGAGACAGACTATCACTCACTATCAGAGTGAGACAGACTGTCACTCACTGTCAGTGCGAGACAGCCTATCACTCACTATCAGTTGAGACAGACTATCACTCACTATCAGAGTGACAGACTATCACTCACTATCAGAGTGGCAGACTATCACTCACTATCGGAGTGACAGACTATCACTCACTATCAGAGTGGCAGACTATCACTCACTATCGGAATGACAGACTATCACTCACTATCAGAGTGGCAGACTATCACTCACTATCAGAGTGACAGATTTTCACTCACTATCAGAGTGAGACAGACTATCACTCACTATCAGAGTGACAGACTATCACTCACTATCAGTGTGAGACAGACTACGACTCACTATCAAAGTGAGACAGGCTATCACTCACTGTCAGAGTGAGACAGACTATTACTCACTTTCAGAGTGAAACAGACTATCACTCACTATCAGAGTGACAGACTATCACTCACTATCAGAGTGGCAGACTATCACTCACTATCAGAGTGACAGATTTTCACTCACTATCAGAGTGAGACAAACTATCCCTCACTATCAGAGTGAGACAGACTATCACTCACTATCGGACTGGCAGGCTATCACTCACTATCAGAGTGACAGACTATCACTCACTATCAGAGTGGTAGACTATCACTCACTATCAGAGTGACAGATTTTCACTCACTATCAGAGTGAGACAAACTACCCCCCACTATCAGAGTGAGACAGACTATCACTCACTATCAGAATGACAGACTATCACTCACTATCAGAGTGACAGACTATCACTCACTATCAGAGTGAGACAGACTATCACTCACTATCGGACTGGCAGGCTATCACTCACTATCAGAGTGACAGACTATCACCCACTATCAGTGTGAGACAGACTATCACTCACTATTAGTGTGAGACAGACTATCACTCACTGTCAGAGTGAGACAGACTATCACTCACTATCGGAGTGAGTCAGACTATCACTCACTATCAGAGTGAGTCTGACTATCACTCCGTATTAGAGTGACAGACTATCACTCACTATCAGAGAGACAGACTCTCCCTCACTATTAGTGTGAGACAGACTATCACTCACTATCAGAGTGAGACAGACTATCACTCACTATCAGAGTGAGTCTGACTATCACTCCGTATTAGAGTGACAGACTATCACTCAATATCAGAGAGACAGACTCTCCCTCACTATTAGTGTGAGACAGACTATCACTCACTATCAGAGTGAGACAGACTATCACTCACTATCAGAGTGACAGACTATCACCCACTATCAGAGTGAGGCAGACTATCACTCACTATCAGAGTGACAGACTGTCCCTCACTATCAGAGTGACTGACTATCACCCACTATCAGAGTGTGACAGACTATCACTCACTATCAGAGTGAGACAGACTATTACTCACTATCAGTGTGAGACAGACTATCACTCACTATTAGTGTGAGGCAGACAAAGGTCATTGATGCAGGGAGGGCAGTGGATGTTGTCTATATGGACTTCAGTAAGGCCTTTGACAAGGTCCCTCATGGTAGACGGGCACAAAAGGTGAAGTCACACGGAATCAGAGGTGAGCTGGCAAGATGGATACAGAACTGGCTAGGTCATAGAAGGCAGAGAGTAGCAATGGAAGGATGCTTTTCTGATTGGAGGGCTGTGACCAGTGGTGTTCCACAGGGATCAGTGCTGTGACCTTTGCTCTCTGTAGTATATATAAATGATTTGGAGGAAAATGTAACTGGTCTGATTAGTGAGTTTAATCTGGACAAATGTGAGGTAATGCATTTTGGAAGGTCTAATGCAGGTAGGGAATATACAGTGAATGGTAGAACCCTCAAGAGTATTGAAAGTCAAAGAGATCTAGGTGTACAGGTCCACAAGTCACTGAAAGGGGCAACACAGGTGGAGAAGGTACTCAAGAAGGCAAACGGCATGCTTGCCTTCATTGGCGGGGGCATTGAGTATAAGAATTGGCAAGTCATGTTGCAGCTGCATAGAACCTTAGTTAGGCCACACTTGGAGTATAGTGTTCAATTCTGGTCGCCACACTACCAGAAGGATGTGGAGGCTTTAGAGAGGGTGCAGAAGAGATTTACCAGAATGTTGCCTGGTATGGAGGGCATTAGCTATGAGGAGCGGTTGAATAAACTCAATTTGTTCTCACTGGAACGAAGGAGGTTGAGGGGCGACCTGATTGAGGGCTACAAAATTATGAGGGGCATAGACAGGGTGAACAGTCAGAGGCTTTTCCCCAGGGTAGAGGGGTCAGTTACGAGGGGCATAGGTTTAAGATGCGAGGGGCAAGGTTTAGAGGAGATGTACGAGGCAAGTTTTTTACACAGAGGGTAGTGGGTGCCTGGAACTCGCTACCGGAGGAGGTGGTGGAAGCAGGGACGATAGTGACATTCAAGGGGCATCTTGACAAATACATGAATAGGATGGGAATAGAGGGATACGGACCCAGGAAGTGTAGAAGATTGTAGTTTAGTCAGGCAGCATGGTCGGCACGGGCTTGGAGGGCCGAAGGGCCTGTTCCTGTGCTGTACTTTACTTTGTTCTTTGTCCTATCACTCTTGATTACTGCTCTATCCTGTGGTCCCAGAGTTATGCTCTACCTGCTTGCTGATCTTCGCTCATCTCTCCATCTCAAGGTGTGTGCATGTGGGAAATCCTCAGCTTTGGGAAGCAACCGTTCTTTTGGCTGGAGAACCGGGATGTGATTGGTGTATTGGAAAGAGGTGACCGGCTTCCAAAGCCAGATTTCTGTCCACCAACACTTTTCACGCTAATGACCCGCTGCTGGACATACGAACCTCGGGAGAGACCAAAGTTCACAGAAATCGTCTGTCAACTAAGGTGGGAATAGAGACAACAAAACAGGCAAGGACTGGAGTCCAAAACAACTGACAGTAATCATCCACTCAGGGCAGGGGTTACTGAGGGGCAGTGTGAGGGAGCTGGAATAACATCAGTAGAGATACAGTCAGTAACACAGGGTGCTGGGGGAGAAGGGTTACTGAGGGGCAGTGTGAGGGAGCTGGAATAACATCAGTAGAGATACAGTCAGTAACATCGGGTGCTGGGGGAGAGGGGTTACTGAGGGGCAGTGTGAGGGAGCTGGAATAACATCAGTAGAGATACAGTCAGTAACACAGGGTGCTGGGGGAGAAGGGTTACTGAGGGGCAGTGTGAGGGAGCTGGATTAACACCAGTAGAGATACAGTCAGTAACATCGGGTGCTGGGGGAGAGGGGTTACTGAGGGGCAGTGTGAGGGAGCTGGAATAACATCAGTAGAGATACAGTCAGTAACACAGGGTGCTGGGGGTGAGGGGTTACTGAGTGACAGTGTGAGGGAGCTGGAATAACATCAGTAGAGATACAGTCAGTAACACAGGGTGCTGGGGGAGAGGGGTTACTGAGTGACAGTGTGAGGGAGCTGGATTAACATCAGCAGAGATACAGTAAGTAACACAGGGTGCTGGGGGAGAGGGGATACTGAGTGACAGTGTGAGGGAGCTGGATTAACATCAGTAGAGATACAGTCAGTAACACAGGGTGCTGAGGGAGAGGGGTTACTGAGTGACAGTGTGAGGGAGCTGGATTAACATCAGTAGAGATACAGTCAGTAACACAGGGTGCTGAGGGAGAGGGGTTACTGAGTGACAGTGTGAGGGAGCTGGAATAACATCAGTAGAGATAGTCAGTAACACAGGGGGCTGGGGGAGAGGGGTTACTGAGTGACAGTGTGAGGGAGCTGAATTAACATCAGTAGAGATACAGTCAGTAACACAGGGTGCTGGGCGAGAGGGGTTACTGAGTGACAGTGTGAGGGAGCTGGATTAACATCAGTAGAGATACAGTCAGTAACACAGGGTGCTGGGGGAGAGGGGTTACTGAGTGACAGTGTGAGGGAGCTGGATTAACATCAGTAGAGATACAGTCAGTAACACAGGGTGCTGGGGGAGAGGGGTTACTGAGTGACAGTGTGAAGGAGCTGGATTAACATCAGTAGAGATACAGTCAGTAACACTGGGTGCTGGGGGAGAGGGGTTACTGAGTGACAGTGTGAGGGAGCTGGATTAACATCAGTAGAGATACAGTCAGTAACACAGGGTGCTGGGCGAGAGGGGTTACTGAGTGACAGTGTGAGGGAGCTGGATTAACATCAGTAGAGATACAGTCAGTAACACAGGGTGCTGGGGGAGAGGGGTTACTGAGTGACAGTGTGAGGGAGCTGGATTAACATCAGTAGAGATACAGTCAGTAACACAGGGTGCTGGGGGAGAGGGGTTACTGAGTGACAGTGTGAAGGAGCTGGATTAACATCAGTAGAGATACAGTCAGTAACACTGGGTGCTGGGGGAGAGGGGTTACTGAGTGACAGTGTGAGGGAGCTGGATTAACATCAGTAGAGATACAGTCAGTAACACTGGGTGCTGGGGGAGAGGGGTTACTGCGTGACAGTGTAAGGGAGCTGGATTAACATCAGTAGAGATACAGTCAGTAACACTGGGTGCTGGGGGAGAGGGGTTACTGAGGGGCAGCGTGAGGGAGCTGGATTAACATCAGTAGAGATACAGTCAGTAACAGGGTGCTGGGGGAGAGGGGTTACTGAGAGACAGTGTGAGGGAGCTGGATTAACATCAGTAGAGATACAGTCAGTAACACAGGGTGCTGGGGGAGAGGGGTTACTGAGTGACAGTGTGAGGGAGCTGGATTAACATCAGTAGAGATACAGTCAGTAACACAGGGCGTTGGGGGAGAGGGTTACTGAGTGACAGTGTGAGGGAGCTGGATTAACATCAGTAGAGATACAGTCAGTAACACAGGGTGCTGGGGGAGAGGGGTTACTGAGTGACAGCGTGAGGGAGCTGGATTAACATCAGTAGAGATACAGTCAGTAACACAGGGTGCTGGGGGAGAGGGGTTACTGAGTGACAGAGTGAGGGAGCTGGATTAACACCAGTAGAGATACAGTCAGTAACACAGGGTGCTGGGGGAGAGGGGTTACTGAGTGACAGTGTGAGGGAGCTTGTTTAACATCAGTAGAGATACAGTCAGTAACACAGGGTGCTGGGGGAGAGGGGCTACTGAGTATCAGTGTGAGGGAGCTGGATTAACATCAGTAGAGATTCAGTCAGTAACACAGGGTGCTGGGGGAGAAGGGTTACTTAGTGACAGTGTGAGGGAGCTGGATTAACACCAGTAGGGATACAGTCAGTAACACAGGGTGCTGGGGGAGAGGGGTTACAGTGTGACAGTGTGAGGGAGGTGGGGGAGAGGGGTTACTGAGTGACAGTGTGAGGGAGCTGGATTAACATCAGTAGAGATACAGTCAGTAACACAGGGTGCTGGAGGAGAGGGGTTACTGAGTGACAGTGTGAGGGAGCTGGATTAACATCAGTAGAGATGCAGTCAGTAACACAGGGTGCTGGGGGAGAGGGGTTACTGAGCGACAGTGTGAGGGAGGTGGGGGAGTGGGGTTACTGAGTGACAGTGTGAGGGAGCTGGATTAACATCAGTAGAGATACAGTCAGTAACACAGGGCGCTGGGGGAAAGGGGTTACTGAGTGACAGTGTGAGGGAGCTGGATTAACATCAGTAGAGATACAGTCAGTAACACAGGGTGCTGGGGGAGAGGGGTTACTGAGTGACAGCGTGAGGGAGGTGGAGGAGAGGGGTTACTGAGTGACAGTGTGAGGGAGCTGGATTAACATCAGTAGAGATACAGTCAGTAACACAGGGTGCTGGGGGAGAGGGTTACTGAGTGACAGTGTGAGGGAGCTGGATTAACATCAGTAGAGATACAGTCAGTAACATAGGGTGCTGGGGGAGAGGGGATACTGAGTGACAGTGTGAGGTAGCTGGATTAACATCAGTAGAGATACAGTCAGTAACACAGGGTGCTGGGGGAGAGGGGTTACTGAGTGACAGTGTGAGGGAGCTGGATTAACATCAGTAGAGATACAGTCACTAACACAGGGTGCTGGTGGAGAGGGGTTACTGAGTGACAGTGTGAGGGAGCTGGATTAACATCAGTAGTGATACAGTCAGTAACACAGGGTGCTGGGAGAGAGGGGTTACTGAGTGACAGTGTGAGGGAGCTGGATTAACATCAGTAGAGATACAGTCAGTAACACAGGGTGCTGGGGGAGAGGGGTTACTGAGTGACAGTGTGAGGGAGCTGGATTAACATCAGTAGAGATACAGTCAGTAACACTGGGTGCTGGGGGAGAGGGGTTACTGAGGGGCAGTGTGAGGGAGCTGGATTAACATCAGTAGAGATAGTCAGTAACACAGTGTGCTGGGGGAGAGGGGTTACTGAGTGACAGTGTGAGGGAGCTGGATTAACATCAGTAGAGATACAGTCAGTAACACAGGGTGCTGGGGGAGAGGGGTTACTGAGTGACAGTGTGAGGGAGCTGGATTAACATCAGTAGAGATACAGTCAGTAACACAGGGTGCTGGGGGAGAGGGGTTACTGAGTGACAGTGTGAGGGAGCTGGATCAACATCAGTAGAGATACAGTCAGTAACATAGGGTGCTGGGGGAGAGGGGATACTGAGTGACAGTGTGAGTGAGCTGGATTAACATCAGTAGAGATACAGTCAGTAACACAGGGTGCTGGAGGAGAGGGGTTACTGAGTGACAGTGTGAGGGAGCTGGATTAACATCAGTAGAGATGCAGTCAGTAACACAGGGTGCTGGGGGAGAGGGGTTACTGAGCGACAGTGTGAGGCAGGTGGGGGAGTGGGGTTACTGAGTGACAGTGTGAGGGAGCTGGATTAACACCAGTAGAGATACAGTCAGTAACACAGGGTGCTGGGGGAGAGGGGTTACAGTGTGACAGTGTGAGGGAGCTGGATTAACATCAGTAGAGATACAGTCACTAACACAGGGTGCTGGGGGAGAGGGGTTACTGAGTGACAGTGTGAGGGAGGTGGGGGAGAGGGGATACTGAGTGACAGTGTGAGGGAGCTGGATTAACATCAGTAGAGATACAGTCAGTAACATAGGGTGCTGGGGGAGAGGGGATACTGAGTGACAGTGTGAGTGAGCTGGATTAACATCAGTAGAGATACAGTCAGTAACACAGGGTGCTGGAGGAGAGGGGTTACTGAGTGACAGTGTGAGGGAGCTGGATTAACATCAGTAGAGATGCAGTCAGTAACACAGGGTGCTGGGGGAGAGGGGTTACTGAGCGACAGTGTGAGGGAGGTGGGGGAGTGGGGTTACTGAGTGACAGTGTGAGGGAGCTGGATTAACATCAGTAGAGATACAGTCAGTAACACAGGGTGCTGGGGGAGAGGGGTTACTGAGTGACAGTGTGAGGGAGCTGGATTAACATCAGTAGAGATACAGTCAGTAACACAGGGTGCTGGGGGAGAGGGGTTACTGAGTGACAGTGTGAGGGAGCTGGATTAACATCAGTAGAGATACAGTCAGTAACATAGGGTGCTGGGGGAGAGGGGATACTGAGTGACAGTGTGAGGGAGCTGGATTAACATCAGTAGAGATACAGTCAGTAACACAGGGTGCTGGGGGAGAGGGGTTACTGAGTGACAGTGTGAGGGAGCTGGATTAACATCAGTAGAGATACAGTCAGTAACACAGGGTGCTGGGGGAGAGGGGTTACTGAGTGACAGTGTGAGGGAGCTGGATTAACATCAGTAGAGATACAGTCACTAACACAGGGTGCTGGTGGAGAGGGGTTACTGAGTGACAGTGTGAGGGAGCTGGATTAACATCAGTAGAGATACAGCCAGTAACACAGGGTGCTGGGGGAGAGGGGTTACTGAGTGACAGTGTGAGGGAGCTGGATTAACATCAGTAGAGATACAGCCAGTAACACAGGGTGCTGGGGGAGAGGGTTACTGAGTGACAGTGTGAGGGAGCTGGATTAACATCAGTAGAGATACAGTCAGTAACACAGGGTGCTGGGGGACAGGGATTACTGAGTGACAGTGTGAGGGAGCTGGATTAACATCAGTAGAGACACAGTCAGTAACACAGGGTGCTGGGGGAGAGGGGTTACTGAGTGACAGTGTGAGGGAGCTGGATTAACATCAGTAGAGATACAGCCAGTAACACAGGGTGCTGGGGGAGCCGATACAATATGATCTCTTTGTGTTATGTTCCTATTTGCTCCACAAAAGCCATGATGTGGAGATGCCGGCGTTGGACTGGTGTGAGCACAGTAAGAAGTCTTACAACACCAGGTTAAAGTCCAACAGGTATATTTTGAATCACTAGCTTTCGGAGCGCAGCTCCTTCCTCAGGTGAATCACCCGAGGAAGGAGCAGCGCTCCGAAAGCTACTGATTTGAAACAAACCTGTTGGACTTTAACCTGGTGTTGTAAGACTTCTTACTGTGCTCTATAAAAGGACAGAGGTGAGTCTGTGCTCTCTCACTCTCTCTGAAGGGACACTGGTCAGTCTGTGTGTGTTCTGACTGGGATAGTTTGTTTTCTTGCCCCTCTGCATCTCTCGTGTCTGTTTCCTTTTCAGTGACATTCACCAAATGGAAAGGGAACAGCAGAAGGAGAGGAAATATTGGACTGAACGTCGCTTCACCTCTCGGAACATGGATCAGCATATCATCGTCAATGATGCTCCACCGAAGGTTGTCCAGCAGTTATTTACAAGATGGGAAACATTGAGATTATTGTTGATGACAAATAATCTTCCATACCTTTTGCAGCTTTAACTGTGAGAGAACGGAACCTTCAATAAATCAAAACAAAACAGCAGATGCTGGAAATGTGAAATATAAACGGGAAATGCTGAAGATCTCTGCACTCTGTCAGTGTCTGTGCAGAGAGAAAGGGGAGTTCCTGTTTCCAATCCCAATGACTCTCCTGCAGAACCTTCGGCTCCTTCCTCACACAACGTCATGTAGATTGAATCGTGTATTTAATCTTCAAAATTTATTTACGGGGTGTGGGCAGTGCTGGTTAGGCCAGCATTGGCAAAGCCGTATTGGATTTGGAACTGGGTAATGAACCAGGACAGGTGTTAGATTTGGAGGTAGGTGAGCACTTTGGTGATAGTGACCACAATTCAATTACGTTTACTTTAGTGCTGGAAAGGGATAGGAATATACCGCAAGGCAAGAGTTATATCTGGGGAAAGGCAATTATGATGTGATGAGGCAAGACTTAGGATGCATCGGATGGAGAGGAAAACTGCAGGGGATGGGCACAATGGAAATGTGGAGCTTGTTCAGGGAACAGCTACTGCGTGTCCTTGATAAGTATGTACCTGTCAGGCAGGGAGGAAGTGGTCGAGTGAGGGAACTGTGGTTTACTAACACAGTTGAAACACTTGTCAAGGGGAAGAAGGAGGCTTATGTAAAGATGAGACATGAAGGTTCAGTTAGGGCGCTCAAGAGTTTCAAGTTAGCTAGGAAGGACCTAAAGAGAGAGCCAAGAAGAGCCAGGAGGGGACATGAGAAGTCTTTGGCAGGTAGGATCAAGGATAACCCTAAAGCTTTCTATAGATATGTCAGGAATAAAAGAATGACGAGGGTAAGAGAAGGGCCAGTCAAGGACAGTAGTGGAAAGTTGTGCTTGGAGTCCGAGGCGATAGGAGAGGTGCTAAAATAATATTTTTCGTCAGTGTTCACACAGGAAAAAGACAATGTTGTCGAGGAGAATACTGAGATTCAGGCTACTAGACTAGAAGGGCTTGAGGTTCAGAAGGAGGAGGTGACAGCAATTCTGGAAAGTGTGAAAATAGATAAGTCCCCTGGGCCGGATGGGATTTATCCTAGGATTCTCTGGGAAGCTAGGGAGGAGATTGCTGAGCCTTTGGCTTTGATCTTTAAGTCATCTTTGTCTACAGGAATAGTGCCAGAAGACTGGAGGATAGCAAATGTTGTCCTCTTGTTCAAGAAGGGGAGTCGAGACAACCTCGGTAACTATAGACCAGTTGGCCTTACTTCTGTTGTGGGCAAAGTCTTGGAAAGGTTTATAAGAGATTGGGTGTACAATCATCTGGAAAGGAATAATTTGATTAGAGATAGTCAACACGGTTTTGTGAAGGGTAGGCCATGCCTCACAAACCTTATTGAGTTCTTTGAGAAGGTGACCAAACGGGTGGAGAGGGTAAAGCAGTTGATGTGGTGTATGTGGATTTCAGTAAAGCATTTGATAAGATTCCCCATGGTAGGCTACTGCAGAAAATACGGAGGCATGGGATTCAGGGTGATTTAGCAGTTTGGATCAGAAATTGGCTAGCTGGAAGAAGACAAAGGGTGGTGGTTGATGGAAACTGTTCAGACTGGAGTCCAGTTACTAGAGGTGTACCACAAGGATCTGTTTTGGGGCCACTGCTGTTTGTCATTTTTATAAATGACCTGGAGGAGGGCGTAGAAGGATGGGGGAGTAAATTTGCAGATGACACTAAAGTTGGTGGAGTTGTGGACAGTGCGAAGGATGTTACAAGTTACAGAGGGACATAGATAAGCTGCAGAGCTGGGCTGAGAGATGGCAAATGGAGTTTAATGCAGAAAAGTGTGAGGTGATTCATTTTGGAAGGAATAACAGGAAGACAGAGTACTGGGCTAATGGTAAGATTCTTGGCAGTGTGGATGAACAGAGAGATCTCGGTGTCCATGTACATAGATCCCTGAAAGTTGCCACCCAGGTTGAGAGGGTTGTTAAGAAGGCGTACGGTGTGTTAGCTTTTATTGGTAGAGTGATTGAGTTTCGGAGCCATGAGGTCATGTTGCAGCTGTACAAAACTCTGGTGCGGCCGCATTTGGAGTATTGCGTGCAATTCTGGTCGCCTCATTATAGGAAGGATGTGGAAGCATTGGAAAGGGTGCAGAGGAGATTTACCAGAATTTTGCCTGGTATGGAGGGAAGATCTTATGAGGAAAGGCCAAGGGACTTGAGGCTGTTTTCGTTAGAGAGACGAAGGTTAAGAGGTGACTTAAGAGAAGCATACAAGATGATCAGAGGATTGGGTAGGGTGGACAGTGAGAATCTTTTTCGTCGGATGGTGATGGCTCGCATGAGGGGACATAGCTTTAAATTGAGGAAAGATAGATATAGGACAGATGTCAGAGGTAGGTTCATTACTCAAAGAGTAGTAAGGGCATGGAATGCCCTGCCTGCAACAGTAGTGGACTCGCCAACACTAAGGGCATTCAAATGGTCATTGGCTAGACATATGGACGATAAGGGACTGGAGTAGATGGGCTTTAGAGTGGTTTCACATGTCGGCGCAACATCGAGGGCCGAAGGGCCTGTACTGCGCTGTAATGTTCGATGTTCTATATTTATTGCCCATCCCTAGTTGCTCTTCAGAAGCTGGGGGTGAGTTGCCTTCTTGAACCGCTGCAGTCCCTGAGGTGTAGGTACACCCACTGTGCTGTTCGGAAGGGAGTTTCAGGAGCTTGATCCAGTGACAGTGAAGGAACGGCGATATTTTATTAACAATCGCCCCTTCCTCCTGCTCTCTCTTCACAAAACGTCTAGAGATTGTGTCTCAAGTCATCTCCCGGGGAGCAGAACATAGAACAGTACAGCACAGAACAGGTCCTTCGGTCCTCGATGTTGTGCCGAGCCTTGTCCAAGACCAAGATCAAGCTATCCCACTCCCTGTCATTCTGGTGTGCTCCATGTGCCTATCCAATAACCGCTTGAAAGTTCCTAAAGTGTCCGACTCCACTATCACAGCAGGCAGTCCATTCCACAGCCTAACCACTCTCTGAGTAAAGAACCTACCTCGGACATCCCTCCTATATCTCCCACCCTGAACCTTAGCAGGTTGAATCAATTGATTTTGATACAAGTTACAGAGATTTATTTCAGAAAATCATGTTCTGTGCTCCAAGATCTGAGTACTTATTAGCTTAGACCATAAGACATAGGAGCAGAATTATGCCACTCGGCCCATCAAGTCTGCTCCGCCATTCAATCATGGCTGATATTTTCTCACCCCCATTCTCCTGCCTTCTCCCCACAACCCCTGATCCCCTTATTAACCAAGAACATATCTATCTCTGTCTTAAAGACACTCAGTGATTTGGCCTCCACAGCCTTCTGCGGCAAAGAGTTCCACAGATTCATCACCCTGTCGCTGAAAATATTCCTCCTCATCTCTGTTTTAAAGGATCCTCCCTTTAGTCTGAGATTGTGTCCTCTGGTTCTAGTTTCTCCTACAAGTGGAAACATCCTCTCCACGTCCACTCTATCCAGGCCTCGCAGTATCCTGCACGTTTCAATAAGATCCCCCCCCTCATCCTTCTAAACTCTCAATGAGTGCAGACCCAGAGTCCTCAACCGTTCCTCATATGACAAGCTCTTCATTCCAGGGATCATTGTTGTGAACCTCCTCTGGACCATTTCCAAGGCCCGCACATCCTTCCTTAGATACGGGGCCCAAAACTGCTCACAATACTCCAAATGGGGTCTGACCAGAGCCTTATACAGCCTCAGAAGTACATCCCTGGTCTTGTATTCTAGCCCTCTTGACATGAATGCTATCATTGCATTTGCCTTCCTAACTGCCGACTGAACCTGCACGTTAACCTTAAGAGAATCATGAACAAGGACTCCCAAGAAAATAGCCTGTGCCTCCATTTCTCCTTCCAAAGTCCATAACCTCACACTTTTCCACATCGTATTCCACTTCTTTGCCCACTCTCCTAGCCTGTCCAAGTCCTTCTGCAGCCCCCCGCTTCCTCAATACTACCTGTCCCTCTGTAGATCTTTCTATCATCTGCAAACTTAGCAACAGTG
This sequence comes from Scyliorhinus torazame, assembly GCF_047496885.1. Taxonomy (NCBI): domain Eukaryota; kingdom Metazoa; phylum Chordata; class Chondrichthyes; order Carcharhiniformes; family Scyliorhinidae; genus Scyliorhinus; species Scyliorhinus torazame. Next base: position 415,887,373 of record NC_092707.1, read on the forward strand.
CCTTCAGTTCCTTCTTCCAGATCTTTAATAATTTTTTAATAATCTTTATTATCACAAGTAGGCTTACATTGCAATGAATTTACTGTGAAAAGCCCCTAGTCGCCACATTCCGGCGCCTGTTCGGGTATACAGAGGGAGAATTCAGAATGTCCAATTCACCATAACAAACACATCTTTTGGGACTTGTGGGAGGAAACCGGAGCACCCGGAGGAAACCCACGCAGACACGGGGAGAACGTGCAGACTCCATACAGACAGTGACCAAGCCAGGAATGGAACCTGGGACCCTGGCGCTGTGAAGCCATAGTGCTAACCACTGTGCTACTGCGCTGCGCAATTAATGTTTATTGTGAAAAGTTGTGGTCCCAGCACCGACCCCTGAGGCACACCACTAGTCACCGGCTGCCATCCTGAAAGACCCCTTTATCCCCACTCTCTGCCTTCTGCCAGTCAGCCAATCCTCTGTCCCTGGCAGTATCTTACCCTGAACACCATGGGCTCTTAACTTATTTAACAGTCTCCAATGTGGCACCTTGTCAAAGGCCTTCCGGAAATCTAAATAAATCACATCCACTGGTTCTCTTTTGAAATGAAATGAAAATCGCTTATTGTTACAAGTAGGCTTCAAATGAAGTTACTGTGAAAAGCCACTAGTCACCACATTCCGGCACCTGTTAAGGGAGGCTGGTACGGGAATTGAACCGTGCTGCTGGCCTGCCTTGGTCTGCTTTAAAAGCCAACGATTTAGCCCTGTGCAAAACCAGCTCCTGTTTGTCTAACTTCCTTGTTACTTCCTCAAAGAACTCTAACTGATTTGTCAGACATGACCTCCCATTGACAAAGCCATGCTGACTCTATTTCACGATGCATTTCCAAGTACTTCACGATCTCATCTTTAATAACAGACTCTAAAATCTTACCAATGACCGAAGTCAGGCTAACCGGCCTATAACTTCCAGTCTTCTGCCTCCCTCCCTTCTTAAACAGCGGTGTTACATTAGCCACTTTCCAGACCTCTGGGACCCTTCCTGCCTCCAGTGATTCTTAAAAGATAGCCACCAATGCTTCCACAATATCCTCAGCTATCTCTTTTGGACAATAGAACATACAGTGCAGAAGGAGGCCATTCGGCCCATCGAGTCTGCACCGACCCACTTAAGCCCTCACTTGCACCCCATCCCTGTAACCCAATAACCCATCCTCACCTTTTTGGACACTAAGGGCAATTTATCATGGCCAATCCACCTAACCTGCACATCTTTGGACTATGGGAGGAAACAGGAGCACCCGGAGGAAACCCACGCACACACGGGGAGAATGTGCAGACTCCGCACAGACAGTGACCTAGCAGGGAATCAAACCTGGGACCCTGGAGCTGTGAAGCTACAGAACCCTGGGGTGTATTCCATCTGGTCCAGGTGATTTATCCACCTTCAGACCTTTCAGTTTCCCCAGAACCTTCTCCTTAGTAATGGTCACTGCACTCACCTCTGCCCCCTGATTCTCCTGGAGCTCTGGCATCCCACTGGTGTCTTCCACCGTGAAGACTGATGCAAAGTAACTATTCAGTTCCTCGGCCATTTCTTTGTTTCCTATTATTACTTCTCCAGCCACATTTTCTAGCGGTCCAATGTCTATTTTTGCCTCTCGCCTACCTTTTATATATTGAAAAAATTCTTCCTATCTTCCTTTATATAACTAGCTAGCTTGCATTCATATTTCATCTTCTCCCCCCTTATTGATTTTTTAGTTGTCCTCTGCTCGCTTTTAAAGGCTTCCCAATCCTCTGGCTTCCCACTAATCCTCGCCATTTTGTATGCTTTTTTCTTTTGCTTTTAGGCTGTCCATGACTTCCCTCGTCAGCCATGGATGCCTTGTCCTCCCCTCAGCATGTTTCCTCCTCCTCGGGATGAATTTCTGTTGTGCCTCCCGAATTTCCCCCAAAACTCCTGCCATTGCTGTTCCACTGTCTTCCCTGCTCGGCTCCTTTTCCAACCAACTCTGGCCAGCTCCTCCCTCATGTTTTTGTAGTTACCCTTGTTTAATTGTATTACCGTTACATCTGATTGCAGCTTCTCCCTCTCAAACTGCCGGGTAAATTCTAACATTTTGTAGTTACTGCTCCCCAAGGATTCAAGAACAAAGAACAAAGAAATGTACAGCACAGGAACAGGCCCTTCAGCCCTCCAAGCCTGTGCCGACCATGCTGCCCGTCGAAACTAAAATCTTCTACACTTCCGGGGTCCGCATCCCTCTATTCCCATCCTATTCATGTATTTGTCAAGATGCCCCTTAAATGTCACTATCGTCCCTGCTTCCACCACCTCCTCCGGTAGCGAGTTCCAGGCACCCACCACCCTCTGTGTAAAAAACTTGCCTCGTATATCTCCTCTAAACCTTGTCCCTCGCATCTTAAACCTATGCCCCTCGTAATTGACCCCTCTACCCTGGGAAAAAGTCTCTGACCTTCACCTTAAGTTCCCTAATCAAGTCTGCCTCATTTCACATCACCAAATCCAGAATTGCCTGTTCCCTAGTCGGCTCTGTCACAAGCTGCTCCAAAAAAACACCTCTTCGACATTCCACAAAGTCCTTTTCCTGGGATCCACTCCCACCCTGATTTTCCCAGTCCATCTGCATATTGAAGTCCCCCATGATTATTGTAATATTGCCTTTTTTACAGCCTTTTCTATCTCCTGATTTATTTTCTGCCCCACATCCTGACTCCTGCGAGGGGGCCTGTACATAACTCACATCAGGGTATTTTTACCTTTGTGATTCCTCAACTCTACCCACAGAGATTCTGTGCCTTCTGATCCTATATCGCTCCTTGCTATCGATTTAACTTAATTCCTTACTAACAATGCAACCCCGCCCCCTTTTCCCATCTGCCTGTCCTTTCGATGGGAGACACATCCTTGGATATTTAGATCCCATCCCTGATCCCCTTGCAGCCACGTCTCTGTGATGCCCACAACATCGTACCGGCCAATTTCAATGTGCACAACAAGCTCATTTACCTTGTTCCGTATACTGCCCGCATTTAGGTCCAACACCCTCAATCCTGCATTGACCACCTCCCTTCGCACACTTGCCTCCTTTGTTATTCTGCCTGAGGGTGATGTTGTTCTTTTATTTTGATTCTGTATTTCCCCTTCAGTTATTACACCTTCTAAGCTCACATTCTGGTTCCCACACCCCTGCCATACTAATTTAAATCCTCCTGAGTGTCTCTAGTAAACCTCTATGCCAGGATATTGGTGCCCTCGAGTTTAGGTGCAACACGTCCTTCTTATACAGGTCCCACCTGCCCCGGAAGAGATCCCAATGGTCCGGAAATCTGAAACCCTCCCTCCTACTCCACCAATTTAGCCACGTGTTTAGCTGCACTATCCTATTTCCAGCTTCACTGACACCTGGCACAGGGAGTAATCCTGAGATTACAACCCTAGAGGTCCTGCTTTTTAGCTTACTGCCTAACTCCCTGAACTCCTTCTGCAGGACCTCGTCGCTCTTCCTGCCTATGTTGTTAGTAGCGCTTTGTGCTACGACCTCTGGCTGTTCACTCTCCCCCTTCAGGATCTCCTGCGTTCGTTCAGAGACATAATTGTGGTTGAGTGTAACATGGGGAGAGGAACAGGTCAGTTGGGCCCATGGTTTTTAATCCACCTGATATTGGGGGTTTTTCTCACCTTCGGTTTGGATCTGTTTTAGACTTTAACGATTGATGAATCAATAATATCAGAGAGAGTTATCATTGGCCCACACCACTACCTGGATGCTAGAGGATGAATTGCCTGAAGTTTGGTCCACTGTCTTTGAGAAATTTCTGTGTTCCCATGTTCCAATATCTAGATCCTTCCTCTCTTTTCTTATTGCTGCGAGCTTTCCCAACTCCATTGCCCTCCGGATTATTATATTAAAACCAGAAGACATAGGAGCAGAATTAGGCCACTCGGCCCATCGAGTCTGCTCCGCCATTCAATCATGGCTGATATTTTCTCATCCCCATTCTCCTGCTTTCTCCCCGCAACCCCTGATCCCCCAAATTATCCAGAAATTGACAATACCAATAACTTGCACTCTCTAGATCCTTGAACAGGGGGGAAATATCCTGAAATGCTTTTCCAAAGGGAACAATATGACATTGACTCTTCCATCCTGGGATAAAGCTCCTGGACATCCATCTTGCTCCTCCGAGCTTCACACCAATTTCTTTCCACGTCCAAATTGATCTTTGTCTGATGTTCGGTTCCAAGGTTGGAGCTGCCCAACTTCTCATTGATCCATGAATTAAATGCTCTCACCTCTGTCTGTCTGTCTGTCATCTGTCTGTCTGTCATTCATCTGTCTGTCTACTGGTTACAGATAAGGGACTGCACATCTTCCTGAGGCTAATGCCCGAGAATCGGCCCAGACCAATACTGCAGAAAGGCAGTTCGAGGAGTATCTGCCTACTGAGGCAGTATGGGTTGAAGTCAGAAATAGGAAAGGAGCAGTCACCTTGTTAGGAGTTTTCTATAGGCCCCCCAATAGTAGCAGAGATGTGGAGAAACAGATTTTGGAAAGGTGCAGAAGTCACAGGGTAGTAGTCATGGGTGACTTCAACTTCTCAAATATTGAGTGGAAACTCTTTAGATCAAATAGTTTGGATGGGGTGGTGTTTGTGCAGTGTGTCCAGGAAGCTTTTCTAACACAGTATGTAGATTGTCCGACCAGAGGGGAGGCCATATTGGATTTGGTACTTGGTAATGAACCAGGGCAAGTGATAGATTTGTTAGTGGGGGAGCATTTTGGAGATAGTGACCACATTTCTGTGACTTTCACTTTAGTAATGGAGAGGGATAGGTGTGTGCAACAGGGCAAGGTTTACAATTGGGGGAAGGGTAAATACGATGTTGTCAGACAAGAATTGAAGTGCATAAGTTGGGAACATAGGCTGCCAGGGAAGGACACAATTGAAATGTGGAACTTGTTCAAGGAACAGGTACTACGTGTCCTTGATATGTATGTCCCTGTCAGGCAGGGAAGAGATGGTCGAGTGAGGGAACCATGGTCGACAAGAGAGGTTGAAGAAGGATACTTATGTAAGAGGAAGAAGGATACTTCTGTAAGGCTGAGGACACAAGGTTCAGATAGGGCATTGGAGGGATACAAGACAGCTAGGAGGGAACTGAAGAAAGGGATTAGGAGAGCTAAGAGAGGGCATGAACAATCTTTGGCAGGTAGGATCAAGGAAAACCCCAAGGCCTTTTACACATATGTGAGAAATATGAGAATGACTAGAGCGAGGGTAGGTCCGATGAAGGACAATAGACGGAGATTGTGTATTGAGTCTGAAGAGATAGGAGATGTCTTGAACGAGTACTTTTCTTCTGTATTTACAAATGAGAGGGGCGATATTGTTGGAGAGGACAGTGTGAAACAGACTGGTAAGCTCGAGGAGATACTTGTTAGGAAGGAAGATGTGTTGGGCATTTTGAAAAACTTGAGGATAGACAAGTCCCCCGGGCCTGACGGGATATATCCAAGGATTCTATTGGAAGCAAGAGATGAAATTGCAGAGCCGTTGGCAATGATCTTTTCGTCCTCACTGCCAACAGGGGTGGTACCAGGGGATTGGAGAGCGGCGAATGTCGTGCCCCTGTTCAAAAAAGGGACTAGGGATAACCCTGTGAGTTACAGGCCAGTTAGTCTTACTTCGGTGGTAGGCAAAGTCATGGAAAGGGTACTGAAGGATAGGATTTCTGAGCATCTGGAAAGACACTGCTTGATTAGGGATAGTCAGCACGGATTTGTGAGGGGTAGATCTTGCCTCACAAGTCTTATTGAATTCTTTGAGGAGGTGACCAAGCACGTGGATGAAGGTCAAGCAGTGGATGTAGTGTACATGGATTTTAGTAAGGCATTTGATAAGGTTCCCCATGGTAGGCTTATGTAGAAAGTAAGGGGGCATGGGATAGTGGGGAATTTGGCCAGTTGGATAACGAACTGGCTAACCAATAGAAGTCAGAGAGTGGTGGTGGATGGCAAATATTCAGCCTGGATCTCAGTTACCAGTGGCGTACCGCAGGGATCAGTTCTGGGTCCTCTGCTGTTTGTGATTTTCATTAATGACTTGGATGAGGGAGTTGAAGGGTGGGTCAGTAAATTTGCAGACGATACGAAGATTGGTGGAGTTGTGGATAGTGAGGAGGGCTGTTGTCGGCTGCAAAAAGACATAGATCGGATGCAGAGCTGGGCTGAGAAGTGGCAGATGGAGTTTAACCCTGAAAAGTGTGAGGTTGTCCATTTTGGAAGGACAAATATGAATGTGGAATACAGGGTTAACGGTAGAGTTCTTGGCAATGTGGAGGAGCAGAGAGATCTTGGGGTCTATGTTCATAGATCTTTGAAAGTTGCCACTCAAGTGGATAGAGCTGTGCAGAAGGCCTATGATGTGCTTGCGTTCATTAACAGAGGGATTGAATTTAAGAGCCGTGAGGTGATGATGCAGCTGTACAAAACCTTAGGCATGGCCACATTTGGAGTACTGTGTGCAGTTCTGGTCGCCTCATTTTAGGAAGGCTGTGGAAGCTTTGGAAAAGGTGCAAAGGAGATTTACCAGGATGTTGCCTGGAATGGAGAGTAGGTCTTACGAGGAAAGGTTGAGGGTGCGAGGCCTTTTCTCATTAGAACGGAGAAGGATGAGGGGCGACTTGATAGAGGTTTATAAGATGATCAGGGGAATAGATAGAGTAGACAGTCAGAGACGTTTTCCCCGGGTGGGACAAACCATTACAAGGGGACATAAATGTAAGGTGAATGGTGGAAGATATAGGGAGGATGTCAGAGGTAGGTTCTTTACCCAGAGAGTAGCGGGGGCATGGAATGCACTGCCTGTGGAAGTAGTTGAGTCGGAAACATTAGGGACCTTCAAGCAGCTATTGGATAGGTACATGGATTACGGTAGAATGATGGGGTGTAGATTAATTTGTTCTTAATCTAGGACAAAAGTTCATCACAACATCGTGGGCAGAAGGGCCTGTTGTGTGCTGTATTTTCTATGTTGTATGTTCTATACCGTTCAACCTCCCTGCATGGCCTGAGAAACAGGCTGCAATTCACAAGGACGCCCAATGTGTCAATTTACCCCTGCTCACTGGATAGAAACTGACACAGTATTTCTTCTTCAATTCTGTGACCTTGTCTCTTGCTGCCACATCCTGATCCACCACGAGACCTCCATAGCTACTCCTCGCCAACTTGATTTAAACCCTCCCAACAGCTCTGCAAGGACCATTTCACTCTGACTGCAGACCCTTGATATGTTATCAACCTCACTGATATCTCGCACTGAATGTCTGTATCACACTCCCAGACAGTCCTTAAACTCTCTGTCTGCTGCTTTCCCACCCCCACTTCTCCAGAACTGCAGTGTGACCACCTGTGGTACACCCTGAGCTCTCGCATCTCCCCCTGCACCCTGAGCTCTCGCATCTCCCCCTGCACCCTGAGCTCTCGCATCTCCCCGTGCACCCTGAGCTCTCGCATCTCCCCCTGCACCCTGAGCTCTCGCATCTCCCCCTGCACCCTCAGCTCTCGCATCTCCCCCTGCACCCTGAGCTCTCGCATCTCCCCGTGCACCCTGAGCTCTTGCATCTCCCCGTGCACCCTGAGCTCTCGGATCTCCCCCTGCACCCTGAGCTCTCGCATCTCCCCCTGCACCCTGAGCTCTCGCATCTCCCCCTGCACCCTGAGCTCTCGCATCTCCCCCTGCACCCTGAGCTCTCGCATCTCCCCCTGCACCCTGAGCTCTCGCATCTCCCCCTGCACCCTGAGCTCTCGCATCTCCCCGTGCACCCTGAGCTCTCGCATCTCCCCGTGCACCCTGAGCTCTCGCATCTCCCCCTGCACCCTGAGCTCTCGCATCTCCCCGTGCACCCTGAGCTCTCGCATCTCCCCGTGCACCCTGAGTTCTCGCATCTCCCCCTGCACCCTGAGCTCTCGCATCTCCCCGTGCACCCTGAGCTCTCGCATCTCCCCGTGCAGCCTGAGCTCTCGCATCTCCCCGTGGAGCCTGAGCTCTCGCATCTCCCCCTGCACCCTGAGCTCTCGCATCTCCCCGTGCACCCTGAGCTCTCGCATCTCCCCGTGCACCCTGAGCTCTCGCATCTCCCCCTGCACCCTGAGCTCTCGCATCTCCCCGTGCACCCTCAGCTCTCGCATCTCCCCGTGCACCCTGAGCTCTCGCATCTCCCCCTGCACCCTGAGCTCTCGCATCTCCCCGTGCACCCTGAGCTCTCGCCTCTCCCCTGCACCCTGAGCTCTCGCATCTCCCCCTGCACCCTGAGCTCTCGCATCTCCCCCTGCACCCTGAGCTCTCGCATCTCCCCCTGCACCCTGAGCTCTCTCATCTCCCCCTGCACCCTGAGCTCTCACATCTCCCCGTGCACCCTCAGCTCTCGCATCTCCCCGTGCACCCTCAGCTCTCGAATCTCCCCGTGCACCCTGAGCTCTCGCACCTCCCCGTGCACCCTGAGCTCTCGCCTCTCCCCTGCACCCTGAGCTCTCGCATCTCCCCCTGCACCCTGAGCTCTCGCATCTCCCCCTGCACCCTGAGCTCTCGCATCTCCCCCTGCACCCTGAGCTCTCGCATCTCCCCCTGCACCCTGAGCTCTCGCATCTCCCCCTGCACCCTGAGCTCTCGCATCTCCCCATGCACCCTGAGCTCTCGCATCTCCCCCTGCACCCTGAGCTCTCGCATCTCCCCCTGCACCCTGAGCTCTCGCATCTCCCCGTGCACCCTGAGCTCTCGCATCTCCCCCTGCACCCTGAGCTCTCGCATCTCCCCGTGCACCCTGAGCTCTCGCATCTCCCCGTGCACCCTGAGCTCTCGCATCTCCCCCTGCACCCTGAACTCTCGCATCTCGCCCTGCACCCTGAGCTCTCGCCTCTCCCCCTGCACCCTGAGCTTTCGCATCTCCCCGTGCACCCTGAGCTCTCGCATCTCCCCCTGCACCCTGAGCTCTCGCATCTCCCCCTGCACCCTGAGCTCTCGCATCTCCCCCTGCACCCTGAGCTCTCGCATCTCTCCCTGCACCCTGAGCTCTCGCATCTCCCCCTGCACCCTGAGCTCTCGCATCTCCCCGTGCAGCCTGAGCTCTCGCATCTCCCCGTGCAGCCTGAGCTCTCGCATCTCCCCGTGCACCCTGAGCTCTCGCATCTCCCCGTGCACCCTGAGCTCTCGCATCTCCCCCTGCAGCCTGAGCTCTCGCATCTCCCCGTGCAGCCTGAGCTCTCGCATCTCCCCGTGCACCCTGAGCTCTCGCATCTCCCCCTGCACCCTGAGCTCTCGCACCTCCCCCTGCACCCTGAGCTCTCGCCTCTCCCCCTGCACCCTGAGCTCTCGCATCTCCCCCTGCACCCTGAGCTCTCGCATCTCCCCGTGCAGCCTGAGCTCTCGCATCTCCCCGTGCACCCTGAGCTCTCGCATCTCCCCCTGCACCCTGAGCTCTCGCATCTCCCCCTGCACCCTGAGCTCTCGCACCTCCCCCTGCACCCTGAGCTCTCGCATCTCCCCCTGCACCCTGAGCTCTCGCATCTCCCCCTGCACCCTGAGCTCTCGCATCTCCCCGTGCACCCTGAGCTCTCGCATCTCCCCGTGCATCCTGAGCTCTCGCATCTCCCCGTGCACCCTGAGCTCTCGCACCTCCCCCTGCACCCTGAGCTCTCGCATCTCCCCCTGCACCCTGTGCTCTCGCATCTCCCCCTGCACCCTGTGCTCTCGCCTCTCCCCCTGCACCCTGAGCTCTCGCATCTCCCCGTGCACCCTGAGCTCTCGCATCTCCCCGTGCAGCCTGAGCTCTCGCATCTCCCCCTGCACCCTGAGCTCTTGCATCTCCCCGTGCACCCTGAGCTCTCGCATCTCCCCCTGCACCCTGAGCTCTCGCATCTCCCCGTGCACCCTGAGCTCTCGCATCTCCCCCTGCACCCTGAGCTCTCGCATCTCCCCGTGCACCCTGAGCTCTCGCACCTCCCCCTGCACCCTGAGCTCTCGCATCTCCCCCTGCACCCTGTGCTCTCGCCTCTCCCCCTGCACCCTGAGCTCTCGCATCTCCCCGTGCACCCTGAGCTCTCGCATCTCCCCGTGCAGCCTGAGCTCTCGCATCTCCCCCTGCACCCTGAGATCTCGCATCTCCCCCTGCACCCTGAGCTCTCGCATCTCCCCGTGCACCCTGAGCTCTCGCATCTCCCCCTGCACCCTGAGCTCTCGCATCTCCCCGTGCACCCTGAGCTCTCGCATCTCCCCCTGCACCCTGAGCTCTCGCATCTCCCCGTGCACCCTGAGCTCTCGCCTCTCCCCTGCACCCTGAGCTCTCGCATCTCCCCCTGCACCCTGAGCTCTTGCATCTCCCCCTGCACCCTGAGCTCTCGCATCTCCCACTGCACCCTGAGCTCTCGCATCTCCCCCTGCACCCTGAGCTCTCGCATCTCCCCCTGCACCCTGAGCTCTCGCATCTCCCCCTGCACCCTGAGCTCTCGCATCTCCCCCTGCACCCTGAGCTCTCGCATCTCCCCCTGCACCCTGAGCTCTCGCCTCTCCCCGTGCAGCCTGAGCTCTCGCATCTCCCCGTGCACCCTGAGCTCTCGCATCTCCCCGTGCACCCTGAGCTCTCGCATCTCCCCCTGCACCCTGAGCTCTCGCCTCTCCCCGTGCACCCTGAGCTCTCGCATCTCCCCCTGCACCCTGAGCTCTCGCCTCTCCCCGTGCAGCCTGAGCTCTCGCCTCTCCCCCTGCACCCTGAACTCTCGCATCTCCCCGTGCACCCTGAGCTCTCGCATCTCCCCCTGCACCCTGAGCTCTCGCATCTCCCCCTGCACCCTGAGCTCTCGCATCTCCCCGTGCACCCTGAGCTCTCGCATCTCCCCCTGCACCCTGAGCTCTCGCATCTCCCCCTGCACCCTGAGCTCTCGCATCTCCCCCTGCACCCTGAACTCTCGCATCTCCCCCCGCACCCTGAGCTCTCGCCTCTCCCCCTGCACCCTGAGCTCTCGCATCTCCCCCTGCACCCTGAGCTCTCGCATCTCCCCCTGCACCCTGAGCTCTCGCATCTCCCCCTGCACCCTGAGTTCTCGCATCTCCCCCTGCACCCTGAGATCTCGCATCTCCCCGTGCACCCTGAGCTCTCGCATCTCCCCGTGCACCCTGAGCTCTCGCACCTCCCCCTGCACCCTGAGCTCTCGCATCTCCCCCTGCACCCTGAGCTCTCGCATCTCCCCCTGCACCCTGAGTTCTCGCATCTCCCCCTGCACCCTGAGATCTCGCATCTCCCCGTGCACCCTGAGCTCTCGCATCTCCCCGTGCACCCTGAGCTCTCGTATCTCCCCATGCAGCCTGAGCTCTCGCATCTCCCCGTGGAGCCTGAGCTCTCGCATCTCCCCCTGCAGCCTGAGCTCTCGCATCTCCCCGTGCAGCCTGAGCTCTCGCATCTCCCCATGCAGCCTGAGCTCTCGCACCTCCCCCTGCACCCTGAGCTCTCGCATCTCCCCGTGCAGCCTGAGCTCTCGCACCTCCCCCTGCACCCTGAGCTCTCGCATCTCCCCGTGCAGCCTGAGCTCTCGCACCTCTCCCTGCACCCTGAGCTCTCGCATCTCCCCGTGCAGCCTGAGCTCTCGCATCTCCCCCTGCACCCTGAGCTCTCTCATCTCCCCGTGCACCCTGAGCTCTCGCATCTCCCCGTGCACCCTGAGCTCTCGCATCTCCCCGTGCACCCTGAGCTCTCGCATCTCACCGTGCACCCTGAGCTCTCGCATCTCCCCCTGCACCCTGAGCTCTCGCATCTCCCCGTGCACCCTGAGCTCTCGCATCTCCCCCTGCACCCTGAACTCTCGCATCTCCCCCTGCACCCTGAGCTCTCGCATCTCCTCGTGCAGCCTGAGACATAGTCAAACAGCACAGAAACGTCCCTTCAGCCCAGCGTATCTAAACAAACAAAAACAACCACCTAACGATTCCAACCCCATTTTCCTGCACTTGCCCCATAGCCGTGTCTGCCGTGGGATCGCAAGTACACATCTAAATACTTCTTAAACGTTCCGAGGGTCTCTGCCTCCACCTCCCTTTCAGGCAGCGAGTTCCAGACTCCCAACACCCTCTGGGTGAAAAACCTCCTGCCCCTTAGCTTAAATCTAATTCCCCTGGTCATTGATCCCTCCACCAAGGGGAAAAGTTTCTTCCTGTCTCCTCTATGCCCCTCATCATTTAACAAATCTCAATCATGTCCCCCTCAGTCTCCTCTGCTCCAAGGAAAACAACCCCAGTCGATCCAATCTCTCTTCATAACGAACACTCTCCAGGCCGGGCAACATCCTGGTAAATCTCCTCTGCATCCTTTCCAACGCTATCACATCCCTCCTGTAATGTGAATTCCTGAACTGCCCACAATACTCTAGCTGTGGCCCAACCAACATTTTATATAATTCCAGCTTAACCTCCCTGCTCTTAAACTCTATGTCTCAGTTAAATAAAGGCAAGTATACCACACGTTTTCAGTTGAAGAGTCTTCGAAGATGTCGTTCTCCTCGCTGCTGTAATTGATTCCCTGATCAAAATTACGACACCCCTCTTTTACCTCCTTCCGTGTCTCGCCTGAAGATCCTGCAGGCGATTGTCCGAGCCCCGCGCCGGGCCGGAGAATCGGCGCAACCGCGCCACGACGCCCTGACGTCGGTGCGCGGTTCTCCGAGGTGCGGAGAATCGGCGCCATTTGTGCCGGCGCGTTTGTCGCGGCGCCAGCCACGGGCCGCTGGCGCCGTTCACCCCTGGTCGCTGCCGGTGGGAACTCTGCGGGAACAGTCAGGGCGGCCGGTGGGGGGGGGGGGGGTGGAGGGGCTCCTTCACCGGGGGGGGGTGGGCCTCCGATGGGGTCTGGCCCACGATCGGGGCCCACAGATCGGCGGGCCGGCCTTTCCCGCCCCCCCCCCCCCCCCCCCAGGCCTACTTCATGGCGGAGCCGACCCCTGAACACCGACGCCATGTTGGTCGGGGCCGGCGCGCTAAAGAGGTCCCCCGCTGCATGTGCAGGTTGGTGCGGTGAAAGGAGGCTGGAGCGGTGTGAACCGCTCCAGCGCCGTGCTGGCCTCCTATGGGGCATTCGCAATGGCACAAACACTTTGGCTCTATATCGGAGGATTGCCCCCCTGTGTCCTGGAATATTGAGCTGCCAATCTTGCCGTTCTCTCAACCATGTCTCTTGTCTCAATGACATCATGTTTTAACTTGTGCCCTCAACTCATCTGCCTTGTTTGTCAGACTCCTCGCATTAAAATAAATACCATCCCATCTTGCCAAACTCGCTGTGAGTTACCTGGGGCGTCATTCTCCGACCCCCCAGCGGGTTGGAGAATGGCCGTTCGCCGCCGTGAATCTCGCCCTCGCCGGTTGCCGAAGTCTCCGGTACCGGAGATTGGGCGGGGGTGGGAATCGCGCCGCGCCGGTTGGCGGGCCCCCCCACTGAATTCTCCGGCCCAGATGGGCCGAAGTCCCGCCGATAAATTGCCTGTCCCGCCGGTGTAAATTAAAGCACTTATTTACCGGTGGGACAAGGCGGCGTGGGCGGGCTCCGGGGTCCTGGGGGGGGGGGGCGCCGGGCGATCTGGCCCCGGGGGGGTGCCCCTACGGTGGCCTGGCCCGCGATCGGGGCCCACCGATCCGCGGGCGGGCCTGTGCCGTGGGGGCACTCTTTTCCTTCCGCCTTCGCCACAGTCTCCACCATGGCGGAGGCGGAAGAGACTCCCTCCACTGCGCATGCGCGGGAAACTGTCAGCTGCCGCTGATGCTCCCGCGCATGCGCCGCCCGGGGATGTCATTTCTGCGCCAGCTGGCGGGGCAACAAAGGCCGTTTCCGCCAGCTGGCGGGGCGGAAATTCCTCCGGCGCCGGCCTAGCCCCTCAATGTTGGGGCTCGGCCCCCAAAGATGCGGAGCATTCCGCACCTTTGGGGCGGCGCGATGCCCGTCTGTTTGGCGCCGTTTTGGGCGCCAGTCGGCGGACATCGCGCCGTTTGGGGAGAATTTTGCCCCTGGTCTGGACATTCCATGCCTCCCTGACCCACTTGTTCTTCAAATGTTCGTCAATTGTCCTTCATTGTTTCTTCATCGCTCTTCAATTGTGTTTCGTTGCAGCCGGCGAGGACAAGAGGGATTCCAGTGAAATCGCCTCCATTTCCCTTTCAGAATCCAAATCTTCAGTTCCAAGTATGTAACTGTTTGAAGCCAGTTTTTTAAAGTTAATGTCAAGTCCTAGTGAAGCTTCACCTTGCAGTGGAGCGTGCTTATGGTAAAGTGAGGCAGCCCTTGTCAGTATTTCAGGGATTTAAGGCTGATGGAGATTTATATTGCGTAGTACATTCCGGAAATTTGAAGACAAGTGGTTGAGATTTACTGATCACAGTACCATTGGGATTAAACAGCTCCTTGAGGACTTTCACCAAATGTAACTTTAGTCTAAGATCAATGGGAGCCTCTTTGTCGACACCCTCTGTGAAGTGCTTGATAAATTTACAAACATGCACGTCCAGCATCATTCGAATTTTAATGTGTGCTTGTCGAGTTTCCGCTTTCAGATGCTTCTGTCAGTGATGTCCCAGTCACAGGGATTCCCGTCATATCCGAGGATAAAGTGTGAGCTCACCGTGCGATAGATAAAGCCATGAAACTTCCTGCTTTCAGACGCTGTTGCCTTGCCCTGTGCTGTGTGCTTTGCCGATGCTGTGTTTTTGTTGCTGACTGCTATGTTTTCTGTATGTCTGTCTGACATGCCCAGATGCCAGAGTCTCTGTCTGCCAGCTCACCACACATCCCCAGCTCTCCAAATCAACAGCAACCTGGGGACTCCGCACACACCTCCCCTCAGAAACAATTTCGACGCCTCAGTGTCCGGGTAAGAGGAGCTTGCTTGTGTAATGGTGCTTTTTGCATCTGTCTTTTGTCAGAGCTGGATCTTAGACCGGCTGGAGGAGCTAACCTGTTACTGAGTCAAAGGAAAGGCTTTGCATTCCTCACCTCCGAATGTCCCACTGTCTCTTGAACTATTTTTTGAAGAGTAGGCACTTCAAGAATAATGTAGAGATTACACCAGCCAATGCACAGCAGGGTCCCACAAACAGGACTGTGATATTGACTAGATAATCTGTTTCAGGGTTGGTTCGGGGATAATTATTAGCTAGAGTGCGGTAGTCACCACTGTTGTATTATATTGTATATATGGGTATTACGGTAAGGCCCCTGTACTACAGGTACTGGGGTAGATCCCTGCCTGCTGGCTCCGCCCAGTAGGCGGAGTATAAATGTGTGTGCTCTCCGAACAGCAGCCATTTCGAAAGCTGCTGTAGGAGGCCACACATCTCTGTGTAATAAAGCCTCGATTACTCTCTACTCTCGTCTCGTCATAATTGATAGCGCATCAATACCGGGGCGGGGGGGTTGCGATGTGTGTGGTGCCAGATCCCTGAGGAAGACTGTGTCTTGGCGGCCGTCGGGGTACGCTGCGTAGGCGTACTGCGGGTTTGCATGGAGTAGCTGTACCCTCTCAACCAACGGGTCCTCCTTGTGGAGCCGCACGTGCTTGCGGAGGAGAACGGGTCCTGGAGCTGCCAGCCACGTTGGGAGCGAAACCCCGGAGGTGGACTTCCTGGGGAAGGCAAGGAGACGTTCATGGGGGGTTTCGTTGGTCGCGGTGCACAGGAGCGACCGAATGGATTGAAGTGCGTCGGGGAGGATCTCCTGCCAGTGGGAGGCCGGGAGATTTCTGGACCGTAGGGCCAGCGGGACGGCCCTCCAGACCGTCCCATTCTCCCGCTCCACCTGCCCGTTTCCCCGGGGGTTATAGCTGGTCGTCCTGCTCGAGGCAATGCCCCTGTTGAGCAGGGACTGGCGCAGCTCCTCGCTCATAAATGAGGATCCTCGGTCGCTGTGGACGTAGGCGGGGAATCCGAACAGAGCAAAGATGGTGTTGAGGGTTTTGATGATGGTGGCAGACATCATATCGGGGCATGGGACGGGGAAGGGGAATCTGGAATATTCGTCGACCACATTGAGAAAATACGTGTTGCGGTCGGTGGAGGGGAGGGGCCCTTTGAAGTCCACGCTGAGGCGTTCAAAGGGGCGGGAGGCCTTCACCAGGCGCGCACGGTCTGGTCGGTAGACCGCTACACCTCCCGCTGCCTGGGGAAAGCGGGCAGTATAATCAAAGATCCCTCCCACCCGGCTTACTCACTCTTCCAACTTCTTCCATCGGGCCGGAGATACAGAAGTCTGAGAACACGCACGAGCAGACTCAAAAACAGCTTCTTCCCCACTGTCACCAGACTCCTAAATGACCCTCTTATGGACTGACCTCATTAACACTACACCCTGTATGCTTCATCCGATGCCAGTGCTTATGTAGTTACATTGTATATGTTGTGTTGCCCTATTATGTATTTTCTTTTATTCCCTTTTCTTCTCATGTACTTAATGATCTGTTGAGCTGCTCGCAGAAAAATACTTTTCACTGTACCTCGGTACACGTGACAATAAACAAATCCAATCCAATCCAAATAGAAGTGCGGTTTACACTCCGCGCAGACCTGGCAGTCTCTGGCGATAGCCCTGACTTCCTCGATAGAGTAGGGCAGATTGCGGGCCTTAATGAAGTGGTAAAAGTGGGTGACCCCTGGGTGACAGAGATCATCGTGCAGGGTCCGGAGCCGGTCCACCTGTGCACTGGTAGGGCACAGGGGGGCTCGTTGAGCTTACCGGGGCTTTACAAAATCTCGTAATTGTAGGTGGAGGGCTTGATCCTCCACCTCAAGATTTTATCATTTTCTGATCTTGCCCCGCTGTATGTTGTTGAACATGAAGGCTACCGACCGTTGGTCTGTGAGGAGAGTGAATCTCCTGCCGGCCAGGTAATGCCTCCAATGCCGGACAGCTTCAACGATAGCTTGGGCCTCCTTTTCGACGGAGGAGTGCCGCATTTCGGAGGCATGGAGGGTGCGGGAAAAGAATGCCACGGGCCTGCCTGCCTGGTTGAGGGTGGCGGCCAGAGCGACGTCTGATGCATCGCTCTCGACTTGGAAGGGGAGGGTCTCGTCGACTGCGTGCATCGCGGCCTTGGCGATGTCGGCCTTGATACGGTTGAAGGCCTGGTGAGCTTCGGCTGTCAGTGGGAAACCGGTGGAGTGGATGAGTGGGCGGGCCTTGTCCGCATAGTTTGGGACCCACTGGGTGTAATACGAAAAGAACTCCAGGCATCGTTGGAGGGCCTTGGGGCAGTGGGGAAGGAGGAGATCCATGAGGGGGCGCATGCGGTCAGGATCGGGCCCCAGAACTCCGTTCTGGACCACATAGCCGAGGATGGCTAATCGGTTCGTGCTGAACAATAGGTCTCCTTGTTGTAGGTTAGGTTGAGGAGTTTGGCGGTGTGGAGAAATTTGGAAAGGTTAGCGTCGTGGTCCTGCTGGTCATGGCCGCAGATGGTGACGTTGTCCAGGTACGGGAAAGTGGCCCACAGTCCGTACCGGTCAAACATTCGGTCCATCTCCCGTTGGAAGACCGAGACCCCGTTGGTGACGCCGAAGGGAACCCTAAGGAAATGGTAAAGGTGGCCGTCCGCTTTAAACGCAGTGTATGGGCGGTCCGCCTTGCAGATGGGTAGCTGGTGGTAGGTGGATTTCAGGTCCACTGTCGAGAAGAACCGGTACTGTGCAATCTGATTGACCATATCAGATATGCGTGGGAGGGGTACGCGTCGAGCTGCGTGTACCGATTGATGGTCTGACTGCTGTCAATGACCATCCTGTTTTTCTCCCCGGTTTTCACCACTGCCACTTGGGCTCTCCAGGGGCTGTTGCTGGCCTCAATAATACCTTCCCGAAGCAGCCGCTGGACCTCAGACCTGATGAAGGTCCTGTCCTGGGTGCTGTACCGTCTGCTCCTGGTGGCGACGGGTTTGAAATCCGGGGTGGGGTTTGCAAACAGGGAAGGCCGGTCGACCTTAAGGGTTGTGAGGCCGCACACAGTAAGGGGTGGTAGGGGCCCGCTGAATTTCAGGGTTAGACTCTGGAGGTTGCACTGGTCCAGGCCGAGTAGCAAGGCAGCGCAGAGGTTGGGGAGGACGTAGAGCTGGAAGTTGCTGAACTCCACGCCATGGACGGTGAGAGTGGCGATGCAGTATCCCCGGATCGCCATGGAGTGGGATCCGGAAGCCAGGGAGATTCTCTGGTTGGCGGGGTGTAGCGCGAGAGTGCAGCACCTTACCGTATCGGGGTGGATGAAGCTCTCAGTGCTCCTGGATACCAGAAGGCAGGATATCTCGTGCCCGTCGACCTTCACCTTTGTTGAAGCGGTCGCGAGACTGAGGTGAGACGCGGCCGGTCGTCGGCGGTTGCAGGCGATGAGCGGCCCGATGAGGTGACGTGTCTGCTTGAGGATGCAGCTGCAGGGCAGGGGTCCTGAGACGGGTAAGATGGCGGCGCCCTCGGGCCTCACGTGTCCTGGGGCAGGCAAGATGGCGGCGCCAACGTGTTATGAGTGGAGCAAGATGGCGGCGCCCAATGGCCGCTCTTGGGGGGTGCAGGGACAATAGCAGCGATTGAGCGGGCCTGGCACACTGCAGCGAAATGTCCCTTCTTGCCACAGGCCTTGCAGAGCGCACTGCGTGACGGGCAGCGCTGTCGGGGGTGTTTTGTCTGTCCGCAGAAGTCGCACTTGGGTCCCCCGGGGTTGGTTGGCTGCCGCGCGGCGCAGGCGTGTGGTTGGCTGAGGGCGGTCGCTGATGGGATCCACGATGGGGTGGCCACTGGCGAGGTCCACGATGCCCGGTGGGGGGGGGGGGGGCATGCGGTCGGGGGCATAGGCCTGGACGTTGCGTGAGGCGACCGTGAGCGAGATCGCTAGTTTCTTGGTCGCCGCGAGGTCAAGCGTGGCCCCTTCTAAGAGGCGCTGGCGGATGTCGGCCGACCCTATGCCCGTAACGAACGCGTCTCTCATTAGCAGGTTCGAATGTTCAGTGGCCGAAACGGCCTGGCAGTCAGTCTCCCGGGCGAGCAGGGCACGCCAGAAATCTTCCACAGGCTCACCGGGAAGTTGGTGCCGCGTGGACAGGAGGTGCCTGGCGTAGATCTTGTTGGTCTGCTAAGCGTAATTCTCCTTCTGTAGCGCCATGGCCTCTGCGTAGGTCGGCGCGTCCTGGACGAGGGGAAAAATGTTGGAGCTCAGCCGCGTGTACAAAATCTGGAGCTTCTGTGCTGAGATTGGGTCTGGCGCAGACCCGGTGTATGCTTCAAGCAAGCCAGCCAATGTTGGAAGTCCTTTTTGGCGTTGTCTGCTTGAGGATGCAGCTGCAGGCGATCCGGCTCGATGCGGAGGTCCATCTCTGAAAAATCTCTGTGTAATAAATTGATGCACTATCAATTACGACGGGACGAGAGTAGAGAGTAATCGAGGCTTTGTTACTCAGAGATGTGTGGCCTCCTACAGCTGCTTTCAAAATGGCTGCTGTTCGGAGAGCACACACATTTATACTCCGCCTACTGGGCGGAGCCAGCACGCACGGATCTACTCCCGTACCTGTAGTACAGGGGCCTTACCGTAATACCCATAATATACAATATAATACAACAGAGGGGACTACCACACAGAGTAATGGGGAGGATGCCCCTGCCTTGCCTTGAATAGGACCCTGGACCATTTGCACTCACTTGAAAGGGCAGACGGGGCCTTGTTTTGACATCCCACCGGAAAGATGGCAGCTCTGGCAGTGCTGCACCCCCCCAGTGCCACACTGCTGCGGATTAAGGTCACAATCTTCCGACTCACAAAGAAGATTACTCACACTGAGAGCAGGCTGCAACCTGGAAGGGGGTGAGTTTTAAAATGGGTAACATTTATCCCTCCAGCCCTGCCGCTCAGTGTCACTGAGGTGTCCCGTTTGATTGGTATTCTATCCGCTTCTGTAGCTGAATGTCAGCTAGTGCCACGAGCGGAACGGCAGATTGAAAAATGAAACCAGATTCTGAGTGAGATCCACCCTTGGAATTCAAACCTGGGTTCCGATGATGCTGATCTGGTTTGAGGGCAAATAGTTTGGGGGGTTCAGACAATGTGGGGGTAGGTTTCTCCTTTGTGGCTGGGGAAATTAACCTGTTGCAAACCAGGGCCCTTGTGTTGTTGAAGACACCAGATTATCATAATGTGGGACGGGTGAACACTGGATGGTCGATTATAACCCAGCCGGGAAATATCATAGAACATACAGTGCAGAAGGAGGCCATTCGGCCCATCGAGTCTGCACTGACCTACTTAAGCCCTCACTTCCACCCTATCCCCATAACCCAATAACCACTCCTAACCTTTTTGGTCACTAAGGGCAATTTAGCACGGCCAATCCACCTTACCTGCACATCTTTGGACTGTGGGAGGAAACCGGAGCACCCGGAGGAAACCCACGCACACACGGGGAGGACGTGCAGACTCCGCACAGACAGTGACCCAAGCCGGGAATCGAACCTGGGACCCTGGCGCTGTGAAGCAACAGTGCTAACCACTGTGCTGCCGTGCTGCCCACGATGCATCAGAACTTATCAATCTGCACATGCAGGACACTCAGTCAGAAGGAACATTGAAAGTAAGCTGTGGTTAAATGTTGAGTTGGACAGGTTTCACTGGGAGGAGATTGATGCAAGGTGAGAAATTAAGTGGGTTTTGTTCCCTCTATTGAGGTTTGAAGCCAAATGGAACTTTGAGCAGACTCCCAGCCGAGACTGTCCATTGGGTTGCTGGCAGGGAAGGGGGTGTCTCTCTGAGGGAACAGGCCGGAGCTCCGACAGTCTCCAGTGAAAGGATTTGCTGCCCCTTGTTTATGGGACACACCTGATTAATTTTCCGAATTTGACAGGAAGCCGATCTTATCGAGGAGATTAACCACAAAGAGGAAGTTCGGAAACTCAGGGAGCTGGAGAAAGATCGAATTCAGGAAAGAATGCGGCAGCAGCAGAGAGAAATGTTGGAGGATAAGAGGTGGCTGGAGAAGGAAGAGAAACTTCTGGTAAGTCGTTTTCTTTTTGAATTCAGACACAGAGGTGCAACTTTACCTTTGGCATTGTTTCAACTATCTCAAGGTTACTATCTCCCGAGGAGACGGTGAATGAGATGGTTCTGATGGACTATGGAGGCAGGATTGGTCTCTAGTCCTGATCTTCTGGTTAAGGACTCCAAAGAGTTTCACAGCCTCAGCTCCACTCCGATGGTCCGGAGTTCGATGAAATCACTGGAGCTCCCAGTTCCTTGGGGATTTTCTGGCCTCCCACCATAAATCCATGGGACACATCATTTCCAACAAAAATGTTTTTTTTAAATCCTTTACGGGATGAGGGTGTCATTGACTAGGTAGCATTTAGTGCCTCATCCCTAAAACAGTGCCCCCTAGCTCTGGGCTCACCCGCAAGACGAAACATTCTTTCCACATTTACCTTGTCCGTTGAGGATCTGATAAACTTCAATCAAGTCACCCCTCACCTCCAGGTATAAAATCTACACGGCTAATCCAGTTCCGTTTCTGCTCACTGGTGACCCCCAGGGTGTTAATGGTGGAGGGTTCAATGGTGGTAATTGAAAATCAAAGGGAGACGGTTGGTCGTATCTCTCTTTGACAGGACTCTCCATTTCTGGGACATCTCCCACTATTTAGGAAGGGGAAAAATCTCCATCTGTCCAGGGGACTCCCTCTTGCAGGAGCGGCCACGTATTAATGCAGGCCAGAGTACTGCAGGAGGTAAGACATCTTGCCGGCCCTAAGACCAGACCGGTACCCCCTTCATCACCAGACTGGAACCCCAATAAGGAGAATTTGGAAACGGTGGTGTGTCAGGCTGCTGACCCAGGAAGTCCAGGAGTCCAAGGGGGGTCTAAAGTGCCACCTAACGCTCACCAGCCTCAAAATTCTGATACAAACGTCACTTGCACAAAAGGTTGTAGTTTGAGGATATTCTGTGGTGAATTAAATAAAATCCATTCAATTAAAAGCTTCAGTCAATGGACAGAGGGAGTATGGGGAGGGGGAGTATGGGGAAGAGGGCAGAGGCAAAGGGGGTTGAAGTGAGGGAATGGGGTATAAAAAGGAGTGGGGAAAGGGGCGACATGTGGGGAGGGAGTGCAGCCCAGGACTGACATAAAGGGAGAGGCAGAGGGTCTGAGGAACTGCAGGGGGTAAATGGGGTACAAGCTGTAAGAGTTTATGGGGGACGGGGATTACAGAGGGGACGGGGGTAGATGGGGAGAGAGAGGGCAGACTGGGGGGTACAAGAAGGCGTATGGCATGCTTGCCTTCATTGGCCGGGGCATTGAGTATAAGAATTGGCAAGTCATGTTGCAGCTGTAAAGAACCTTAGTTAGGCCACACTTGGAGTATAGTGTTCAATTCTGGTCGCCACAGTACCAGAAGGATGTGGAGGCTTTAGAGAGGGTGCAGAAGAGATTTACCAGAATGTTGCCTGGTATGGAGGGCATTAGCTATGAGGAGCAGTTGAATAAACTCGGTTTGTTCTCACTGGAACGAAGGAGGTTGAGGGGCGACCTGATAGAGCTATACAAAATTATGAGGGGCATAGACAGAGTGGATAGTCAGAGGCTTTTCCCCAGGGTAGAGGGGTCAATTACTAGAGGGCATAGGTTTAAGGTGAGAGGGGCAAGGCTTAGAGTAGATGTACGAGGCAAGTTTTTTACACAGAGGGTAGTGGGTGCCTGGAACTCGCTACTGGAGAAGGTGGTGGAAGCAGGGACGATAGGGACATTTAAGGGGCATCTTGACAAATACATGAATAGGATGGGAATAGAGGGATACGGACCCAGGAAGTGTAGAAGATTGTAGTTTAGTCGGGCAGCATGGTCGGCACGGGCTTGGAGGGCCGAAGGGCCTGTTCCTGTGCTGTACATTTCTTTGTTCTTTGTTCTTTGTTCGGGGGCGGAGCTACAAGACAGTAAGTATTTATGCTCATGGGCTGTTTTATCGGTTACTCGTGAAATGTTTGTTCAAACCATTTCTGAATTTAGTGTAAGTATATGGGCGCGATTCTCCGACCCCCCACCGGGTCGGAGAATCGTCGGGGGCCGGCGTGAATCCCGCCCCCGCCGTGTCGCGAATTCTCCGCCACCGGATATTCGGCGGGGATGGGAATCGCGCCGCGCCGGTTGGCGGGCCCCCCCCCGGCGATTCTCCGGTCCGCAATGGGCCGAAGTCCCGCCGCTGTCAACCCATCCCAGCCGCTGTGGATTGACCCACCTTTGGGACGGCGGGACACGGAGGCGCGGGTGGGCTCCGGGGTCCTGGGGGGGGCGCGGGGCGATCTGGCCCCGGGGGTGCCCCCACGGTGACCTGGCCAGCGATCGGGGCCCACCGATCCGCGGGCGGGCCTGTGCCGTGGGGGCACTCTTTTCCTTCCGCCTTCGCCATGGTCTCCACCATGGCGGAGGCGGAAGAGACCCCCTCCACTGCGCATGCGCGGGGATGCCGTGAGCGGCCGCTGACGCTCCCGCACATGCGCCGCACGGCAAAGTCATTTCCGCGCCAGCTGGTGGGGTACCAAAGGCCTTTCCCGCCAGCTGCCGGGGCGGAAATCAGTCCGGCGCGGGCCTAGCCCCTCAAGGTGAGGGCTCGGCCCCTCAAGATGCGGAGAATTCCGCACCTTTGTGGTGGCACGATGCCGGACTGATTTGTGCCGTTTTTGGTGCCGGTCGGCGGACATCGCGCCGATATCGGAGAATCCCGCCTATGATCTTTAACCACAATGTATGCCTGCTAATGTGTCAGCCCAATCTGACAGCAAGCCGCTGCATTTAGCACTCTAACCCATCTCCGCCTCGGGAGCACCACACAGCTGGCTGGTCAAACCGGAATCGATTGTATCTTTGTGAATATCTGCACAATGGATTTGGGCAATTTATTTACATTCCCACTCTCTGCTTCCTCCCCAAGGCTCCGCAGGAAAACAGCAAGGCAGACAATGTAAGTATTAATTTAATGAATGATTGATTTTCTGAATCCAATTCATATTGAAACTCCGACGTAAAGCGAGGTAGGGACGCTTTGCGTGTGACTCGAACTCCAAAGTTCATGTTTGAATGTAGACTGCTCAGGGGAATTATATTCAGGGTGTTAACCTTTAACCTGCTCGCAAGCCCATAAACCCTCTACTCTTTTGACTTGTTGCTTTCGCAAAGTTAGCCTGACAGCAGGAATATATGCTTTCTGCCAATTTTCTGTACGTCCCTCTGCTCATCTTCGCTTGGAAAGACATAAATTCATAAATTACTGTTCACAGTCAGCATTCAATAGTTTCCTCACTGTGAATAGCACTGACCAGTCAGCATTTAATAGTTTCCTCACTGTGAATAGCACTGACCAGTCAGCATTTAATAGTTTCTGGGCTGTGAATAGCACTGACCAGTCAGCATTTAATAGTTTCCTCACTGTGAATAGCACTGACCAGTCAGTATTTAATAGTTTCCTCACTGTGAATAGCACTGACCAGTCAGTATTTAATAGTTTCCTCACTGTGAATAGCACTGACCAGTCAGTATTTAATAGTTTCTGGGCTGTGAGTAGCACTGACCAGTCAGTATTTAATAGTTTCCTCACTGTGAATAGCACTGACCAGTCAGTATTTAATAGTTTAGGGCTGTGAATAGCACTGACCAGTCAGTATTTAATAGTTTCCTCACTGTGAATAGCACTGACCAGTCAGTATTTAATAGTTTCCTCACTGTGAATAGCACTGACCAGTCAGTATTTAATAGTTTCTGGGCTGTGAGTAGCACTGACCAGTCAGTATTTAATAGTTTCCTCACTGTGAATAGCACTGACCAGTCAGTATTTAATAGTTTCCTCACTGTGAATAGCACTGACCAGTCAGTATTTAATAGTTTCCTCACTGTGAATAGCACTGACCAGTCAGTATTTAATAGTTTCTGGGCTGTGAATAGCACTGACCAGTCAGTATTTAATAGTTTCCTCACTGTGAATAGCACTGACCAGTCAGTTTTTAATAGTTTCTGGGCTGTGAATAGCACTGACCAGTCAGTATTTAATAGTTTCCTCACTGTGAATAGCACTGACCAGTCAGTATTTAATAGTTTCCTCACTGTGAATAGCACTGACCAGTCAGTATTTAATAGTTTCCTCACTGTGAATAGCACTGACCAGTCAGTATTTAATAGTTTCCTCACTGTGAATAGCACTGACCAGTCAGTATTTAATAGTTTCTGGGCTGTGAATAGCACTGACCAGTCAGTATTTAATAGTTTCTGGGCTGTGAATAGCACTGACCAGTCCGTATTTAATAGTTTCCTCACTGTGAATAGCACTGACCAGTCAGTATTTAATAGTTTCCTCACTGTGAATAGCACTGACCAGTCAGTATTTAATAGTTTCCTCACTGTGAATAGCACTGACCAGTCAGTATTTAATAGTTTCCTCACTGTGAATAGCACTGACCAGTCAGTATTTAATAGTTTCCTCACTGTGAATAGCACTGACCAGTCAGTATTTAATAGTTTCCTCACTGTGAACAGCACTGACCAGTCAGTATTTAATAGTTTCCTCACTGTGAATAGTACTGACCAGTCAGTATTTAATAGTTTCCTCACTGTGAATAGCACTGACCAGTCAGTATTTAATAGTTTCCTCACTGTGAATAGCACTGACCAGTCAGTATTTAATAGTTTCTGGGCTGTGAATAGCATTGACCAGTCAGTATTTAATAGTTTCTGGGCTGTGAATAGCACTGACCAGTCCGTATTTAATAGTTTCCTCACTGTGAATAGCACTGACCAGTCAGTATTTAATAGTTTCCTCACTGTGAATAGCACTGACCAGTCAGTATTTAATAGTTTCTGGGCTGTGAATAGCACTGACCAGTCCGTATTTAATAGTTTCCTCACTGTGAATAGCACTGACCAGTCCGTATTTAATAGTTTCCTCACTGTGAATAGCACTGACCAGTCAGTATTTAATAGTTTCTGGGCTGTGAATAGCACTGACCAGTCAGTATTTAATAGTTTCTGGGCTGTGAATAGCACTGACCAGTCAGTATTTAATAGTTTCCTCACTGTGAATAGCACTGACCAGTCAGTATTTAATAGTTTCCTCACTGTGAATAACACTGACCAGTCAGTATTTAATAGTTTCCTCACTGTGAATGGCACTGACCAGTCAGTATTTAATAGTTTCTGGGCTGTGAATAGCACTGACCAGTCCGTATTTAATAGGTTCCTCACTGTGAGTAGCACTGACCAGTCAGTATTTAATAGTTTCTGGGCTGTGAATAGCACTGACCAGTCAGTATTTAATAGTTTCTGTGCTGTGAATAGCACTGACCAGTCCGTATTTAATAGGTTCCTCACTGTGAGTAGCACTGACCAGTCAGTATTTAATAGTTTCTGGGCTGTGAATAGCACTGACCAGTCAGTATTTAATAGTTTCCTCACTGTGAATAGCACTGACCAGTCAGTATTTAATAGGTTCCTCACTGTGAATAGCACTGACCAGTCAGTATTTAATAGTTTCTGGGCTGTGAATAGCACTGACCAGTCAGTATTTAATAGTTTCCTCACTGTGAATAGCACTGACCAGTCAGTATTTAATAGTTTCTGGGCTGTGAATAGCACTGACCAGTCAGTATTTAATAGTTTCTGGGCTGTGAATAGCACTGACCAGTCAGTATTTAATAGTTTCTGGGCTGTGAATAGCACTGATCAGTCAGTATTTAATAGGTTCCTCACTGTGAGTAGCACTGACCAGTCAGTATTTAATAGTTTCTGGGCTGTGAATAGCACTGACCAGTCAGTATTTAATAGTTTTTGGGCTGTGAATAGCACTGACCAGTCAGTATTTAATAGTTTCCTCACTGTGAATAGCACTGACCAGTCAGTATTTAATAGTTTCCTCACTGTGAATAGCACTGACCAGTCAGTATTTAATAGTTTCCTCACGGTGAATAGCACTGACCAGTCAGCATTTAATAGTTTCCTCACTGTGAATAGCACTGACCAGTCAGTATTTAATAGTTTCTTCACTGTGAATAGCACTGACCAGTCAGTATTTAATAGTTTCTGGGCTGTGAATAGCACTGACCAGTCAGTATTTAATAGTTTCCTCACTGTGAATAGCACTGACCAGTCAGTATTTAATAGTTTCTGGGCTGTGAATAGCACTGACCAGTCAGTATTTAATAGTTTCTTCACTGTGAATAGCACTGACCAGTCAGTATTTAATACTTTCTGGGCTGTGAATAGCACTGACCAGTCAGTATTTAATAGTTTCCTCACGGTGAATAGCAACTGACCAGTCAGTATTTAACAGTTTCTGGGCTGTGAGTAGCACTGACCAGTCAGCATTTAATAGTTTCCTCACTGTGAATAGCACTGACCAGTCAGTATTTAATAGTTTCTGGGCTGTGAGTAGCACTGACCAGTCAGTATTTAATAGTTTCCTCACTGTGAGTAGCACTGACCAGTCAGTATTTAATAGTTTCCTCACTGTGAATAGCACTGACCAGTCAGTATTTAATAGTTTCTGGGCTGTGAATAGCACTGACCAGTCAGTATTTAATAGTTTCCTCACTGTGAATAGCACTGACCAGTCAGTATTTAATAGTTTCTGGGCTGTGAATAGCACTGACCAGTCAGTATTTAATAGTTTCCTCACTGTGAATAGCACTGACCAGTCAGTATTTAATAGTTTCCTCACTGTGAATAGCACTGACCAGTCAGTATTTAATAGTTTCTGGGCTGTGAATAGCACTGACCAGTCAGTATTTAATAGTTTCTGGGCTGTGAAAAGCACTGACCAGTCAGTATTTAATAGTTTCCTCACGGTGAATAGCACTGACCAGTCAGTATTTAACAGTTTCTGGGCTGTGAGTAGCACTGACCAGTCAGCATTTAATAGTTTCCTCACTGTGAATAGCACTGACCAGTCAGTATTTAATAGTTTCTGGGCTGTGAGTAGCACTGACCAGTCAGTATTTAATAGTTTCCTCACTGTGAATAGCACTGACCAGTCAGTATTTAATAGTTTCCTCACTGTGAATAGCACTGACCAGTCAGTATTTAATAGTTTCTGGGCTGTGAGTAGCACTGACCAGTCAGTATTTAATAGTTTCCTCACTGTGAATAGCACTGACCAGTCAGTATTTAATAGTTTTCTCACTGTGAATAGCACTGACCAGTCAGTATTTAATAGTTTCTGGGCTGTGAATAGCACTGACCAGTCAGTATTTAATAGTTTCTGGGCTGTGAATAGCACTGACCAGTCAGTATTTAATAGTTTCTGGGCTGTGAATAGCACTGACCAGTCAGTATTTAATAGTTTCTGGGCTGTGAATAGCACTGACCAGTCAGTATTTAATAGTTTCCTCACTGTGAATAGCACTGACCAGTCAGTATTTAATAGTTTCCTCACTGTGAATAGCACTGACCAGTCAGTATTTAATAGTTTCCTCACTGTGAATAGCACTGACCAGTCAGTATTTAATAGTTTCCTCACTGTGAATAGCACTGACCAGTCAGTATTTAATAGTTTCCTCACTGTGAATAGCACTGACAAGTCAGTATTTAATAGTTTCCTCACTGTGAATAGCACTGACCAGTCAGTATTTAATAGTTTCCTCACTGTGAATAGCACTGACCAGTCAGTATTTAATAGTTTCCTCACTGTGAATAGCACTAACCAGTCAGTATTTAATAGTTTCCTCACTGTGAATAGCACTGACCAGTCAGTATTTAATAGTTTCCTCACTGTGAATAGCACTGACCAGCCAGTATTTAATAGTTTCTGGGCTGTGAATAGCACTGACCAGTCAGTATTTAATAGTTTCTGGGCTGTGAATAGCACTGACCAGTCAGTATTTAATAGTTTCCTCACTGTGAATAGCACTGACCAGTCAGTATTTAATAGTTTCCTCACTGTGAATAGCACTGACCAGTCAGTATTTAATAGTTTCCTCACTGTGAATAGCACTGACCAGCCAGTATTTAATAGTTTCTGGGCTGTGAATAGCACTGACCAGTCAGTATTTAATAGTTTCCTTACTGTGAATAGCACTGACCAGTCAGTATTTAATAGTTTCCTCACTGTGAATAGCACTGACCAGTCAGTATTTAATAGTTTCCTCACTGTGAATACCACTGACAAGTCAGTATTTAATAGTTTCCTCACTGTGAATAGCACTGACCAGTCAGTATTTAATAGTTTCTGGGCTGTGAATAGCACTGACCAGTCAGTATTTAATAGTTTCTGGGCTGTGAGTAGCAATGACCAGTCAGTATTTAATAGTTTCCTCACTGTGAATAGCACTGACCAGTCAGTATTTAATAGTTTCCTCACTGTGAATAGCACTGACCAGTCAGTATTTAATAGTTTCCTCACTGTGAATAGCACTGACCAGTCAGTATTTAATAGTTTCCTCACTGTGAATAGCACTGACCAGTCAGTATTTAATAGTTTCCTCACTGTGAATAGCACTGACCAGTCAGTATTTAATAGTTTCCTCACTGTGAATAGCACTGACCAGTCAGTATTTAATAGTTTCCTCACTGTGAATAGCACTGACCAGTCAGTATTTAATAGTTTCTGGGCTGTGAATAGCACTGACCAGTCAGTATTTAATAGTTTCCTCGCTGTGAATAGCACTGACCAGTCAGTATTTAATAGTTTCTGGGCTGTGAATAGCACTGACCAGTCAGTATTTAATAGTTTCCTCACTGTGAATAGCACTGACCAGTCAGTATTTAATAGTTTCCTCACTGTGAATAGCACTGACCAGTCAGTATTTAATAGTTTCTGGGCTGTGAATAGCACTGACCAGTCAGTATTTAATAGTTTCCTCACTGTGAATAGCACTGACCAGTCAGTATTTAATAGTTTCCTCACTGTGAAAAGCACTGACCAGTCAGTATTTAATAGTTTCTGGGCTGTGAATAGCACTGACCAGTCAGTATTTAATAGTTTCTGGGCTGTGAATAGCACTGACCAGTCAGTATTTAATAGTTTCCTCACTGTGAAAAGCACTGACCAGTCAGTATTTAATAGTTTCTGGGCTGTGAATAGCACTGACCAGTCAGTATTTAATAGTTTCTGGGCTGTGAATAGCACTGACCAGTCAGTATTTAATAGTTTCCTCACTGTGAATAGCACTGAGCAGTCAGTATTTAACAGTTTCCTCACTGTGAATAGCACTGACCAGTCAGTATTTAATAGTTTCTGGGCTGTGAATCGCACTGACCAGTCAGTATTTAATAGTTTCCGGGCTGTGAATAGCATTGACCAGTCAGTATTTAATAGTTTCCTCACTGTGAATAGCACTGACCAGTCAGTATTTAATAGTTTCCGGGCTGTGAATAGCATTGACCAGTCAGTATTTAATAGTTTCCTCACTGTGAATAGCACTGACCAGTCAGTATTTAATAGTTTCCGGGCTGTGAATAGCATTGACCAGTCAGTATTTAATAGTTTCCGGGCTGTGAATAGCATTGACCAGTCAGTATTTAATAGTTTCCTCACTGTGAATAGCACTGACCAGTCAGTATTTAATAGTTTCTGGGCTGTGAATATCACTGACCAGTCAGTATTTAATAGTTTCTGGGCTGTGAATAGCACTGACCAGTCAGTATTTAATAGTTTCCGGGCTGTGAATAGCATTGACCAGTCAGTATTTAATAGTTTCCTCACTGTGAATAGCACTGACCAGTCAGTATTTAATAGTTTCTGGGCTGTGAATAGCACTGACCAGTCAGTATTTAATAGTTTCCACACTGTGAATAGCACTGAGCAGTCAGTATTTAACAGTTTCCTCACTGTGAGTAGCACTGACCAGTCAGTATTTAATAGTTTCCTCACTGTGAATAGCACTGACCAGTCAGTATTTAATAGTTTTCTCACTGTGAATAGCACTGACCAGTCAGTGTTTAATAGTTTCTGGGCTGTGAATAGCACTGACCAGTCAGTATTTAATAGTTTCCTCACTGTGAATCGCACTGACCAGTCAGTATTTAATAGTTTCCTCACTGTGAATAGCACTGACCAGTCAGTATGTAATAGTTTCCTCACTGTGAATAGCACTGACCAGTCAGTATTTAATAGTTTCCTCACTGTGAATAGCACTGACCAGTCAGTATTTAATAGTTTCCTCGCTGTGAATAGCACTGACCAGTCAGTGTTTAATAGGTTCTGGGCTGTGAATAGCACTGACCAGTCAGTATTTAATAGTTTCTGGGCTGTGAATAGCACTGACCAGTCAGTATTTAATTGTTTCCTCACTGTGAATAGCACTGACCAGTCAGTATTTAATAGTTTCTGGGCTGTGAATAGCACTGACCAGTCAGTATTTAATAGTTTCCTCACTGTGAATAGCACTGACCAGTCAGTATTTAATAGTTTCTGGGCTGTGAATAGCACTGACCAGTCAGTATTTAATAGTTTCCGGGCTGTGAATAGCACTGACCAGTCAGTATTTAATAGTTTCTGGGCTGTGAATAGCACTGACCAGTCAGTATTTAATAGTTTCTGGGCTGTGAATAGCACTGACCAGTCAGTATTTAATAGTTTCCTCACTGTGAATAGCACTGACAAGTCAGTATTTAATAGTTTCTGGGCTGTGAATAGCACTGACCAGTCTGTATTTAATAGTTTCCTCACTGTGAATAGCACTG
Source organism: Scyliorhinus torazame (assembly GCF_047496885.1). Lineage (NCBI taxonomy): Eukaryota > Metazoa > Chordata > Chondrichthyes > Carcharhiniformes > Scyliorhinidae > Scyliorhinus > Scyliorhinus torazame. The sequence continues at coordinate 415,919,100 of NC_092707.1, forward strand.
ACCAGTCAGTATTTAATAGTTTCTGGGCTGTGAATAGCACTGACCAGTCAGTATTTAATAGTTTCCGGGCTGTGAATAGCACTGACCAGTCAGTATTTAATAGTTTCTGGGCTGTGAATAGCACTGACCAGTCAGCATTTAATAGTTTCTGGGCTGTGAATAGCACTGACCAGTCAGTATTTAATAGTTTCTGGGCTGTGAATGGCACTGACCAGTCAGTATTTAATAGTTTCCGGGCTGTGAATAGCACTGACCAGTCAGTATTTAATAGTTTCCTCACTGTGAATAGCACTGACCAGTCAGTATTTAATAGTTTCCTCACTGTGAATAGCACTGACCAGTCAGTATTTAATAGTTTCCTCACTGTGAATAGCACTGACCAGTCAGTATTTAATAGTTTCCTCACTGTGAATAGCACTGACCAGTCAGTATTTAATAGATTCAGGGCTGTGAATAGCACTGACCAGTCAGTATTTAATAGTTTCCTCACTGTGAATAGCACTGACCAGTCAGTATTTAATAGTTTCCTCACTGTGAATAGCACTGACCAGTCAGTATTTAATAGTTTCCTCACTGTGAATAGCACTGACCAGTCAGTATTTAATAGTTTCTGGGCTGTGAATAGCACTGACCAGTCAGTACTTAATAGTTTCCTCACTGTGAATAGCACTGACCAGTCAGTATTTAATAGTTTCCTCACTGTGAATAGCACTGACCAGTCAGTATTTAATAGTTTCTGGGCTGTGAATAGCACTGACCAGTCAGTATTTAATAGTTTCCTCACTGTGAATAGCACTGACCAGTCAGTATTTAATAGTTTCCTCACTGTGAATAGCACTGACCAGTCAGTATTTAATAGTTTCCTCACTGTGAATAGCACTGACCAGTCAGTATTTAATAGTTTCTGGGCTGTGAATAGCACTGACCAGTCAGTATTTAATAGTTTCCTCACTGTGAATAGCACTGACCAGTCAGTATTTAATAGTTTCCTCACTGTGAATAGCACTGACCAGTCAGTATTTAATAGTTTCCTCACTGTGAATAGCACTGACCAGTCAGTATTTAATAGTTTCTGGGCTGTGAATAGCACTGACCAGTCAGTATTTAATAGTTTCCTCACTGTGAATAGCACTGACCAGTCAGTATTTAATAGTTTCCTCACTGTGAATAGCACTGACCAGTCAGTATTTAATAGTTTCTGGGCTGTGAATAGCACTGACCAGTCAGTATTTAATAGTTTCTGGGCTGTGAATAGCACTGACCAGTCAGTATTTAACAGTTTCTGGGCTGTGAATAGCACTGACCAGTCAGTATTTAATAGTTTCCTCACTGTGAATAGCACTGACCAGTCAGTATTTAATAGTTTCCTCACTGTGAATAGCACTGACCAGTCAGTATTTAATAGTTTCCTCACTGTGAATAGCACTGACCAGTCAGTATTTAATAGTTTCTGGGCTGTGAATAGCACTGACCAGTCAGTATTTAATAGTTTCCTCACTGTGAATAGCACTGACCAGTCAGTATTTAATAGTTTCTGGGCTGTGAATAGCACTGACCAGTCAGTATTTAATAGTTTCCGGGCTGTGAATAGCACTGACCAGTCAGTATTTAATAGTTTCTGGGCTGTGAATAGCACTGACCAGTCAGTATTTAATAGTTTCTGGGCTGTGAATAGCACTGACCAGTCAGTATTTAATAGTTTCCTCACTGTGAATAGCACTGACCAGTCAGTATTTAATAGTTTCTGGGCTGTGAAAAGCACTGACCAGTCAGTATTTAATAGTTTCCTCACTGTGAATAGCACTGACCAGTCAGTATTTAATAGTTTCTGGGCTGTGAATAGCACTGACCAGTCAGTATTTAATAGTTTCTGGGCTGTGAATAGCACTGACCAGTCAGTATTTAATAGTTTCCGGGCTGTGAATAGCACTGACCAGTCAGTATTTAATAGTTTCTGGGCTGTGAATAGCACTGACCAGTCAGTATTTAATAGTTTCTGGGCTGTGAATAGCACTGACCAGTCAGTATTTAATAGTTTCTGGGCTGTGAATGGCACTGACCAGTCAGTATTTAATAGTTTCCGGGCTGTGAATAGCACTGACCAGTCAGTATTTAATAGTTTCCTCACTGTGAATAGCACTGACCAGTCAGTATTTAATAGTTTCCACACTGTGAATAGCACTGACCAGTCAGTATTTAATAGTTTCCTCACTGTGAATAGCACTGACCAGTCAGTATTTAATAGTTTCCTCACTGTGAATAGCACTGACCAGTCAGTATTTAATAGTTTCCTCACTGTGAATAGCACTGACCAGTCAGTATTTAATAGTTTCCTCACTGTGAATAGCACTGACCAGTCAGTATTTAATAGTTTCCTCACTGTGAATAGCACTGACCAGTCAGTATTTAATAGTTTCCTCACTGTGAATAGCACTGACCAGTCAGTATTTAATAGCTTAGGGCTGTGAATAGCACTGACCAGTCAGTATTTAACAGTTTCTGGGCTGTGAATAGCACTGACCAGTCAGTATTTAATAGTTTCCTCACTGTGAATAGCACTGACCAGTCAGTATTTAACAGTTTCTGGGCTGTGAATAGCACTGACCAGTCAGTATTTAATAGTTTCCTCACTGTGAATAGCACTGACCAGTCAGTATTTAATAGTTTCTGGGCTGTGAATAGCACTGACCAGTCAGTATTTAATAGTTTCCTCACTGTGAATAGCACTGACCAGTCAGTATTTAATAGTTTCCTCCCTGTGAATAGCACTGACAAGTCAGTATTTAATAGTTTCTGGGCTGTGAATAGCACTGACCAGTCAGTATTTAACAGTTTCTGGGCTGTGAATAGCACTGACCAGTCAGTATTTAATAGTTTCCTCACTGTGAATAGCACTGACCAGTCAGTATTTAATAGTTTCTGGGCTGTGAATAGCACTGACCAGTCAGTATTTAACAGTTTCTGGGCTGTGAATAGCACTGACCAGTCAGTATTTAATAGTTTCCTCACTGTGAATAGCACTGACCAGTCAGTATTTAATAGTTTCTGGGCTGTGAATAGCACTGACCAGTCAGTATTTAATAGTTTCCTCACTGTGAATAGCACTGACCAGTCAGTATTTAATAGTTTCTGGGCTGTGAATAGCACTGACCAGTCAGTATTTAATAGTTTCCGGGCTGTGAATAGCACTGACCAGTCAGTATTTAATAGTTTCTGGGCTGTGAATAGCACTGACCAGTCAGTATTTAATAGTTTCTGGGCTGTGAATAGCACTGACCAGTCAGTATTTAATAGTTTCTGGGCTGTGAATGGCACTGACCAGTCAGTATTTAATAGTTTCCTCACTGTGAATAGCACTGACCAGTCAGTATTTAATAGTTTCCTCACTGTGAATAGCACTGACCAGTCAGTATTTAATAGTTTCCTCACTGTGAATAGCACTGACCAGTCAGTATTTAATAGTTTCCTCACTGTGAATAGCACTGACCAGTCAGTATTTAATAGTTTCCTCACTGTGAATAGCACTGACCAGTCAGTATTTAATAGTTTAGGGCTGTGAATAGCACTGACCAGTCAGTATTTAACAGTTTCTGGGCTGTGAATAGCACTGACCAGTCAGTATTTAATAGTTTAGGGCTGTGAATAGCACTGACCAGTCAGTATTTAACAGTTTCTGGGCTGTGAATAGCACTGACCAGTCAGTATTTAATAGTTTCCTCACTGTGAATAGCACTGACCAGTCAGTATTTAATAGTTTCCTCACTGTGAATAGCACTGACCAGTCAGTATTTAATAGTTTCCTCACTGTGAATAGCACTGACCAGTCAGTATTTAATAGTTTCCTCACTGTGAATAGCACTGACCAGTCAGTATTTAATAGTTTCCTCACTGTGAATAGCACTGACCAGTCAGTATTTAATAGTTTCCTCACTGTGAATAGCACTGACCAGTCAGTATTTAATAGTTTCTGGGCTGTGAATAGCACTGACCAGTCAGTATTTAACAGTTTCTGGGCTGTGAATAGCACTGACCAGTCAGTATTTAATAGTTTCCTCACTGTGAATAGCACTGACCAGTCAGTATTTAATAGTTTCCTCACTGTGAATAGCACTGACCAGTCAGTATTTAATAGTTTCCTCACTGTGAATAGCACTGACCAGTCAGTATTTAATAGTTTCTGGGCTGTGAATAGCACTGACCAGTCAGTATTTAACAGTTTCTGGGCTGTGAATAGCACTGACCAGTCAGTATTTAATAGTTTCCGCACTGTGAATAGCACTGACCAGTCAGTATTTAATAGTTTCTGGGCTGTGAATAGCACTGACCAGTCAGTGTTTAATAGTTTCCTCACTGTGAATAGCACTGACCAGTCAGTATTTAATAGTTTATGGGCTGTGAATAGCACTGACCAGTCAATGTTTAATAGTTTCCTCACTGTGAATAGCACTGACCAGTCAGTATTTAATAGTTTCTGGGCTGTGAATAGCACTGACCAGTGAGTATTTAATAGTTTCCGGGCTGTGAATAGCACTGACCAGTCAGTATTTAATACTTTCCTCACTGTGAATAGCACTGACCAGTCAGTATTTAATAGTTTCTGGGCTGTGAATAGCACTGACCAGTCAGTATTTAATAGTTTCCGGGCTGTGAATAGCACTGACCAGTCAGTATTTAATAGTTTCTGGGCTGTGAATAGCACTGACCAGTCAGTATTTAATAGTTTCTGGGCTGTGAATAGCACTGACCAGTCAGTATTTAATAGTTTCCTCACTGTGAATAGCACTGACCAGTCAGTATTTAATAGTTTCTGGGCTGTGAATAGCACTGACCAGTCAGTATTTAATAGTTTCCTCACTGTGAATAGCACTGACCAGTCAGTATTTAATAGTTTCTGGGCTGTGAATAGCACTGACCAGTCAGTATTTAATAGTTTCCGGGCTGTGAATAGCACTGACCAGTCAGTATTTAATAGTTTCTGGGCTGTGAATAGCACTGACCAGTCAGTATTTAATAGTTTCTGGGCTGTGAATAGCACTGACCAGTCAGTATTTAATAGTTTCTGGGCTGTGAATGGCACTGACCAGTCAGTATTTAATAGTTTCCGGGCTGTGAATAGCACTGACCAGTCAGTATTTGATAGTTTCCTCACTGTGAATAGCACTGACCAGTCAGTATTTAATAGTTTCCTCACTGTGAATAGCACTGACCAGTCAGTATTTAATAGTTTCCTCACTGTGAATAGCACTGACCAGTCAGTATTTAATAGTTTCCTCACTGTGAATAGCACTGACCAGTCAGTATTTAATAGTTTCTGGGCTGTGAATAGCACTGACCAGTCAGTATTTAATAGTTTCCTCACTGTGAATAGCACTGACCAGTCAGTATTTAATAGTTTCCTCACTGTGAATAGCACTGACCAGTCAGTATTTAATAGTTTCTGGGCTGTGAATAGCACTGACCAGTCAGTATTTAATAGTTTCCTCACTGTGAATAGCACTGACCAGTCAGTATTTAATAGTTTCCTCACTGTGAATAGCACTGACCAGTCAGTATTTAATAGTTTCTGGGCTGTGAATAGCACTGACCAGTCAGTATTTAATAGTTTCCTCACTGTGAATAGTACTGACCAGTCAGTATTTAATAGTTTCCTCACTGTGAATAGCACTGACCAGTCAGTATTTAATAGTTTCCTCACTGTGAATAGCACTGACCAGTCAGTATTTAATAGTTTCCTCACTGTGAATAGCACTGACCAGTCAGTATTTAATAGTTTCTGGGCTGTGAATAGCACTGACCAGTCAGTATTTAATAGTTTCCTCACTGTGAATAGCACTGACCAGTCAGTATTTAATAGTTTAGGGCTGTGAATAGCACTGACCAGTCAGTATTTAACAGTTTCTGGGCTGTGAATAGCACTGACCAGTCAGTATTTAATAGTTTCCTCACTGTGAATAGCACTGACCAGTCAGTATTTAATAGTTTCCTCACTGTGAATAGCACTGACCAGTCAGTATTTAATAGTTTCCTCACTGTGAATAGCACTGACCAGTCAGTATTTAATAGTTTCCTCACTGTGAATAGCACTGACCAGTCAGTATTTAATAGTTTCTGGGCTGTGAATAGCACTGACCAGTCAGTATTTAACAGTTTCTGGGCTGTGAATAGCACTGACCAGTCAGTATTTAATAGTTTCCTCACTGTGAATAGCACTGACCAGTCAGTATTTAATAGTTTCCTCACTGTGAATAGCACTGACCAGTCAGTATTTAATAGTTTCCTCACTGTGAATAGCACTGACCAGTCAGTATTTAATAGTTTCTGGGCTGTGAATAGCACTGACCAGTCAGTATTTAACAGTTTCTGGGCTGTGAATAGCACTGACCAGTCAGTATTTAATAGTTTCCGCACTGTGAATAGCACTGACCAGTCAGTATTTAATAGTTTCTGGGCTGTGAATAGCACTGACCAGTCAGTGTTTAATAGTTTCCTCACTGTGAACAGCACTGACCAGTCAGTGTTTAATAGTTTCTGGGCTGTGAATAGCACTGACCAGTCAGTATTTAATAGTTTCTGGGCTGTGAATAGCACTGACCAGTCAGTGTTTAATAGTTTCCTCACTGTGAATAGCACTGACCAGTCAGTATTTAATAGTTTCTGGGCTGTGAATAGCACTCACCAGTCAGTGTTTAATAGTTTCCTCACTGTGAATAGCACTGACCAGTCAGTATTTAATAGTTTCCGCACTGTGAATAGCACTGACCAGTCAGTATTTAATAGTTTCTGGGCTGTGAATAGCACTGACCAGTCAGTATTTAATAGTTTCTGGGCTGTGAATAGCACTGACCAGTCAGTATTTAATAGTTTCCTCACTGTGAATAGCACTGACCAGTCAGTATTTAATAGTTTCCTCGCTGTGAATAGCACTGACCAGTCAGTATTTAATAGTTTCTGGGCTGTGAATAGCACTGACCAGTCAGTATTTAATAGTTTCCTCACTGTGAACAGCACTGACCAGTCAGTGTTTAATAGTTTCCTCACTGTGAATAGCACTGACCAGTCAGTATTTAATAGTTTCTGGGCTGTGAATAGCACTGACCAGTCAGTATTTAATAGTTTCTGGGCTGTGAATAGCACTGACCAGTCAGTATTTAATAGTTTCCTCGCTGTGAAAAGCACTGACCAGTCAGTATTTAATAATTTCCTCACTGTGAATAGCACTGACCAGTCAATATTTAATAGTTTCTGGGCTGTGAATAGCACTGACCAGTCAGTATTTAATAGTTTCCTCACTGTGAATAGCACTGACCAGTCAGTATTTAATAGTTTCCTCACTGTGAATAGCACTGACCAGTCAGTATTTAATAGTTTCCTCACTGTGAATAGCACTGACCAGTCAGTATTTAATAGTTTCCTCACTGTGAATAGCACTGACCAGTCAGTATTTAATAGTTTCCTCACTGTGAATAGCACTGACCAGTCAGTATTTAATAGTTTCCTCACTGTGAATAGCACTGACCAGTCAGTATTTAATAGTTTCTGGGCTGTGAATAGCACTGACCAGTCAGTATTTAATAGTTTCCTCACTGTGAATAGCACTGACCAGTCAGTATTTAATAGTTTCCTCACTGTGAATAGCACTGACCAGTCAGTATTTAATAGTTTCCTCACTGTGAATAGCACTGACCAGTCTGTATTTAATAGTTTCCTCACTGTGAATAGCACTGACCAGTCAGTATTTAATAGTTTCTGGGCTGTGAATAGCACTGACCAGTCAGTATTTAATAGTTTCTGGGCTGTGAATAGCACTGACCAGTCAGTATTTAATAGTTTCCTCACTGTGAATAGCACTGACCAGTCAGTATTTAATAGTTTCTGGGCTGTGAATAGCACTGACCAGTCAGTATTTAATAGTTTCCTCACTGTGAATAGCACTGACCAGTCAGTATTTAATAGTTTCTGGGCTGTGAATAGCACTGACCAGTCAGTATTTAATAGTTTCTGGGCTGTGAATGGCACTGATCAGTCAGTATTTAATAGTTTCCTCACTGTGAATAGCACTGACCAGTCAGTATTTAATAGTTTCCTCACTGTGAATAGCACTGACCAGTCAGTATTTAATAGTTTCTGGGCTGTGAATAGCACTGACCAGTCAGTATTTAATAGTTTCTGGGCTGTGAATAGCACTGACCAGTCAGTATTTAATAGTTTCCTCACTGTGAATAGCACTGACCAGTCAGTATTTAATAGTTTCCTCACTGTGAATAGCACTGACCAGTCAGTATTTAATAGTTTCCTCACTGTGAATAGCACTGACCAGTCAGTATTTAATAGTTTCCTCACTGTGAATAGCACTGACCAGTCAGTATTTAATAGTTTCTGGGCTGTGAATAGCACTGACCAGTCAGTATTGAATAGATTCCTCACTGTGAATAGCACTGACCAGTCAGTATTTAATAGATTCCTCACTGTGAATAGCACTGACCAGTCAGTATTTAATAGTTTCCTCACTGTGAATAGCACTGACCAGTCAGTATTTAATAGTTTCCTCACTGTGAATAGCACTGACCAGTCAGTATTTAATAGATTCCTCACTGTGAATAGCACTGACCAGTCAGTATTTAATAGTTTCCGGGCTGTGAATAGCACTGACCAGTCAGTATTTAATAGTTTCCTCACTGTGAATAGCACTGACCAGTCAGTATTTAATAGTTTCCTCACTGTGAATAGCACTGACCAGTCAGTATTTAATAGTTTCTGGGCTGTGAATAGCACTGACCAGTCAGTATTTAATAGTTTCTGGGCTGTGAATAGCACTGACCAGTCAGTATTTAATAGTTTCCTCACTGTGAATAGCACTGACCAGTCAGTATTTAATAGTTTCCTCACTGTGAATAGCACTGACCAGTCAGTATTTAATAGTTTCCTCACTGTGAATAGCACTGACCAGTCAGTATTTAATAGTTTCCGCTCTGTGAATAGCACTGACCAGTCAGTATTTAATAGTTTCCTCACTGTGAATAGCACTGAACAGTCAGTATTTAATAGTTTCCTCACTGTGAATAGCACTGACCAGTCAGTGTTTAATAGTTTCTGGGCTGTGAATAGCACTGACCAGTCAGTATTTAATAGTTTCTGGGCTGTGAATAGCACTGACCAGTCAGTATTTAATAGTTTCCTCACTGTGAATAGCACTGACCAGTCAGTATTTAATAGTTTCCTCACTGTGAATAGCACTGACCAGTCAGTATTTAATAGTTTCCTCACTGTGAATAGCACTGACCAGTCAGTATTTAATAGTTTCCTCACTGTGAATAGCACTGACCAGTCAGTATTTAATAGTTTCCTCACTGTGAATAGCACTGACCAGTCAGTATTTAATAGTTTCCTCACTGTGAATAGCACTGACCAGTCAGTATTTAATAGTTTCCTCACTGTGAATAGCACTGACCAGTCAGTATTTAATAGTTTCTGGGCTGTGAATAGCACTGACCAGTCAGTATTTAATAGTTTCCTCACTGTGAATAGCACTGACCAGTCAGTATTTAATAGTTTCCTCACTGTGAATAGCACTGACCAGTCAGTATTTAATAGTTTCCTCACTGTGAATAGCACTGACCAGTCTGTATTTAATAGTTTCCTCACTGTGAATAGCACTGACCAGTCAGTATTTAATAGTTTCTGGGCTGTGAATACCACTGACCAGTCAGTATTTAATAGTTTCTGGGCTGTGAATAGCACTGACCAGTCAGTATTTAATAGTTTCCTCACTGTGAATAGCACTGACCAGTCAGTATTTAATAGTTTCTGGGCTGTGAATAGCACTGACCAGTCAGTATTTAATAGTTTCCTCACTGTGAATAGCACTGACCAGTCAGTATTTAATAGTTTCTGGGCTGTGAATAGCACTGACCAGTCAGTATTTAATAGTTTCTGGGCTGTGAATAGCACTGATCAGTCAGTACTTAATAGTTTCCTCACTGTGAATAGCACTGACCAGTCAGTATTTAATAGTTTCCTCACTGTGAATAGCACTGACCAGTCAGTATTTAATAGTTTCCGGGCTGTGAATAGCACTGACCAGTCAGTATTTAATAGTTTCTGGGCTGTGAATAGCACTGACCAGTCAGTATTTAATAGTTTCCTCACTGTGAATAGCACTGACCAGTCAGTATTTCATAGTTTCTGGGCTGTGAATAGCACTGACCAGTCAGTATTTAATAGTTTCCGGGCTGTGAATAGCACTGACCAGTCAGTATTTAATAGTTCCTCACTGTGAATAGCACTGACCAGTCAGTATTTAATAGTTTCCGCACTGTGAATAGCACTGACCAGTCAGTATTTAATAGTTTCTGTGCTGTGAATAGCACTGACCAGTCAGTATTTAATAGTTTCTGGGCTGTGAATAGCACTGACCAGTCAGTATTTAATAGTTTCTGGGCTGTGAATAGCACTGACCAGTCAGTGTTTAATAGTTTCCTCACTGTGAATAGCACTGACCAGTCAGTATTTAATAGTTTCCTCACTGTGAATAGCACTGACCAGTCAGTATTTAATAGTTTCTGGGCTGTGAATAGCACTGACCAGTCAGTATTTAATAGTTCCTCACTGTGAATAGCACTGACCAGTCAGTATTTAATAGTTTCCTCACTGTGAATAGCACTGACCAGTCAGTATTTAATAGTTTCCTCACTGTGAATAGCACTGACCAGTCAGTATTTAATAGTTTCCTCACTGTGAATAGCACTGACCAGTCAGTATTTAATAGTTTCCTCACTGTGAATAGCACTGACCAGTCAGTATTTAATAGTTTCCTCACTGTGAATAGCACTGACCAGTCAGTATTTAATAGTTTCCTCACTGTGAATAGCACTGACCAGTCAGTATTTAATAGTTTCCTCACTGTGAATAGCACTGACCAGTCAGTATTTAATAGTTTCCGCTCTGTGAATAGCACTGACCAGTCAGTATTTAATAGTTTCCTCACTGTGAATAGCACTGAACAGTCAGTATTTAATAGTTTCCTCACTGTGAATAGCACTGACCAGTCAGTGTTTAATAGTTTCTGGGCTGTGAATAGCACTGACCAGTCAGTATTCAATAGTTTCCTCACTGTGAATAGCACTGACCAGTCAGTATTTAATAGTTTCCTCACTGTGAATAGCACTGACCAGTCAGTATTTAATAGTTTCCTCACTGTGAATAGCACTGACCAGTCAGTATTTAATAGTTTCCTCACTGTGAATAGCACTGACCAGTCAGTATTTAATAGTTTCTGGGCTGTGAATAGCACTGACCAGACAGTATTTAATAGTTTCTATGCTGTGAATAGCACTGACCAGTCAGTATTCAATAGTTTCCTCACTGTGAATAGCACTGACCAGTCAGTATTTAATAGTTTCCTCACTGTGAATAGCACTGACCAGTCAGTATTTAATAGTTTCTGTGCTGTGAATAGCATTGACCAGTCAGTATTTAATAGTTTCCTCACTGTGAATAGCACTGACCAGTCAGTATTCAATAGTTTCCTCACTGTGAATAGCACTGACCAGTCAGTATTTAATAGTTTCCTCACTGTGAATAGCACTGACCAGTCAGTATTTAATAGTTTCCTCACTGTGAATAGCACTGACCAGTCAGTATTTAATAGTTTCCTCACTGTGAATAGCACTGACCAGTCAGTATTTAATAGTTTCCTCACTGTGAATAGCACTGACCAGTCAGTATTTAATAGTTTCCTCACTGTGAATAGCACTGACCAGTCAGTATTTAATAGTTTCCTCACTGTGAATAGCACTGACCAGTCAGTATTTAATAGTTTCCTCACTGTGAATAGCACTGACCAGTCAGTATTTAATAGTTTCCTCACTGTGAATAGCACTGACCAGTCAGTATTTAATAGTTTCCTCACTGTGAATAGCACTGACCAGTCAGTATTTAATAGTTTCCTCACTTTGAATAGCACTGACCAGTCTGTATTTAATAGTTTCCTCACTGTGAATAGCACTGACCAGTCAGTATTTAATAGTTTCTGGGCTGTGAATAGCACTGACCAGTCAGTATTTAATAGTTTCTGGGCTGTGAATAGCACTGACCAGTCAGTATTTAATAGTTTCTGGGCTGTGAATAGCACTGACCAGTCAGTATTTAATAGTTTCCTCACTGTGAATAGCACTGACCAGTCAGTATTTAATAGTTTCTGGGCTGTGAATAGCACTGACCAGTCAGTATTTAATAGTTTCCTCACTGTGAATAGCACTGACCAGTCAGTATTTAATAGTTTCTGGGCTGTGAATAGCACTGACCAGTCAGTATTTAATAGTTTCTGGGCTGTGAATAGCACTGATCAGTCAGTATTTAATAGTTTCCTCACTGTGAATAGCACTGACCAGTCAGTATTTAATAGTTTCCTCACTGTGAATAGCACTGACCAGTCAGTATTTAATAGTTTCTGGGCTGTGAATAGCACTGACCAGTCAGTATTTAATAGTTTCTTGGCTGTGAATAGCACTGACCAGTCAGTATTTAATAGTTTCCTCACTGTGAATAGCACTGACCAGTCAGTATTTAATAGTTTCCTCACTGTGAATAGCACTGACCAGTCAGTATTTAATAGTTTCCTCACTGTGAATAGCACTGACCAGTCAGTATTTAATAGTTTCCTCACTGTGAATAGCACTGACCAGTCAGTATTTAATAGTTTCTGGGCTGTGAATAGCACTGACCAGTCAGTATTGAATAGTTTCCTCACTGTGAATAGCACTGACCAGTCAGTATTTAATAGATTCCTCACTGTGAATAGCACTGACCAGTCAGTATTTAATAGTTTCCTCACTGTGAATAGCACTGACCAGTCAGTATTTAATAGATTCCTCACAGTGAATAGCACTGACCAGTCAGTATTTAATAGTTTCCGGGCTGTGAATAGCACTGACCAGTCAGTATTTAATAGTTTCCTCACTGTGAATAGCACTGACCAGTCAGTATTTAATAGTTTCCTCACTGTGAATAGCACTGACCAGTCAGTATTTCATAGTTTCTGGGCTGTGAATAGCACTGACCAGTCAGTATTTAATAGTTTCCGGGCTGTGAATAGCACTGACCAGTCAGTATTTAATAGTTTCCTCACTGTGAATAGCACTGACCAGTAAGTATTTAATAGTTTCCTCACTGTGAATAGCACTGACCAGTCAGTATTTAATAGTTTCTGGGCTGTGAATAGCACTGACCAGTCAGTATTTAATAGTTTCCGGGCTGTGAATAGCACTGACCAGTCAGTATTTAATAGTTTCTGGGCTGTGAATAGCACTGACCAGTCAGTATTTAATAGTTTCCGGGCTGTGATTAGCACTGACCAGTCAGTATTTAATAGTTTCTGGGCTGTGAATAGCACTGACCAGTCAGTATTTAATAGTTTTCTCACTGTGAATAGCACTGACCAGTCAGTATTTAATAGTTTCTGGGCTGTGAATAGCACTGACCAGTCAGTATTTAATAGTTTCCTCACTGTGAATAGCACTGACCAGTCAGTATTTAATAGTTTCCTCACTGTGAATAGCACTGACCAGTCAGTATTTAATAGTTTCTGGGCTGTGAATAGCACTGACCAGTCAGTATTTAATAGTTTCCTCACTGTGAATAGCACTGACCAGTCAGTATTTAATAGTTTCTGGGCTGTGAATAGCACTGACCAGTCAGTATTTAATAGTTTCCTCGCTGTGAAAAGCACTGACCAGTCAGTATTTAATAGTTTCCTCACTGTGAATAGCACTGACCAGTCAGTATTTAATAGTTTCCTCGCTGTGAATAGCACTGACCAGTCAGTATTTAATAGTTTCCTCACTGTGTATAGCACTGACCAGTCAGTATTTAATAGTTTCTGGGCTGTGAATAGCACTGACCAGTCAGTATTTAATAGTTTCCTCACTGTGAATAGCACTGACCAGTCAGTATTTAATAGTTTCCTCACTGTGAATAGCACTGACCAGTCAGTATTTAATAGTTTCCTCACTGTGAATAGCACTGACCAGTCAGTATTTAATAGTTTCCTCGCTGTGAAAAGCACTGACCAGTCAGTATTTAATAGTTTCCTCACTGTGAATAGCACTGACCAGTCAGTATTTAATAGTTTCCTCACTGTGAATAGCACTGACCAGTCAGTATTTAATAGTTTCTGGGCTGTGAATCGAACTGACCAGTCAGTATTTAATAGTTTCCTCACTGTGAATAGCACTGACAAGTCAGTATTTAATAGTTTCTGGGCTGTGAATAGCACTGACCAGTCAGTATTTAATAGTTTCTGGGCTGTGAATAGCACTGACCAGTCAGTATTTAATAGTTTCTGGGCTGTGAATAGCACTGACCAGTCAGTATTTAATAGTTTCTGGGCTGTTAATAGCACTGACCAGTCAGTATTTCATAGTTTCTGGGCTGTGAATAGCACAGAGCAGTCAGTATTTAACAGTTTCCTCACTGTGAATAGCACTGACCAGTCAGTATTTAATAGTTTCTGGGCTGTGAATAGCACTGACCAGTCAGTATTTAATAGTTTCCTCACTGTGAATAGCACTGACCAGTCAGTATTTAATAGTTTCCTCACTGTGAATAGCACTGACCAGTCAGTATTTAATAGTTTCCTCGCTGTGAAAAGCACTGACCAGTCAGTATTTAATAGTTTCCTCACTGTGAATAGCACTGACCAGTCAGTATTTAATAGTATCCTCACTGTGAATAGCACTGACCAGTCAGTATTTAATAGTTTCTGGGCTGTGAATCGCACTGACCAGTCAGTATTTAATAGTTTCCTCACTGTGAATAGCACTGACCAGTCAGTATTTAATAGTTTCTGGGCTGTGAATAGCACTGACCAGTCAGTATTTAATAGTTTCCTCACTGTGAATAGCACTGACCAGTCAGTATTTAATACTTTCTGGGCTGTGAATAGCACTGACCAGTCAGTATTTAATAGTTTCCTCACTGTGAATAGCACTGACCAGTCAGTGTTTAATAGTTTCCTCACTGTGAATAGCACTGACCAGTCAGTATTTAATAGTTTCCGGGCTGTGAATAGCACTGACCAGTCAGTATTTAATAGTTTCCTCACTGTGAATAGCACTGACCAGTCAGTATTTAATAGTTTCCTCACTGTGAATAGCACTGACCAGTCAGTATTTAATAGTTTCCTCACTGTGAATAGCACTGACCAGTCAGTATTTAATAGTTTCCTCACTGTGAATAGCACTGACCAGTCAGTATTTAATAGTTTCTGGGCTGTGAATAGCACTGACCAGTCAGTATTTAATAGTTTTCTCACTGTGAATAGCACTGACCAGTCAGTATTTAATAGTTTCCTCACTGTGAATAGCATTGACCAGTCAGTATTTAATAGTTTCCTCACTGTGAATAGCACTGACCAGTCAGTATTTAATAGTTTCTGGGCTGTTAATAGCACTGACCAGTCAGTATTTAATAGTTTCTGGGCTGTGAATAGCACTGATCAGTCAGTATTTAATAGTTTCCTCACTGGGAATAGCACTGACCAGTCAGTATTTAATAGTTTCTGGGCTGTGAATAGCACTGACCAGTCAGTATTTAATAGTTTCTGGGCTGTGAATAGCACTGACCAGTCAGTATTTAATAGTTTCTGGGCTGTGAATAGCACTGACCAGTCAGTATTTAATAGTTTCTGGGCTGTGAATAGCACTGACCAGTCAGTATTTAATAGTTTCCTCACTGTGAATAGCACTGACCAGTCAGTATTTAATAGTTTCTGGGCTGTGAATAGCACTGACCAGTCAGTATTTAATAGTTTTCTCACTGTGAATAGCACTGACCAGTCAGTATTTAATAGTTTCTGGGCTGTGAATAGCACTGATCAGTCAGTATTTAATAGTTTCCTCACTGTGAATAGCACTGAGCAGTCAGTATTTAATAGTTTCTGGGCTGTGAATAGCACTGACCAGTCAGTATTTAATAGTTTCCTCACTGTGAATAGCACTGACCAGTCAGTATTTAATAGTTTCTGGGCTGTGAATAGCACTGACCAGTCAGTATTTAATAGTTTCCTCACTGTGAATAGCACTGACCAGTCAGTATTTAATAGTTTAGGGCTGTGAATAGCACTGACCAGTCAGTATTTAATAGTTTCTGGGCTGTGAATAGCACTGACCAGTCAGTATTTAATAGTTTCTGGGCTGTGAATAGCACTGACCAGTCAGTATTTAATAGTTTCCTCACTGTGAATAGCACTGACCAGTCAGTATTTAATAGTTTCTGGGCTGTGAATAGCACTGACCAGTCAGTATTTAATAGTTTCCTCACTGTGAATAGCACTGACCAGTCAGTATTTAATAGTTTCCTCACTGTAAATAGCACTGACCAGTCAGTATTTAATAGTTTCTGGGCTGTGAAAAGCACTGACCAGTCAGTATTTAATAGTTTCCTCACTGTGAATAGCACTGACCAGTCAGTATTTAATAGTTTCCTCACTGTGAATACCACTGACCAGTCAGTATTTAAGAGTTTCTGGGCTGTGAATAGCACTGACCAGTCAGTATTTAATAGTTTCCTCACTGTGAATAGCACTGACCAGTCAGTATTTAATAGTTTCTGGGCTGTGAATAGCACTGACCAGTCAGTATTTAATAGTTTCTGGGCTGTGAATAGCACTGACCAGTCAGTATTTAATAGTTTCCTCACTGTGAATAGCACTGACCAGACAGTATTTAATAGTTTCCTCACTGTGAATAGCACTGACCAGTCAGCATTTAATAGTTTCCTCACTGTGAATAGCACTGACCAGTCAGTATTTAATAGTTTCCTCACTGTGAATAGCACTGACCAGTCAGTATTTAATAGTTTCTGGGCTGTGAATAGTACTGACCAGTCAGTATTTAATAGTTTCCTCACTGTGAATAGCACTGACCAGTCAGTATTTAATAGTTTCCTCACTGTGAATAGCACTGACCAGTCAGTGTTTAATAGTTTCCTCACTGTGACTAGCACTGACCAGTCAGAATTTAATAGTTTCCTCACTGTGAATAGCACTGACCAGTCAGTATTTAATTGTTCCTCAATGTGAATAGCACTGACCAGTCAGAATTTAATAGTTTCCTCACTGTGAATAGCACTGACCAGTCAGTATTTAATAGTTCCTCACTGTGAATAGCACTGACCAGTCAGTGTTTAATAGTTTCCTCACTGTGAATAGCACTGACCAGTCAGTATTTAATAGTTTCTGGGCTGTGAATAGCACTGACCAGTCAGTATTTAATAATTTCCTCACTGTGAATAGCACTGACCAGTCAGTATTTAACAGTTTGGGGCTGTGAAAAGCACTGACCAGTCAGTATTTAATAGTTTCCTCACTGTGAATAGCACTGACCAGACAGTATTTAATAGTTTCTGTGCTGTGAATAGCACTGACCAGTCAGTATTCAATAGTTTCCTCACTGTGAATAGCACTGACCAGTCAGTATTTAATAGTTTCCTCACTGTGAATAGCACTGACCAGTCAGTATTTAATAGTTTCCTCACTGTGAATAGCACTGACCAGTCAGTATTTAATAGTTTCTGGGCTGTGAATAGCACTGACCAGTCAGTATTTAATAGTTCCTCACGGTGAATAGCACTGACCAGTCAGTATTTAATAGTTTCTGGGCTGTGAATAGCACTGACCAGTCAGTATTTAATAGTTTCCTCACTGTGAATAGCACTGACCAGTCAGTATTTAATAGTTCCTCACGGTGAATAGCACTGACCAGTCAGTATTTAATAGTTTCTGGGCTGTGAATAGCACTGACCAGTCAGTATTTAATAGTTTCCTCACTGTGAATAGCACTGACCAGTCAGTATTTAATAGTTCCTCACGGTGAATAGCACTGACCAGTCAGTATTTAATAGTTTCTGGGCTGTGAATAGCACTGACCAGTCAGTATTTAATAGTTTCTGGGCTGTGAATAGCACTGACCAGTCAGTATTTAATAGTTTCCTCACTGTGAATAGCACTGACCAGTCAGTATTTAATAGTTTCTGGGCTGTGAATAGCACTGACCAGTCAGTATTTAATAGTTTCTGGGCTGTGAATAGCACTGACCAGTCAGTATTTAATAGTTTCTGGGCTGTTAATAGCACTGACCAGTCAGTATTTAATAGTTTCCTCACTGTGAATAGCACTGACCAGTCAGTATTTAATAGTTTCCTCACTGTGAATAGCACTGACCAGTCAGTATTTAATAGATTCTGGGTTGTGAATAGCACTGACCAGTCAGTATTTAATAGTTTCCTCACTGAGAGTAGCACTGACCAATCAGTATTTAATAGTTTCTGGGCTGTGAAAAGCACTGACCAGTCAGTATTTAATAGTTTCCTCACTGAGAGTAGCACTGACCAATCAGTATTTAATAGTTTCTGGGCTGTGAATAGCACTGACCAGTCAGTATTTAATAGTTTCTGGGCTGTGAATAGCACTGACCAGTCAGTATTTAATAGTTTCCTCACTGTGACTAGCACAGACCAGTCAGAATTTAATAGTTTCCTCACTGTGAATAGCACTGACCAGTCAGTATTTAATAGTTCCTCAATGTGAATAGCACTGACCAGTCAGAATTTAATAGTTTCCTCACTGTGAATAGCACTGACCAGTCAGTATTTAATAGTTCCTCACTGTGAATAGCACTGACCAGTCAGTGTTTAATAGTTTCCTCACTGTGAATAGCACTGACCAGTCAGTATTTAATAGTTTCTGGGCTGTGAATAGCACTGACCAGTCAGTATTTAATAATTTCCTCACTGTGAATAGCACTGACCAGTCAGTATTTAACAGTTTGGGGCTGTGAAAAGCACTGACCAGTCAGTATTTAATAGTTTCCTCACTGTGAATAGCACTGACCAGACAGTATTTAATAGTTTCTGTGCTGTGAATAGCACTGACCAGTCAGTATTCAATAGTTTCCTCACTGTGAATAGCACTGACCAGTCAGTATTTAATTGTTTCCTCACTGTGAATAGCACTGACCAGTCAGTATTTAATAGTTTCCTCACTGTGAATAGCACTGACGAGTCAGTATTTAATAGTTTCTGGGCTGTGAATAGCACTGACCAGTCAGTATTTAATAGTTCCTCACGGTGAATAGCACTGACCAGTCAGTATTTAATAGTTTCTGGGCTGTGAATAGCACTGACCAGTCAGTATTTAATAGTTTCCTCACTGTGAATAGCACTGACCAGTCAGTATTTAATAGTTCCTCACGGTGAATAGCACTGACCAGTCAGTATTTAATTGTTTCTGGGCTGTGAATAGCACTGACCAGTCAGTATTTAATAGTTTCCTCACTGTGAATAGCACTGACCAGTCAGTATTTAATAGTTCCTCACGGTGAATAGCACTGACCAGTCAGTATTTAATAGTTTCTGGGCTGTGAATAGCACTGACCAGTCAGTATTTAATAGTTTCTGGGCTGTGAATAGCACTGACCAGTCAGTATTTAATAGTTTCCTCACTGTGAATAGCACTGACCAGTCAGTATTTAATAGTTTCTGGGCTGTGAATAGCACTGACCAGTCAGTATTTAATAGTTTCTGGGCTGTGAATAGCACTGACCAGTCAGTATTTAATAGTTTCTGGGCTGTTAATAGCACTGACCAGTCAGTATTTAATAGTTTCCTCACTGTGAATAGCACTGACCAGTCAGTATTTAATAGTTTCCTCACTGTGAATAGCACTGACCAGTCAGTATTTAATAGATTCTGGGTTGTGAATAGCACTGACCAGTCAGTATTTAATAGTTTCCTCACTGTGAATAGCACTGACCAGTCAGCATTTAATAGTTTCCTCACTGTGAATAGCACTGACCAGTCAGTATTTAATAGTTTCCTCACTGAGAGTAGCACTGACCAGTCAGTATTTAATAGTTTCTGGGCTGTGAAGAGCACTGACCAGTCAGTATTTAATAGTTTCTGGGCTGTGAATAGCACTGACCAGTCAGTATTTAATAGTTTCCTCACTGTGAATAGCACTGACCAGTCAGTATTTAATAGTTTCTGGGCTGTGAATAGCACTGACCAGTCAGTATTTAATAGTTTCCTCACTGTGAATAGCACTGACCAGTCAGTATTTAATAGTTTCCTACTGTGAATAGCACTGACCAGTCAGTATTTAATAATTTCCTCACTGTGAATAGCACTGACCAGTCAGTATTTAATAGTTTCCTCACTGTGAATAGCACTGACCAGTCAGTATTTAATAGTTCCTCACGGTGAATAGCACTGACCAGTCAGTATTTAATAGTTTCTGGGCTGTGAATAGCACTGACCAGTCAGTATTTAATAGTTTCCTCACTGTGAATAGCACTGACCAGTCAGTATTTAATAGTTTCCTCACTGTGAATAGCACTGACCAGTCAGTATTTAATAGTTCCTCACGGTGAATAGCACTGACCAGTCAGTATTTAATAGTTTCCTCACTGTGAATAGCACTGACCAGTCAGTATTTAATAGTTTCCTCACTGTGAATAGCACTGACCAGTCAGTATTTAATAGTTTCTGGGCTGTGAATAGCACTGACCAGTCAGTATTTAATAGTTCCTCACGGTGAATAGCACTGACCAGTCAGTATTTAATAGTTTCTGGGCTGTGAATAGCACTGACCAGTCAGTATTTAATAATTTCCTCACTGTGAATAGCACTGACCAGTCAGTATTTAATAGTTTCCTCACTGTGAATAGCACTGACCAGTCAGTATTTAATAGTTTCTGGGCTGTGAATAGCACTGACCAGTCAGTATTTAATAGTTTCCTCACTGTGAATAGCACTGACCAGTCAGTATTTAATAGTTCCTCACTGTGAATAGCACTGACCAGTCAGTATTTAATAGTTTCTGGGCTGTGAATAGCACTGACCAGTCAGTATTTAATAGTTTCCTCACTGTGAATAGCACTGACCAGTCAGTATTTAATAGTTTCCTCACTGTGAATAGCACTGACCAGTCAGTATTTAATAGTTCCTCACGGTGAATAGCACTGACCAGTCAGTATTTAATAGTTTCCTCACTGTGAATAGCACTGACCAGTCAGTATTTAATAGTTTCCTCACTGTGAATAGCACTGACCAGTCAGTATTTAATAGTTTCTGGGCTGTGAATAGCACTGACCAGTCAGTATTTAATAGTTTCCTCACTGTGAATAGCACTGACCAGTCAGTATTTAATAGTTTCCTCACTGTGAATAGCACTGACCAGTCAGTATTTAATAGTTTCCTCACTGTGAATAGCACTGACCAGTCAGTATTTAATAGTTTCCTCACTGTGAATAGCACTGACCAGTCAGTATTTAATAGTTTCCTCACTGTGAATAGCACTGACCAGTCTGTATTTAATAGTTTCCTCACTGTGAGTAGCACTGACCAGTCAGTATTTAATAGTTTCCTCACTGTGAGTAGCACTGACCAGTCAGTATTTAATAGTTTCCTCACTGTGAATAGCACTGACCAGTCAGTATTTAATAGTTTCCTCACTGTGAATAGCACTGACCAGTCAGTATTTAATAGTTTCCGGGCTGTGAATAGCACTGACCAGTCTGTATTTAATAGTTTCCTCACTGTGAATAGCACTGACCAGTCAGTATTTAATAGTTTCCTCACTGTGAATAGCATTGACCAGTCAGTATTTAATAGTTTCCTCACTGTGAATAGCACTGACCAGTCAGTATTTAATAGTTTCCTCACTGTGAATAGCACTGACCAGTCAGTATTTAATAGTTTCTGGGCTGTGAATAGCACTGACCAGTCAGTATTTAATAGTTTCCTCACTGTGAATAGCACTGACCAGTCAGAATTTAATAGTTTCCTCACTGTGAATAGCACTGACCAGTCTGTATTTAATAGTTTCCTCACTGTGAATAGCACTGACCAGTCAGTATTTAATAGTTTCCGGGCTGTGAATAGCACTGACCAGTCAGTATTTAATAGTTTCCTCACTGTGAATAGCACTGACCAGTCAGTATTTAATAGTTTCCTCACTGTGAATAGCACTGACCAGTCAGTATTTAATAGTTCCTCACGGTGAATAGCACTGACCAGTCAGTATTTAATAGTTTCCTCACTGTGAATAGCACTGACCAGTCAGTATTTAATAGTTTCCTCACTGTGAATAGCACTGACCAGTCAGTATTTAATAGTTTCTGGGCTGTGAATAGCACTGACCAGTCAGTATTTAATAGTTTCCTCACTGTGAATAGCACTGACCAGTCAGCATTTAATAGTTTCCTCACTGTGAATAGCACTGACCAGTCAGTATTTAATAGTTTCTGGGCTGTGAATAGCACTGACCAGTCAGTATTTAATAGTTCCTCACGGTGAATAGCACTGACCAGTCAGTATTTAATAATTTCTGGGCTGTGAATAGCACTGACCAGTCAGTATTTAATAGTTTCCTCACTGTGAATAGCACTGACCAGTCAGTATTTAATAGTTTCCTCACTGTGAATAGCACTGACCAGTCAGTATTTAATAGTTTCCTCACTGTGAATAGCACTGACCAGTCAGTATTTAATAGTTTCTGGGATGTGAATAGCACTGACCAGTCAGTATTTAATAGTTTCTGGGCTGTGAATAGCACTGACCAGTCAGTATTTAATAGTTTCCTCACTGAGAGTAGCACTGACCAGTCAGTATTTAATAGTTTCTGGGCTGTGAATAGCACTGACCAGTCAGTATTTAATAGTTTCTGGGCTGTGAATAGCACTGACCAGTCAGTATTTAATAGTTTCTGGGCTGTTAATAGCACTGACCAGTCAGTATTTCATAGTTTCTGGGTTGTGAATAGCACTGACCAGTCATTATTTAATAGTTTCCTCACTGTGAATAGCACTGACCAGTCAGTATTTAATAGTTTCTGGGCTGTGAATAGCACTGACCAGTCAGTATTTAATAGTTTCCTCACTGTGAATAGCACTGACCAGTCAGTATTTAATAGTTTCCTCACTGTGAATAGCACTGACCAGTCAGTATTTAATAGTTTCCTCACTGTGAATAGCACTGACCAGTCAGTATTTAATAGTTTCCTCACTGTGACTAGCACTGACCAGTCAGTATTTAATAGTTTCCTCACTGTGAATAGCACTGACCAGTCTGTATTTAATAGTTTCCTCACTGTGAATAGCACTGACCAGTCAGTATTTAATAGTTTCCTCACTGTGAATAGCACTGACCAGTCAGTATTTAATAGTTTCCTCACTGTGAATAGCACTGACCAGTCAGTATTTAATAGTTTCCTCACTGTGAATAGCACTGACCAGTCAGTATTTAATAGTTTCCTCACTGTGAATAGCACTGACCAGTCAGTATTTAATAGTTTCCTCACTGTGAATAGCACTGACCAGTCAGTATTTAATAGTTTCTGGGCTGTGAATAGCACTGACCAGTCAGTATTTAATAGTTTCCGGGCTGTGAATAGCACTGACCAGTCAGTATTTAATAGTTTCCTCACTGTGAATAGCACTGACCAGTCAGCATTTAATAGATTCCTCACTGTGAATAGCACTGACCAGTCAGTATTTAATAGTTTCCTCACTGTGAATAGCACTGACCAGTCAGTATTTAATAGTTTCTGGGCTGTGAATAGCACTGACCAGTGAGTATTTAATAGTTTCCTCACTGTGAATAGCACTGACCAGTCAGTATTTAATAGTTTCCTCACTGTGAATAGCACTGACCAGTCAGTATTTAATAGTTTCCTCACTGTGAATAGCACTGACCAGTCAGTATTTAATAGTTTCCTCACTGTGAATAGCACTGACCAGTCAGTATTTAATAGTTTCTGGGCTGTGAATGGCACTGACCAGTCAGTATTTAATAGTTTCCTCACTGTGAATAGCACTGACCAGTCAGTATTTAATAGTTTCTGGGCTGTGAATAGCACTGACCAGTCAGTATTTAATAGTTTCCTCACTGTGAATAGCACTGACCAGTCTGTATTTAATAGTTTCTGGGCTGTGAATAGCACTGACCAGTCAGTATTTAATAGTTTCCTCACTGTGAATAGCACTGACCAGTCAGTATTTAATAGTTTCCTCACTGTGAATAGCACTGACCAGTCAGTATTTAATAGTTTCTGGGCTGTGAATAGCACTGACCAGTCAGTATTTAATAGTTTCCTCACTGTGAATAGCACTGACCAGTCTGTATTTAATAGTTTCTGGGCTGTGAATAGCACTCACCAGTCAGTATTTAATAGTTTCCTCACTGTGAATAGCACTGACCAGTCAGTATTTAATAGTTTCCTCACTGTGAATAGCACTGACCAGTCAGTATTTAATAGTTTCCTCACTGTGAATAGCACTGACCAGTCAGTATTTAATAGTTTCCTCACTGTGAATAGCACTGACCAGTCAGTATTTAATAGTTTCTGGGCTGTGAATAGCACTGACCAGTCAGTATTTAATAGTTTCCTCACTGTGAATAGCACTGACCAGTCAGTATTTAATAGTTTCTGGGCTGTGAATAGCACTGACCAGTCAGTATTTAATAGTTTCTGGGCTGTGAATAGCACTGACCAGTCAGTATTTAATAGTTTCCTCACTGTGAATAGCACTGACCAGTCAGTATTTAATAGTTCCTCACGGTGAATAGCACTGACCAGTCAGTATTTAATAGTTTCTGGGCTGTGAATAGCACTGACCAGTCAGTATTTAATAGTTTCCTCACTGTGAATAGCACTGACCAGTCAGTATTTAATAGTTTCCTCACTGTGAATAGCACTGACCAGTCAGTATTTAATAGTTCCTCACGGTGAATAGCACTGACCAGTCAGTATTTAATAGTTTCTGGGCTGTGAATAGCACTGACCAGTCAGTATTTAATAGTTTCCTCACTGTGAATAGCACTGACCAGTCAGTATTTAATAGATCCTCACGGTGAATAGCACTGACCAGTCAGTATTTAATAGTTTCTGGGCTGTGAATAGCACTGACCAGTCAGTATTTAATAGTTTCCTCACTGTGAATAGCACTGACCAGTCAGTATTTAATAGTTTCCTCACTGTGAATAGCACTGACCAGTCAGTATTTAATAGTTTCTGGGCTGTGAATAGCACTGACCAGTCAGTATTTAATAGTTTCCTCACTGTGAATAGCACTGACCAGTCAGTATTTAATAGTTCCTCACGGTGAATAGCACTGACCAGTCAGTATTTAATAGTTTCTGGGCTGTGAATAGCACTGACCAGTCAGTATTTAATAGTTTCCTCACTGTGAATAGCACTGACCAGTCAGTATTTAATAGTTTCCTCACTGTGAATAGCACTGACCAGTCAGTATTTAATAGTTTCTGGGCTGTGAATAGCACTGACCAGTCAGTATTTAATAGTTTCCTCACTGTGAATAGCACTGACCAGTCAGTATTTAATAGTTTCTGGGCTGTGAATAGCACTGACCAGTCAGTATTTAATAGTTTCCTCACTGTGAATAGCACTGACCAGTCAGCATTTAATAGTTTCCTCACTGTGAATAGCACTGACCAGTCAGTATTTAATAGTTTCTAAGCTGTGAATAGCACCGACCAGTCAGTATTTAATAGTTTCCTCGCTGTGAATAGCACTGACCAGTCAGTATTTAATAGTTTCCTCACTGTGAATAGCACTGACCAGTCAGTATTTAATAGTTTCTGGGCTGTGAATAGCACTGACCAGTCAGTATTTAATAGTTTCTGGGCTGTGAATAGCACTGACCAGTCAGTATTTAATAGTTTCCTCACTGAGAGTAGCACTGACCAGTCAGTATTTAATAGTTTCTGGGCTGTGAATAGCACTGACCAGTCAGTATTTAATAGTTTCTGGGCTGTGAATAGCACTGACCAGTCAGTATTTAATAGTTTCCTCACTGTGAATAGCACTGACCAGTCAGTATTTAATAGTTTCCTCACTGTGAATAGCACTGACCAGTCAGTATTTAATAGTTTCCTCACTGTGAATAGCACTGACCAGTCTGTATTTAATAGTTTCCTCACTGTGAATAGCACTGACCAGTCAGTATTTAATAGTTTCCTCACTGTGAATAGCACTGACCAGTCAGTATTTAATAGTTTCCTCACTGTGAATAGCACTGACCAGTCAGTATTTAATAGTTTCCTCACTGTGAATAGCACTGACCAGTCTGTATTTAATAGTTTCCTCACTGTGAATAGCACTGACCAGTCAGTATTTAATAGTTTCCTCACTGTGAATAGCACTGACCAGTCTGTATTTAATAGTTTCCTCACTGTGAATAGCACTGACCAGTCAGTATTTAATAGTTTCCTCACTGTGAATAGCACTGACCAGTCAGTATTTAACAGTTTCCTCACTGTGAATAGCACTGACCAGTCAGTATTTAATAGTTTCCTCACTGTGAATAGCACTGACCAGTCAGTATTTAATAGTTTCCTCACTGTGAATAGCACTGACCAGTCAGTATTTAATAGTTTCTGGGCTGTGAATAGCACTGACCAGTCAGCATTTAATAGTTTCCTCACTGTGAATAGCACTGACCAGTCAGTATTTAATAGTTTCCTCACTGTGAATAGCACTGACCAGTCAGCATTTAATAGTTTCCTCACTGTGAATAGCACTGACCAGTCAGTATTTAATAGTTTCTGGGCTGTGAATAGCACTGACCAGTCAGTATTTAATAGTTTCTGGGCTGTGAATAACACTGACCAGTCAGTATTTAATAGTTTCCTCACTGTGAATAGCACTGACCTGTCAGTATTTAATAGTTTCCTCACTGTGAATAGCACTGACCAGTCAGTATTTAATAGTTTCCTCACTGTGAATAGCACTGACCAGTCAGTATTTAATAGTTTCTGGGCTGTGAATAGCACTGACCAGTCAGTATTTAATAGTTTCCGGGCTGTGAATAGCACTGACCAGTCAGTATTTAATAGTTTCCTCACTGTGAATAGCACTGACCAGTCAGCATTTAATAGATTCCTCACTGTGAATAGCACTGACCAGTCAGTATTTAATAGTTTCCTCACTGTGAATAGCACTGACCAGTCAGTATTTAATAGTTTCTGGGCTGTGAATAGCACTGACCAGTCAGTATTTAATAGTTTCCTCACTGTGAATAGCACTGACCAGTCAGTATTTAATAGTTTCCTCACTGTGAATAGCACTGACCAGTCAATGTTTAATAGTTTCCTCACTGTGAATAGCACTGACCAGTCAGTATTTAATAGTTTCCTCACTGTGAATAGCACTGACCAGTCAGTATTTAATAGTTTCCTCACTGTGAATAGCACTGACCAGTCAGTATTTAATAGTTTCCTCACTGTGAATAGCACTGGCCAGTCAGTATTTAATAGTTTCTATGCTGTGAGTAGCACTGACCAGTCAGTATTTTATAGTTTCCTCACTGTGAATAGCACTGACCAGTCAGTATTTAATAGTTTCCTCACTGTGAATAGCACTGACCAGTCAGTATTTAATAGTTTCCTCACTGTGAATAGCACTGACCAGTCAGTATTTAATAGTTTCCTCACTGTGAATAGCACTGACCAGTCAGTATTTAATAGTTTCTGGGCTGTGAGTAGCACTGACCAGTCAGTATTTTATAGTTTCCTCACTGTGAATAGCACTGACCAGTCAGTATTTAATAGTTTCCTCACTGTGAATAGCACTGACCAGTCAGTATTTAATAGTTTCCTCACTGTGAATAGCACTGACCAGTCAGTATTTAATAGTTTCCTCACTGTGAATAGCACTGACCAGTCAGTATTTAATAGTTTCTGGGCTGTGAATAGCACTGACCAGTCAGTATTTAATAGTTTCCTCACTGTGAATAGCACTGACCAGTCAGTATTTAATAGTTTCCTCACTGTGAATAGCACTGACCAGTCAGTATTTAATAGTTTCCTCACTGTGAATAGCACTGACCAGTCAGTATTTAATAGTTTCTGGGCTGTGAATAGCACTGACCAGTCAGTATTTAATAGTTTCCTCACTGTGAATAGCACTGACCAGTCAGTATTTAATAGTTTCCTCACTGTGAATAGCACTGACCAGTCAGTATTTAATAGTTTCCTCACTGTGAATAGCACTGACCAGTCAGTATTTAATAGTTTCTGGGCTGTGAATAGCACTGACCAGTCAGTATTTAATAGTTTCCGGGCTGTGAATAGCACTGACCAGTCAGTATTTAATAGTTTCCTCACTGTGAATAGCACTGACCAGTCAGCATTTAATAGATTCCTCACTGTGAATAGCACTGACCAGTCAGTATTTAATAGTTTCCTCACTGTGAATAGCACTGACCAGTCAGTATTTAATAGTTTCTGGGCTGTGAATAGCACTGACCAGTCAGTATTTAATAGTTTCCTCACTGTGAATAGCACTGACCAGTCAGTATTTAATAGTTTCCTCACTGTGAATAGCACTGACCAGTCAGTGTTTAATAGTTTCCTCACTGTGAATAGCACTGACCAGTCAGTATTTAATAGTTTCCTCACTGTGAATAGCACTGACCAGTCAGTATTTAATAGTTTCCTCACTGTGAATAGCACTGACCAGTCAGTATTTAATAGTTTCCTCACTGTGAATAGCACTGACCAGTCAGTATTTAATAGTTTCTATGCTGTGAGTAGCACTGACCAGTCAGTATTTTATAGTTTCCTCACTGTGAATAGCACTGACCAGTCAGTATTTAATAGTTTCCTCACTGTGAATAGCACTGACCAGTCAGTATTTAATAGTTTCCTCACTGTGAATAGCACTGACCAGTCAGTATTTAATAGTTTCCTCACTGTGAATAGCACTGACCAGTCAGTATTTAATAGTTTCTGGGCTGTGAGTAGCACTGACCAGTCAGTATTTTATAGTTTCCTCACTGTGAATAGCACTGACCAGTCAGTATTTAATAGTTTCCTCACTGTGAATAGCACTGACCAGTCAGTATTTAATAGTTTCCTCACTGTGAATAGCACTGACCAGTCAGTATTTAATAGTTTCCTCACTGTGAATAGCACTGACCAGTCAGTATTTAATAGTTTCTGGGCTGTGAATAGCACTGACCAGTCAGTATTTAATAGTTTCCTCACTGTGAATAGCACTGACCAGTCAGTATTTAATAGTTTCCTCACTGTGAATAGCACTGACCAGTCAGTATTTAATAGTTTCCTCACTGTGAATAGCACTGACCAGTCAGTATTTAATAGTTTCTGGGCTGTGAATAGCACTGACCAGTCAGTATTTAATAGTTTCCTCACTGTGAATAGCACTGACCAGTCAGTATTTAATAGTTTCTGGGCTGTGAATAGCACTGACCAGTCAGTATTTAATAGTTTCCTCACTGTGAATAGCACTGACCAGTCAGCATTTAATAGTTTCCTCACTGTGAATAGCACTGACCAGTCAGTATTTAATAGTTTCCTCACTGTGAATAGCACTGACCAGTCAGTATTTAATAGTTTCCTCACTGTGAATAGCACTGACCAGTCAGTATTTAATAGTTTCCTCACTGTGAATAGCACTGACCAGTCAGTATTTAATAGTTTCCTCACTGTGAATAGCACTGACCAGTCAGTATTTAATAGTTTCCTCACTGTGAATAGCACTGACCAGTCAGTATTTAATAGTTTCTGGGCTGTGAATAGCACTGACCAGTCAGTATTTAATAGTTTCCTCACTGTGAATAGCACTGACCAGTCAGTATTTAATAGTTTCTGGGCTGTGAATAGCACTGACCAGTCAGTATTTAATAGTTTCCGGGCTGTGAATAGCACTGACCAGTCAGTATTTAATAGTTTCCTCACTGTGAATAGCACTGACCAGTCAGTATTTAATAGTTTCCTCACTGTGAATAGCACTGACCAGTCAGTATTTAATAGTTTCTGGGCTGTGAATAGCACTGACCAGTCAGTATTTAATAGTTTCCTCACTGTGAGTAGCACTGACCAGTCAGTATTTAATAGTTTCCTCACTGTGAATAGCACTGACCAGTCAGTATTTAATAGTTTCTGGGCTGTGAATAGCACTGACCAGTCAGTATTTAATAGTTTCCTCACTGTGAATAGCACTGACCAGTCAGTATTTAATAGTTTCTGGGCTGTGAATAGCACTGACCAGTCAGTATTTAATAGTTTCCTCACTGTGAATAGCACTGACCAGTCAGTATTTAATAGTTTCCTCACTGAGAGTAGCACTGACCAGTCAGTATTTAATAGTTTCCTCACTGTGAATAGCACTGACCAGTCAGTGTTTAATAGTTTCCTCACTGTGAATAGCACTGACCAGTCAGTGTTTAATAGTTTCCTCACTGTGACTAGCACTGACCAGTCAGAATTTAATAGTTTCCTCACTGTGAATAGCACTGACCAGTCAGTATTTAATAGTTTGGGGCTGTGAAAAGCACTGGCCAGTCAGTATTTAATAGTTTCCTCACTGTGAATAGCACTGACCAGTCAGCATTTAATAGTTTCTGGGCTGTGAATAGCACTGACCAGTCAGTATTTAATAGTTTCCTCACTGTGAGTAGCACTGACCAGTCAGTATTTAATAGTTTCCTCACTGTGAATAGCACTGACCAGTCAGTATTTAATAGTTTCCTCACTGTGAATAGCACTGACCAGACAGTACTTAATAGTTTCTGTGCTGTGAATAGCACTGACCAGTCAGTATTCAATAGTTTCCTCACTGTGAATAGCACTGACCAGTCAGTATTTAATAGTTTTCTCACTGTGAATAGCACTGACCAGTCAGTATTTAATAGTTTCCTCACTGTGAATAGCACTGACCAGTCAGTATTTAATAGTTTCTGGGCTGTGAATAGCACTGACCAGTCAGTATTTAATAGTTTCCTCACTGTGAATAGCACTGACCAGTCAGAATTTAATAGTTTCCTCACTGTGAATAGCACTGACCAGTCAGTATTTAATAGTTTCTGGGCTGTGAATAGCACTGACCAGTCAGTATTTAATAGTTTCCTCACTGTGAATAGCACTGACCAGTCAGTATTTAATAGTTTCCTCACTGTGAATAGCACTGACCAGTCAGAATTTAATAGTTTGGGGCTGTGAAAAGCACTGACCAGTCAGTATTTAATAGTTTCTGGGCTGTGAATAGCACTGACCAGTCAGTATTTAATAGTTTCCTCACTGTGAATAGCACTGACCAGACAGTATTTAATAGTTTCTGTGCTGTGAATAGCACTGACCAGTCAGTATTCAATAGTTTCCTCACTGTGAATTGCACTGACCAGTCAGTATTTAATAGTTTCCTCACTGTGAATAGCACTGACCAGTCAGTATTTAATAGTTTCCTCACTCTGAATAGCACTGACCAGTCAGTATTTAATAGGTTCTGTGCTGTGAATAGCACTGACCAGTCAGTATTCAATAGTTTCCTCACTGTGAATAGCACTGACCAGTCAGTATTTAATAGTTTCCTCACTGTGAATAGCACTGACCAGTCAGTATTCAATAGTTTTCTCACTGTGAATAGCACTGACCAGTCAGTATTTAATAGTTTCTGGGCTGTGAATAGTACTGACCAGTCAGTATTTAATAGTTTCCTCACTGTGAGTAGCACTGACCAGTCAGTATTTAATAGTTTCCTCACTGTGAATAGCACTGACCAGTCAGTATTTAATAGTTTCCGGGCTGTGAATAGCACTGACCAGTCAGTATTTAATAGTTTCCTCACTGTGAGTAGCACTGACCAGTCAGTATTTAATAGTTTCCTCACTGTGAATAGCACTGACCAGTCAGTATTTAATAGTTTCCTCACTGTGAATAGCACTGACCAGTCAGTATTTAATAGTTTCCTCACTGTGAATAGCACTGACCAGTCAGTATTTAATAGTTTCCGGGCTGTGAAAAGCACTGACCAGTCAGTATTTAATAGTTTCCTCACTGTGAATAGCACTGTCCAGACAGTATTTAATAGTTTCTGTGCTGTGAATAGCACTGACCAGTCAGTATTTAATAGTTTCCTCACTGTGAATAGCACTGACCAGTCAGTATTTAATAGTTTCTGTGCTGTGAATAGCATTGACCAGTCAGTATTTAATAGTTTCCTCACTGTGAATAGCACTGACCAGTCAGTATTCAATAGTTTCCTCACTGTGAATAGCACTGACCAGTCAGTATTTAATAGTTTCCTCACTGTGAATAGCACTGACCAGTCAGTATTTAATAGTTTCTGGGCTGTGAATAGCACTGACCAGTCAGTATTCAATAGTTTCCTCACTGTGAATAGCACTGACCAGTCAGTATTTAATAGTTTCCTCACTGTGAATAGCACTGACCAGTCAGTATTCAATAGTTTTCTCACTGTGAATAGCACTGACCAGTCAGTATTTAATAGTTTCTGGGCTGTGAATAGTACTGACCAGTCAGTATTTAATAGTTTTCTCACTGTGAATAGCACTGACCAGTCAGTATTTAATAGTTTCCTCACTGTGAATAGCACTGACCAGTCAGTATTTAATAGTTTCTGGGCTGTGAATAGCACTGACCAGTCAGTATTTAATAGTTTCCTCACTGTGAATAGCACTGACCAGTCAGAATTTAATAGTTTCCTCACTGTGAATAGCACTGACCAGTCAGTATTTAATAGTTTCTGGGCTGTGAATAGCACTGACCAGTCAGTATTTAATAGTTTCCTCACTGTGAATAGCACTGACCAGTCAGTATTTAATAGTTTCCTCACTGTGAATAGCACTGACCAGTCAGAATTTAATAGTTTGGGGCTGTGAAAAGCACTGACCAGTCAGTATTTAATAGTTTCTGGGCTGTGAATAGCACTGACCATTCAGTATTTAATAGTTTCCTCACTGTGAATAGCACTGACCAGACAGTATTTAATAGTTTCTGTGCTGTGAATAGCACTGACCAGTCAGTATTCAATAGTTTCCTCACTGTGAATTGCACTGACCAGTCAGTATTTAATAGTTTCCTCACTGTGAATAGCACTGACCAGTCAGTATTTAATAGTTTCCTCACTGTGAATAGCACTGACCAGTCAGTATTTAATAGTTTCTGTGCTGTGAATAGCACTGACCAGTCAGTATTCAATAGTTTCCTCACTGTGAATAGCACTGACCAGTCAGTATTTAATAGTTTCCTCACTGTGAATAGCACTGACCAGTCAGTATTCAATAGTTTCCTCACTGTGAATAGCACTGACCAGTCAGTATTTAATAGTTTCCGGGCTGTGAATAGCACTGCCCAGTCAGTATTTAATAGTTTCCTCACTGTGAGTAGCACTGACCAGTCAGTATTTAATAGTTTCCTCACTGTGAGTAGCACTGACCAGTCAGTATTTAATAGTTTCCTCACTGTGAATAGCACTGACCAGTCAGTATTTAATAGTTTCCTCACTGTGAATAGCACTGACCAGTCAGTATTTAATAGTTTCCTCACTGTGAATAGCACTGACCAGTCAGTATTTAATAGTTTCCGGGCTGTGAAAAGCACTGACCAGTCAGTATTTAATAGTTTCCTCACTGTGAATAGCACTGACCAGACAGTATTTAATAGTTTCTATGCTGTGAATAGCACTGACCAGTCAGTATTCAATAGTTTCCTCACTGTGAATAGCACTGACCAGTCAGTATTTAATAGTTTCCTCACTGTGAATAGCACTGACCAGTCAGTATTTAATAGTTTCTGTGCTGTGAATAGCATTGACCAGTCAGTATTTAATAGTTTCCTCACTGTGAATAGCACTGACCAGTCAGTATTCAATAGTTTCCTCACTGTGAATAGCACTGACCAGTCAGTATTTAATAGTTTCCTCACTGTGAATAGCACTGACCAGTCAGTATTTAATAGTTTCTGGGCTGTGAATAGCACTGACCAGTCAGTATTCAATAGTTTCCTCACTGTGAATAGCACTGACCAGTCAGTATTTAATAGTTTCCTCACTGTGAATAGCACTGACCAGTCAGTATTCAATAGTTTTCTCACTGTGAATAGCACTGACCAGTCAGTATTTAATAGTTTCTGGGCTGTGAATAGTACTGACCAGTCAGTATTTAATAGTTTCCTCACTGTGAATAGCACTGACCAGTCAGTATTTAATAGTTTCCTCACTGTGAATAGCACTGACCAGACAGTATTTAATAGTTTCTGTGCTGTGAATAGCACAGACCAGTCAGTATTCAATAGTTTCCTCACTGTGAATAGCACTGACCAGTCAGTATTTAATAGTTTCCTCACTGTGAATAGCACTGACCAGTCAGTATTTAATAGTTTCTGTGCTGTGAATAGCACTGACCAGTCAGTATTCAATAGTTTCCTCACTGTGAATAGCACTGACCAGTCAGTATTTAATAGTTTCCTCACTGTGAATAGCACTGACCAGTCAGTATTCAATAGTTTTCTCACTGTGAATAGCACTGACCAGTCAGTATTCAATAGTTTCCTCACTGTGAATAGCACTGACCAGTCAGTATTTAATAGTTTCTGGGCTGTGAATAGCACTGACCAGTCAGTATTCAATAGTTTCCTCACTGTGAATAGCACTGACCAGTCAGTATTTAATAGTTTCCTCACTGTGAATACCACTGACCAGTCAGTATTTAATAGTTTCTGGGCTGTGAATAGCACTGACCAGTCAGTATTTAATAGTTTCCTCACTGTGAATAGCACTGACCAGTCAGTATTTAATAGTTTCTGGGCTGTGAATAGCACTGACCAGTCAGTATTTAATAGTTTCTGGGCTGTGAATAGCACTGACCAGTCAGTATTCAATAGTTTCCTCACTGTGAATAGCACTGACCAGTCAGTATTTAATAGTTTCTGGGCTGTGAATAGCACTGACCAGTCAGTATTCAATAGTTTCCTCACTGTGAATAGCACTGACCAGTCAGTATTTAATAGTTTCTGTGCTGTGAATAGCACTGACCAGTCAGTATTCAATAGTTTCCTCACTGTGAATAGCACTGACCAGTCAGTATTTAATAGTTTCCTCACTGTGAATAGCATTGACCAGTCAGTATTTAATAGTTTCCTCACTGTGAATAGCACTGACCTGTCAGTATTTAATAGTTTCCTCACTGTGAATAGCACTGACCAGTCAGTATTTAATAGTTTCCTCACTGTGAGTAGCACTGACCAGTCAGTATTTAATAGTTTCCTCACTGTGAGTAGCACTGACCAGTCAGTATTTAATAGTTTCCGGGCTGTGAATAGCACTGACCAGTCAGTATTTAATAGTTTCTGGGCTGTGAATAGCACTGACCAGTCAGTATTCAATAGTTTCCTCACTGTGAATAGCACTGACCAGTCAGTATTTAATAGTTTCTGGGCTGTGAATAGCACTGACCAGTCAGTATTCAATAGTTTCCTCACTGTGAATAGCACTGACCAGTCAGTATTTAATAGTTTCTGTGCTGTGAATAGCACTGACCAGTCAGTATTCAATAGTTTCTGGGCTGTGAATAGCACTGACCAGTCAGTATTGAATAGTTTCCTCACTGTGAATAGCACTGACCAGTCAGTATTTAATAGTTTCCTCACTGTGAATAGCACTGACCAGTCAGTATTTAATAGTTTCCTCACTGTGAATAGCACTGACCAGTCAGTATTTAATAGTTTCCTCACTGTGAATAGCACTGACCAGTCAGTATTTAATAGTTTCCTCACTGTGAATAGCACTGACCAGTCAGTATTTAATAGTTTCTGGGCTGTGAATAGCACTGACCAGTCAGTATTTAATAGTTTCCTCACTGTGAATAGCACTGACCAGTCAGTATTTAATAGTTTCCTCACTGTGAATAGCACTGACCAGTCAGTATTTAATAGTTTCTGGGCTGTGAATAGCACTGACCAGTCAGTATTTAATAGTTTCCGGGCTGTGAATAGCACTGACCAGTCAGTATTTAATAGTTTCCTCACTGTGAATAGCACTGACCAGTCAGTATTTAATAGTTTCCTCACTGTGAATAGCACTGACCAGTCAGTATTTAATAGTTTCTGGGCTGTGAATAGCACTGACCAGTCAGTATTTAATAGTTTCCTCACTGTGAGTAGCACTGACCAGTCAGTATTTAATAGTTTCCTCACTGTGAATAGCACTGACCAGTCAGTATTTAATAGTTTCTGGGCTGTGAATAGCACTGACCAGTCAGTATTTAATAGTTTCCTCACTGTGAATAGCACTGACCAGTCAGTATTTAATAGTTTCTGGGCTGTGAATAGCACTGACCAGTCAGTATTTAATAGTTTCCTCACTGTGAATAGCACTGACCAGTCAGTATTTAATAGTTTCCTCACTGAGAGTAGCACTGACCAGTCAGTATTTAATAGTTTCCTCACTGTGAATAGCACTGACCAGTCAGTGTTTAATAGTTTCCTCACTGTGAATAGCACTGACCAGTCAGTGTTTAATAGTTTCCTCACTGTGACTAGCACTGACCAGTCAGAATTTAATAGTTTCCTCACTGTGAATAGCACTGACCAGTCAGTATTTAATAGTTTGGGGCTGTGAAAAGCACTGGCCAGTCAGTATTTAATAGTTTCCTCACTGTGAATAGCACTGACCAGTCAGCATTTAATAGTTTCTGGGCTGTGAATAGCACTGACCAGTCAGTATTTAATAGTTTCCTCACTGTGAGTAGCACTGACCAGTCAGTATTTAATAGTTTCCTCACTGTGAATAGCACTGACCAGTCAGTATTTAATAGTTTCCTCACTGTGAATAGCACTGACCAGACAGTATTTAATAGTTTCTGTGCTGTGAATAGCACTGACCAGTCAGTATTCAATAGTTTCCTCACTGTGAATAGCACTGACCAGTCAGTATTTAATAGTTTTCTCACTGTGAATAGCACTGACCAGTCAGTATTTAATAGTTTCCTCACTGTGAATAGCACTGACCAGTCAGTATTTAATAGTTTCTGGGCTGTGAATAGCACTGACCAGTCAGTATTTAATAGTTTCCTCACTGTGAATAGCACTGACCAGTCAGAATTTAATAGTTTCCTCACTGTGAATAGCACTGACCAGTCAGTATTTAATAGTTTCTGGGCTGTGAATAGCACTGACCAGTCAGTATTTAATAGTTTCCTCACTGTGAATAGCACTGACCAGTCAGTATTTAATAGTTTCCTCACTGTGAATAGCACTGACCAGTCAGAATTTAATAGTTTGGGGCTGTGAAAAGCACTGACCAGTCAGTATTTAATAGTTTCCTCACTGTGAATAGCACTGACCAGTCAGTATTTAATAGTTTCCTCACTGTG
The DNA here is from genome assembly GCF_047496885.1 of Scyliorhinus torazame. NCBI lineage: Eukaryota > Metazoa > Chordata > Chondrichthyes > Carcharhiniformes > Scyliorhinidae > Scyliorhinus > Scyliorhinus torazame. Next base: position 415,956,308 of record NC_092707.1, read on the forward strand.
AATAGCACTGACCAGACAGTATTTAATAGTTTCTGTGCTGTGAATAGCACTGACCAGTCAGTATTCAATAGTTTCCTCACTGTGAATTGCACTAACCAGTCAGTATTTAATAGTTTCCTCACTGTGAATAGCACTGACCAGTCAGTATTTAATAGTTTCCTCACTCTGAATAGCACTGACCAGTCAGTATTTAATAGGTTCTGTGCTGTGAATAGCACTGACCAGTCAGTATTCAATAGTTTCCTCACTGTGAATAGCACTGACCAGTCAGTATTTAATAGTTTCCTCACTGTGAATAGCACTGACCAGTCAGTATTCAATAGTTTTCTCACTGTGAATAGCACTGACCAGTCAGTATTTAATAGTTTCTGGGCTGTGAATAGTACTGACCAGTCAGTATTTAATAGTTTCCTCACTGTGAGTAGCACTGACCAGTCAGTATTTAATAGTTTCCTCACTGTGAATAGCACTGACCAGTCAGTATTTAATAGTTTCCGGGCTGTGAATAGCACTGACCAGTCAGTATTTAATAGTTTCCTCACTGTGAGTAGCACTGACCAGTCAGTATTTAATAGTTTCCTCACTGTGAATAGCACTGACCAGTCAGTATTTAATAGTTTCCTCACTGTGAATAGCACTGATCAGTCAGTATTTAATAGTTTCCTCACTGTGAATAGCACTGACCAGTCAGTATTTAATAGTTTCCGGGCTGTGAAAAGCACTGACCAGTCAGTATTTAATAGTTTCCTCACTGTGAATAGCACTGACCAGACAGTATTTAATAGTTTCTGTGCTGTGAATAGCACTGACCAGTCAGTATTTAATAGTTTCCTCACTGTGAATAGCACTGACCAGTCAGTATTTAATAGTTTCTGTGCTGTGAATAGCATTGACCAGTCAGTATTTAATAGTTTCCTCACTGTGAATAGCACTGACCAGTCAGTATTCAATAGTTTCCTCACTGTGAATAGCACTGACCAGTCAGTATTTAATAGTTTCCTCACTGTGAATAGCACTGACCAGTCAGTATTTAATAGTTTCTGGGCTGTGAATAGCACTGACCAGTCAGTATTCAATAGTTTCCTCACTGTGAATAGCACTGACCAGTCAGTATTTAATAGTTTCCTCACTGTGAATAGCACTGACCAGTCAGTATTCAATAGTTTTCTCACTGTGAATAGCACTGACCAGTCAGTATTTAATAGTTTCTGGGCTGTGAATAGTACTGACCAGTCAGTATTTAATAGTTTTCTCACTGTGAATAGCACTGACCAGTCAGTATTTAATAGTTTCCTCACTGTGAATAGCACTGACCAGTCAGTATTTAATAGTTTCTGGGCTGTGAATAGCACTGACCAGTCAGTATTTAATAGTTTCCTCACTGTGAATAGCACTGACCAGTCAGAATTTAATAGTTTCCTCACTGTGAATAGCACTGACCAGTCAGTATTTAATAGTTTCTGGGCTGTGAATAGCACTGACCAGTCAGTATTTAATAGTTTCCTCACTGTGAGTAGCACTGACCAGTCAGTATTTAATAGTTTCCTCACTGTGAATAGCACTGACCAGTCAGAATTTAATAGTTTGGGGCTGTGAAAAGCACTGACCAGTCAGTATTTAATAGTTTCTGGGCTGTGAATAGCACTGACCATTCAGTATTTAATAGTTTCCTCACTGTGAATAGCACTGACCAGACAGTATTTAATAGTTTCTGTGCTGTGAATAGCACTGACCAGTCAGTATTCAATAGTTTCCTCACTGTGAATTGCACTGACCAGTCAGTATTTAATAGTTTCCTCACTGTGAATAGCACTGACCAGTCAGTATTTAATAGTTTCCTCACTGTGAATAGCACTGACCAGTCAGTATTTAATAGTTTCTGTGCTGTGAATAGCACTGACCAGTCAGTATTCAATAGTTTCCTCACTGTGAATAGCACTGACCAGTCAGTATTTAATAGTTTCCTCACTGTGAATAGCACTGACCAGTCAGTATTCAATAGTTTCCTCACTGTGAATAGCACTGACCAGTCAGTATTTAATAGTTTCCGGGCTGTGAATAGCACTGCCCAGTCAGTATTTAATAGTTTCCTCACTGTGAGTAGCACTGACCAGTCAGTATTTAATAGTTTCCTCACTGTGAGTAGCACTGACCAGTCAGTATTTAATAGTTTCCTCACTGTGAATAGCACTGACCAGTCAGTATTTAATAGTTTCCTCACTGTGAATAGCACTGACCAGTCAGTATTTAATAGTTTCCTCACTGTGAATAGCACTGACCAGTCAGTATTTAATAGTTTCCGGGCTGTGAAAAGCACTGACCAGTCAGTATTTAATAGTTTCCTCACTGTGAATAGCACTGACCAGACAGTATTTAATAGTTTCTATGCTGTGAATAGCACTGACCAGTCAGTATTCAATAGTTTCCTCACTGTGAATAGCACTGACCAGTCAGTATTTAATAGTTTCCTCACTGTGAATAGCACTGACCAGTCAGTATTTAATAGTTTCTGTGCTGTGAATAGCATTGACCAGTCAGTATTTAATAGTTTCCTCACTGTGAATAGCACTGACCAGTCAGTATTCAATAGTTTCCTCACTGTGAATAGCACTGACCAGTCAGTATTTAATAGTTTCCTGACTGTGAATAGCACTGACCAGTCAGTATTTAATAGTTTCTGGGCTGTGAATAGCACTGACCAGTCAGTATTCAATAGTTTCCTCACTGTGAATAGCACTGACCAGTCAGTATTTAATAGTTTCCTCACTGTGAATAGCACTGACCAGTCAGTATTCAATAGTTTTCTCACTGTGAATAGCACTGACCAGTCAGTATTTAATAGTTTCTGGGCTGTGAATAGTACTGACCAGTCAGTATTTAATAGTTTCCTCACTGTGAATAGCACTGACCAGTCAGTATTTAATAGTTTCCTCACTGTGAATAGCACTGACCAGACAGTATTTAATAGTTTCTGTGCTGTGAATAGCACAGACCAGTCAGTATTCAATAGTTTCCTCACTGTGAATAGCACTGACCAGTCAGTATTTAATAGTTTCCTCACTGTGAATAGCACTGACCAGTCAGTATTTAATAGTTTCTGTGCTGTGAATAGCACTGACCAGTCAGTATTCAATAGTTTCCTCACTGTGAATAGCACTGACCAGTCAGTATTTAATAGTTTCTGGGCTGTGAATAGCACTGACCAGTCAGTATTCAATAGTTTTCTCACTGTGAATAGCACTGACCAGTCAGTATTCAATAGTTTCCTCACTGTGAATAGCACTGACCAGTCAGTATTTAATAGTTTCTGGGCTGTGAATAGCACTGACCAGTCAGTATTCAATAGTTTCCTCACTGTGAATAGCACTGACCAGTCAGTATTTAATAGTTTCCTCACTGTGAATACCACTGACCAGTCAGTATTTAATAGTTTCTGGGCTGTGAATAGCACTGACCAGTCAGTATTTAATAGTTTCCTCACTGTGAATAGCACTGACCAGTCAGTATTTAATAGTTTCTGGGCTGTGAATAGCACTGACCAGTCAGTATTTAATAGTTTCTGGGCTGTGAATAGCACTGACCAGTCAGTATTCAATAGTTTCCTCACTGTGAATAGCACTGACCAGTCAGTATTTAATAGTTTCTGGGCTGTGAATAGCACTGACCAGTCAGTATTCAATAGTTTCCTCACTGTGAATAGCACTGACCAGTCAGAATTTAATAGTTTCTGTGCTGTGAATAGCACTGACCAGTCAGTATTCAATAGTTTCCTCACTGTGAATAGCACTGACCAGTCAGTATTTAATAGTTTCCTCACTGTGAATAGCATTGACCAGTCAGTATTTAATAGTTTCCTCACTGTGAATAGCACTGACCTGTCAGTATTTAATAGTTTCCTCACTGTGAATAGCACTGACCAGTCAGTATTTAATAGTTTCCTCACTGTGAGTAGCACTGACCAGTCAGTATTTAATAGTTTCCTCACTGTGAGTAGCACTGACCAGTCAGTATTTAATAGTTTCCGGGCTGTGAATAGCACTGACCAGTCAGTATTTAATAGTTTCTGGGCTGTGAATAGCACTGACCAGTCAGTATTCAATAGTTTCCTCACTGTGAATAGCACTGACCAGTCAGTATTTAATAGTTTCTGGGCTGTGAATAGCACTGACCAGTCAGTATTCAATAGTTTCCTCACTGTGAATAGCACTGACCAGTCAGTATTTAATAGTTTCTGTGCTGTGAATAGCACTGACCAGTCAGTATTCAATAGTTTCCTCACTGTGAATAGCACTGACCAGTCAGTATTTAATAGTTTCCTCACTGTGAATAGCACTGACCAGTCAGTATTTAATAGTTTCCTCACTGTGAATAGCACTGACCTGTCAGTATTTAATAGTTTCCTCACTGTGAATAGCACTGACCTGTCAGTATTTAATAGTTTCCTCACTGTGAATAGCACTGACCAGTCAGTATTTAATAGTTTCCTCACTGTGAATAGCACTGACCAGTCAGTATTTAATAGTTTCTGGGCTGTGAATAGCACTGACCAGTCAGTATTTAATAGTTTCCTCACTGTGAATAGCACTGACCAGTCAGTATTGAATAGTTTCCTCACTGTGAATAGCACTGACCAGTCAGTATTTAATAGTTTCCTCACTGTGAATAGCACTGACCAGTCAGTATTTAATAGTTTCCTCACTGTGAATAGCACTGACCAGTCAGTATTTAATAGTTTCCTCACTGTGAATAGCACTGACCAGTCAGTATTTAATAGTTTCTGGGCTGTGAATAGCACTGACCAGTCAGTATTTAATAGTTTCTGGGCTGTGAAAAGCACTGACCAGTCAGTATTTAATAGTTTCCTCACTGTGAGTAGCACTGACCAGTCAGTATTTAATAGTTTCCTCACTGTGAATAGCACTGACCAGTCAGTATTTAATAGTTTCCTCACTGTGAATAGCACTGACCAGTCAGTATTTAATAGTTTCTGGGCTGTGAATAGCACTGACCAGTCAGTATTTAATAGTTTCTGGGCTGTGAATAGCACTGACCAGTCAGTATTTAATAGTTTCCTCACTGTGAATAGCACTGACCAGTCAGTATTTAATAGTTTCCTCACTGTGAATAGCACTGACCAGTCAGTATTTAATAGTTCCTCACTGTGAATAGCACTGACCAGTCAGTATTTAATAGTTTCCGCACTGTGAATAGCACTGACCAGTCAGTATTTAATAGTTTCTGTGCTGTGAATAGCACTGACCAGTCAGTATTCAATAGTTTTCTCACTGTGAATAGCACTGACCAGTCAGTATTTAATAGTTCCTCACTGTGAATAGCACTGACCAGTCAGTATTTAATAGTTTCCGCACTGTGAATAGCACTGACCAGTCAGTATTTAATAGTTTCTGTGCTGTGAATAGCACTGACCAGTCAGTATTTAATAGTTTCTGGGCTGTGAATAGCACTGACCAGTCAGTATTTAATAGTTTCCTCACTGTGAATAGCACTGACCAGTCAGTATTTAATAGTTTCCTCACTGTGAATAGCACTGACCAGTCAGTATTTAATAGTTTCCTCACTGTGAATAGCACTGACCAGTCAGTATTTAATAGTTTCTGGGCTGTGAATAGCACTGACCAGTCAGTATTTAATAGATTCTGGGCTGTGAATAGCACTGACCAGTCAGTATTTAATAGTTTCTGGGCTGTGAATAGCACTGACCAGTCAGTATTTAATAGTTTCCTCACTGTGAATAGCACTGACCAGTCAGTATTTAATAGTTTCCGCACTGTGAATAGCACTGACCAGTCAGTATTTAATAGTTTCCTCACTGTGAATAGCACTGACCAGTCAGTATTTAATAGTTTCCTCACTGTGAATAGCACTGACCAGTCAGTGTTTAATAGTTTCTGGGCTGTGAATAGCACTGACCAGTCAGTATTTAATAGTTTCTGGGCTGTGAATAGCACTGACCAGTCAGTATTTAATAGTTTCCTCACTGTGAATAGCACTGACCAGTCAGTATTTAATAGTTTCCTCACTGTGAATAGCACTGACCAGTCAGTATTTAATAGTTTCCTCACTGTGAATAGCACTGACCAGTCAGTATTTAATAGTTTCCTCACTGTGAATAGCACTGACCAGTCAGTATGTAATAGTTTCCTCACTGTGAATAGCACTGACCAGTCAGTATTTAATAGTTTCTGGGCTGTGAATAGCACTGACCAGTCAGTATTTAATAGTTTCCTCACTGTGAATAGCACTGACCAGTCAGTATTTAATAGTTTCCTCACTGTGAATAGCACTGACCAGTCAGTATTTAATAGTTTCCTCACTGTGAATAGCACTGACCAGTCAGTATTTAATAGTTTCCTCACTGTGAATAGCACTGACCAGTCTGTATTTAATAGTTTCCTCACTGTGAATAGCACTGACCAGTCAGTATTTAATAGTTTCTGGGCTGTGAATAGCACTGACCATTCAGTATTTAATAGTTTCCTCACTGTGAATAGCACTGACCAGTCAGTATTTAATAGTTTCTGGGCTGTAAATAGCACTGACCAGTCAGTATTTAATAGATTCCTCACTGTGAATAGCACTGACCAGTCAGTATTTAATAGTTTCTGGGCTGTGAATAGCACTGACCAGTCAGTATTTAATAGTTTCTGGGCTGTGAATAGCACTGATCAGTCAGTATTTAATAGTTTCCTCACTGTGAATAGCACTGACCAGTCAGTATTTAATAGTTTCCTCACTGTGAATAGCACTGACCAGTCAGTATTTAATAGTTTCTGGGCTGTGAATAGCACTGACCAGTCAGTATTTAATAGTTTCTGGGCTGTGAATAGCACTGACCAGTCAGTATTTAATAGTTTCCTCACTGTGAATAGCACTGACCAGTCAGTATTTAATAGTTTCCTCACTGTGAATAGCACTGACCAGTCAGTATTTAATAGTTTCCTCACTGTGAATAGCACTGACCAGTCAGTATTTAATAGTTTCTGGGCTGTGAATAGCACTGACCAGTCAGTATTGAATAGTTTCCTCACTGTGAATAGCACTGACCAGTCAGTATTTAATAGATTCCTCACTGTGAATAGCACTGACCAGTCAGTATTTAATAGTTTCCTCACTGTGAATAGCACTGACCAGTCAGTATTTAATAGATTTCTCACTGTGAATAGCACTGACCAGTCAGTATTTAATAGTTTCCGGGCTGTGAATAGCACTGTCCAGTCAGTATTTAATAGTTTCCTCACTGTGAATAGCACTGACCAGTCAGTATTTAATAGATTCCTCACTGAATAGCACTGACCAGTCAGTATTTAATAGTTTCCGGGCTGTGAATAGCACTGACCAGTCAGTATTTAATAGTTTCCTCACTGTGAATAGCACTGACCAGTCAGTATTTAATAGTTTCCTCACTGTGAATAGCACTGACCAGTCAGTATTTAATAGTTTCTGGGCTGTGAATAGCACTGACCAGTCAGTATTTAATAGTTTCCGGGCTGTGAATAGCACTGACCAGTCAGTATTTAATAGTTTCCTCACTGTGAATAGCACTGACCAGTCAGTATTTAATAGTTTCCTCACTGTGAATAGCACTGACCAGTCAGTATTTAATAGTTTCTGGGCTGTGAATAGCACTGACCAGTCAGTATTTAATAGTTTCTGGGCTGTGAATAGCACTGACCAGTCAGTATTTAATAGATTCCTCACTGTGAATAGCACTGACCAGTCAGTATTTAATAGTTTCCTCACTGTGAATAGCACTGACCAGTCAGTATTTAATAGTTTCTGGGCTGTGAATAGCACTGACCAGTCAGTATTGAATAGTTTCCTCACTGTGAATAGCACTGACCAGTCAGTATTTAATAGATTCCTCACTGTGAATAGCACTGACCAGTCAGTATTTAATAGTTTCCTCACTGTGAATAGCACTGACCAGTCAGTATTTAATAGATTCCTCACTGTGAATAGCACTGACCAGTCAGTATTTAATAGTTTCCGGGCTGTGAATAGCACTGACCAGTCAGTATTTAATAGTTTCCTCACTGTGAATAGCACTGACCAGTCAGTATTTAATAGATTCCTCACTGAATAGCACTGACCAGTCAGTATTTAATAGTTTCCGGGCTGTGAATAGCACTGACCAGTCAGTATTTAATAGTTTCCTCACTGTGAATAGCACTGACCAGTCAGTATTTAATAGTTTCCTCACTGTGAATAGCACTGACCAGTCAGTATTTAATAGTTTCTGCGCTGTGAATAGCACTGACCAGTCAGTATTTAATAGTTTCCGGGCTGTGAATAGCACTGACCAGTCAGTATTTAATAGTTTCTGGGCTGTGAATAGCACTGACCAGTCAGTATTTAATAGTTTCCTCACTGTGAATAGCACTGACCTGTCAGTATTTAATAGTTTCCTCACTGTGAATAGCACTGACCAGTCAGTATTTAATAGTTTCTGGGCTGTGAATAGCACTGACCAGTCAGTATTTAATAGTTTCCTCACTGTGAATAGCACTGACCAGTCAGCATTTAATAGTTTCTTGGCTGTGAATAGCACTGACCAGTCAGTATTTAATAGTTTCCTCGCTGTGAAAAGCACTGACCAGTCAGTATTTAATAGTTTCCTCACTGTGAATAGCACTGACCAGTCAGTATTTAATAGTTTCTGGGCTGTGAATAGCACTGACCAGTCAGTATTTAATAGTTTCCTCACTGTGAATAGCACTGACCAGTCAGTATTTAATAGTTTCCTCACTGTGAATAGCACTGACCAGTCAGTATTTAATAGTTTCCTCACTGTGAATAGCACTGACCAGTCAGTATTTAATAGTTTCCTCGCTGTGAAAAGCACTGACCAGTCAGTATTTAATAGTTTCCTCACTGTGAATAGCACTGACCAGTCAGTATTTAATAGTTTCCTCACTGTGAATAGCACTGACCAGTCAGTATTTAATAGTTTCTGGGCTGTGAATCGCACTGACCAGTCAGTATTTAATAGTTTCCTCACTGTGAATAGCACTGACCAGTCAGTATTTAATAGTTTCTGGGCTGTGAATAGCACTGACCAGTCTGTATTTAATAGTTTCCTCACTGTGAATAGCACTGACCAGTCAGTATTTAATAGTTTCCTCACTGTGAATAGCACTGACCAGTCAGTATTTAATAGTTTCCTCACTGTGAATAGCACTGACCAGTCAGTGTTTAATAGTTTCCTCACTGTGAATAACACTGACCAGTCAGTATTTAATAGTTTCCGGGCTGTGAATAGCACTGACCAGTCAGTATTTAATAGTTTCCTCACTGTGATTGCACTGACCAGTCAGTATTTAATAGTTTCCTCACTGTGAATAGCACTGACCAGTCAGTATTTAATAATTTTCTCACTGTGAATAGCACTGACCAGTCAGTATTTAATAGTTTCCTCACTGTGAATAGCATTGACCAGTCAGTATTTAATAGTTTCCTCACTGTGAATAGCACTGACCAGTCAGTATTTAATAGTTTCTGGGCTGTGAATAGCACTGACCAGTCAGTATTTAATAGTTTCTGGGCTGTGAATAGCACTGATCAGTCAGTATTTAATAGTTTCCTCACTGTGAATAGCACTGACCAGTCAGTATTTAATAGTTTCTGGGCTGTGAATAGCACTGACCAGTCAGTATTTAATAGTTTTCTCACTGTGAATAGCACTGACCAGTCAGTATTTAATAGTTTCCTCACTGTGAATAGCACTGACCAGTCCGTATTTAATAGTTTCCTCACTGTGAATAGCACTGACCAGTCAGTATTTAATAGTTTCTGGGCTGTGAATAGCACTGATCAGTCAGTATTTAATAGTTTCCTCACTGTGAATAGCACTGACCAGTCAGTATTTAATAGTTTCTGGGCTGTGAATAGCACTGACCAGTCAGTATTTAATAGTTTCTGGGCTGTGAATAGCACTGACCAGTCAGTATTTAATAGTTTCCTCACTGTGAATAGCACTGACCAGTCAGTATTTAATAGTTTCTGGGCTGTGAATAGCACTGACCAGTCAGTATTTAATAGTTTCCTCACTGTGAATAGCACTGACCAGTCAGTATTTAATAGTTTCTGGGCTGTGAATAGCACTGACCAGTCAGTATTTAATAGTTTTCTCACTGTGAATAGCACTGACCAGTCAGTATTTAATAGTTTCCTCACTGTGAATAGCACTGACCAGTCCGTATTTAATAGTTTCCTCACTGTGAATAGCACTGACCAGTCAGTATTTAATAGTTTCTGGGCTGTGAATAGCACTGATCAGTCAGTATTTAATAGTTTCCTCACTGTGAATAGCACTGAGCAGTCAGTATTTAATAGTTTCTGGGCTGTGAATAGCACTGACCAGTCAGTATTTAATAGTTTCCTCACTGTGAATAGCACTGACCAGTCAGTATTTAATAGTTTCTGGGCTGTGAATAGCACTGACCAGTCAGTATTTAATAGTTTCCTCACTGTGAATAGCACTGACCAGTCAGTATTTAATAATTTAGGGCTGTGAATAGCACTGACCAGTCAGTATTTAATAGTTTCTGGGCTGTGAATAGCACTGACCAGTCAGTATTTAATAGTTTCTGGGCTGTGAATAGCACTGACCAGTCAGTATTTAATAGTTTCCTCACTGTGAATAGCACTGACCAGTCAGTATTTAATAGTTTCTGGGCTGTGAATAGCACTGACCAGTCAGTATTTAATAGTTGCTGGGCTGTGAATAGCACTGACCAGTCAGTATTTAATAGTTTCTGGGCTGTGAATAGCACTGACCAGTCAGTATTTAATAGTTTCCTCACTGTGAATAGCACTGACCAGTCAGTATTTAATAGTTTCCTCACTGTGAATAGCACTGACCAGTCAGTATTTAATAGTTTCTGGGCTGTGAATAGCACTGACCAGTCAGTATTTAATAGTTTCCTCACTGTGAATAGCACTGACCAGTCAGTATTTAATAGTTTCTGGGCTGTGAATAGCACTGACCAGTCAGTATTTAATAGTTTCCTCACTGTGAATAGCACTGACCAGTCAGTATTTAATAGTTTCCTCACTGTGAATAGCACTGACCAGTCAGTATTTAATAGTTTCCTCACTGTGAATAGCACTGACCAGTCAGTATTTAATAGTTTCCTCACTGTGAATAGCACTGACCAGTCAGTATTTAATAGTTTCCTCACTGTGAATACCACTGACCAGTCAGTATTTAATAGTTTCTGGGCTGTGAATAGCACTGACCAGTCAGTATTTAATAGTTTCCTCACTGTGAATAGCACTGACCAGTCAGTATTTAATAGTTTCTGGGCTGTGAATAGCACTGACCAGTCAGTATTTAATAGTTTCTGGGCTGTGAATAGCACTGACCAGTCAGTATTTAATAGTTTCCTCACTGTGAATAGCACTGACCAGACAGTATTTAATAGTTTCCTCACTGTGAATAGCACTGACCAGTCAGCATTTAATAGTTTCCTCACTGTGAATAGCACTGACCAGTCAGTATTTAATAGTTTCCTCACTGTGAATAGCACTGACCAGTCAGTATTTAATAGTTTCTGGGCTGTGAATAGTACTGACCAGTCAGTATTTAATAGTTTCCTCACTGTGAATAGCACTGACCAGTCAGTATTTAATAGTTTCCTCACTGTGAATAGCACTGACCAGTCAGTGTTTAATAGTTTCCTCACTGTGACTAGCACTGACCAGTCAGAATTTAATAGTTTCCTCACTGTGAATAGCACTGACCAGTCAGTATTTAATAGTTCCTCAATGTGAATAGCACTGACCAGTCAGAATTTAATAGTTTCCTCACTGTGAATAGCACTGACCAGTCAGTATTTAATAGTTCCTCACTGTGAATAGCACTGACCAGTCAGTGTTTAATAGTTTCCTCACTGTGAATAGCACTGACCAGTCAGTATTTAATAGTTTCTGGGCTGTGAATAGCACCGACCAGTCAGTATTTAATAGTTTCCTCGCTGTGAAAAGCACTGACCAGTCAGTATTTAATAGTTTCCTCACTGTGAATAGCACTGACCAGACAGTATTTAATAGTTTCTGTGCTGTGAATAGCACTGACCAGTCAGTATTCAATAGTTTCCTCACTGTGAATAGCACTGACCAGTCAGTATTTAATAGTTTCCTCACTGTGAATAGCACTGACCAGTCAGTATTTAATAGTTTCTGTGCTGTGAATAGCACTGACCAGTCAGTATTCAATAGTTTCCTCACTGTGAATAGCACTGACCAGTCAGTATTTAATAGTTTCTGTGCTGTAAATAGCACTGATCAGTCAGTATTTAATAGTTTCCTCACTGTGAATAGCACTGACCAGTCAGTATTTAATAGTTTCTGTGCTGTGAATAGCACTGACCAGTCAGTATTTAATAGTTTCCTCACTGTGAATAGCACTGACCAGTCAGTATTTAATAGTTTCCTCACTGTGAATAGCACTGACCAGTCAGTATTTAATAGTTTCTGTGCTGTGAATAGCACTGACCAGTCAGTATTTAATAGTTTCCTCACTGTGAATAGCACAGACCAGTCAGTATTCAATAGTTTTCACACTGTGAATAGCACTGACCAGTCAGTATTTAATAGTTTCCTCACTGTGAATAGCACTGACCAGTCAGTATTTAATAGTTTCTGGGCTGTGAATAGCACTGACCAGTCAGTATTTAATAGTTTCTGGGCTGTGAATAGCACTGACCAGTCAGTATTTAATAGTTTCCTCACTGTGAATAGCACTGACCAGTCAGTATTTAATAGTTTCTGGGCTGTGAATAGCACTGACCAGTCAGTATTTAATAGTTTCCTCACTCTGAATAGCACTGACCAGTCAGTATTCAATAGTTTTCTCACTGTGAATAGCACTGACCAGTCAGTATTTAATAGTTTCCTCACTGTGAATAGCACTGACCAGTCAGTATTTAATAGTTTCCTCACTGTGAATAGCACTGACCAGTCAGTATTTAATAGTTTCCTCACTGTGAATAGCACTGACCAGTCAGTATTTAATAGTTTCTGGGCTGTGAATAGCACTGACCAGTCAGTATTTAATAGTTTCCTCACTGTGAATAGCACTGACCAGTCAGTATTTAATAGTTTCTGGGCTGTGAATAGCACTGACCAGTCAGTATTTAATAGTTTCCTCACTGTGAATAGCACTGACCAGTCAGTATTTAATAGTTTCCTCACTGTGAATAGCACTGACCAGTCAGTATTTAATAGTTTCCTCACTGTGAATAGCACTGACCAGTCAGTATTTAATAGTTTCTGGGCTGTGAATAGCACTGACCAGTCAGTATTTAATAGTTTCCGGGCTGTGAATAGCACTGACCAGTCAGTATTCAATAGTTTCCTCACTGTGAATAGCACTGACCAGTCAGTATTTAATAGTTTCCACACTGTGAATAGCACTGAGCAGTCAGTATTTAACAGTTTCCTCACTGTGAGTAGCACTGACCAGTCAGTATTTAATAGTTTCCTCACTGTGAATAGCACTGACCAGTCAGTATTTAATAGTTTCCTCACTGTGAATAGCACTGACCAGTCAGTATTTAATAGTTTCTGGGCTGTGAATAGCACTGACCAGTCAGTATTTAATAGTTTCCTCACTGTGAATAGCACTGACCAGTCAGTATTTAATAGTTTCCTCACTGTGAATAGCACTGACCAGTCAGTATTTAATAGTTTCCGGGCTGTAAAAAGCACTGACCAGTCAGTATTTAATAGTTTCTGGGCTGTGAATAGCACTGAACAGTCAGTGTTTAATAGTTTCCTCACTGTGAATAGCACTGACCAGTCAGTATTTAATAGTTTCCTCACTGTGAATAGCACTGACCAGTCAGTATTTAATAGTTTCCTCACTGTGAATAGCACTGACCAGTCAGTGTTTAATAGTTTCTGGGCTGTGAATAGCACTGACCAGTCAGTATTTAATAGTTTCCTCACTGTGAATTGCACTGACCAGTCAGTATTTAATAGTTTCCTCACTGTGAATAGCACTGACCAGTCAGTATTTAATAGTTTCCTCACTGTGAATAGCACTGACCAGTCAGTATTTAATAGTTTCCTCACTGTGAATAGCACTGACCAGTCAGTATTTAATAGTTTCCTCACTGTGAATAGCACTGACCAGTCAGTATTTAATAGTTTCCTCACTGTGAATAGCACTGACCAGTCAGTATTTAATAGTTTCCTCACTGTGAATAGCACTGACCAGTCAGTATTTAATAGTTTCCTCACTGTGAATAGCACTGACCAGTCAGTATTTAATAGTTTCCTCACTGTGAATAGCACTGACCAGTCAGTATTTAATAGTTTCCTCACTGTGAATAGCACTGACCAGTCAGTATTTAATAGTTTCCGCACTGTGAATAGCACTGACCAGTCAGTATTTAATAGTTTCCTCACTGTGAATAGCACTGACCAGTCAGTATTTAATAGTTTCCTCACTGTGAATAGCACTGACCAGTCAGTATTTAATAGTTTCCTCACTGTGAATAGCACTGACCAGTCAGTATTTAATAGTTTCCTCACTGTGAATAGCACTGACCAGTCAGTATTTAATAGTTTCTGGGCTGTGAATAGCACTGACCAGTCAGTATTTAACAGTTTCTGGGCTGTGAATAGCACTGACCAGTCAGTATTTAATAGTTTCCTCACTGTGAATAGCACTGACCAGTCAGTATTTAATAGTTTCTGGGCTGTGAATAGCACTGACCAGTCAGTATTTAATAGTTTCCTCACTGTGAATAGCACTGACCAGTCAGTATTTAATAGTTTCTGGGCTGTGAATAGCATTGACCAGTCAGTATTTAATAGTTTCCTCACTGTGAATAGCACTGACCAGTCAGTATTTAATAGTTTCCGCACTGTGAATAGCACTGACCAGTCAGTATTTAATAGTTTCCTTACTGTGAATAGCACTGACCAGTCAGTATTTAATAGTTTCCGCACTGTGAATAGCACTGATCAGTCAGTATTTAATAGTTTCCTCACTGTGAATAGCACTGACCAGTCAGTATTTAATAGTTTCTGGGCTGTGAATAGCACTGACCAGTCAGTATTTAATAGTTTCCTCACTGTGAATAGCACTGACCAGTCAGTATTTATTGGTTCCGCACTGTGAATAGCACTGACCAGTCAGTATTTAATAGTTTCCTCACTGTGAATACCACTGACCAGTCAGTATTTAATAGTTTCTGGGCTGTGAATAGCACTGACCAGTCAGTATTTAATAGTTTCCTCACTGTGAATAGCACTGACCAGTCAGTATTTAATAGTTTCTGGGCTGTGAATAGCACTGACCAGTCAGTATTTAATAGTTTCTGGGCTGTGAATAGCACTGACCAGTCAGTATTCAATAGTTTCCTCACTGTGAATAGCACTGATCAGTCAGTATTTAATAGTTTCTGTGCTGTGAATAGCACTGACCAGTCAGTATTCAATAGTTTCCTCACTGTGAATAGCACTGACCAGTCAGTATTTAATAGTTTCTGGACTGTGAATAGCACTGACCAGTCAGTATTCAATAGTTTCCTCACTGTGAATAGCACTGACCAGTCAGTATTCAATAGTTTCCTCACTGTGAATAGCACTGACCAGTCAGTATTTAATAGTTTCTGGGCTGTGAATAGCACTGAACAGTCAGTATTCAATAGTTTTCTCACTGTGAATAGCACTGACCAGTCAGTATTTAATAGTTTCTGTGCTGTGAATAGCACTGACCAGTCAGTATTTAATAGTTTTCTCACTGTGAATAGCACTGACCAGTCAGTATTTAATAGTTCCTCACTGTGAATAGCACTGACCAGTCAGTATTTAATAGTTTCCTCACTGTGAATAGCACTGACCAGTCAGTATTTAATAGTTTCTGTGCTGTGAATAGTACTGACCAGTCAGTATTCAATAGTTTTCTCACTGTGAATAGCACTGACCAGTCAGTATTTAATAGTTCCTCACTGTGAATAGCACTGACCAGTCAGTATTTAATAGTTTCCGCACTGTGAATAGCACTGACCAGTCAGTATTTAATAGTTTCTGTGCTGTGAATAGCACTGACCAGTCAGTATTTAATAGTTTTCTCACTGTGAATAGCACTGACCAGTCAGTATTTAATAGTTCCTCACTGTGAATAGCACTGACCAGTCAGTATTTAATAGTTTCTGGGTTGTGAATAGCACTGACCAGTCAGTATTTAACAGTTTCCTCACTGTGAATAGCACTGACCAGTCTGTATTTAATAGTTTCTGGGCTGTGAATAGCACTGACCAGTCAGTATTTAATAGTTTCCGGGCTGTGAATAGCACTGACCAGTCAGTATTTAATAGTTTCCTCACTGTGATTAGCACTGACCAGTCAGTATTTAATAGTTTCTGGGTTGTGAATAGCACTGACCAGTCAGTATTTAACAGTTTCCTCACTGTGAATAGCACTGACCAGTCTGTATTTAATAGTTTCTGGGCTGTGAATAGCACTGACCAGTCAGTATTTAATAGATTCCGGGCTGTGAATAGCACTGACCAGTCAGTATTTTATAGTTTCCTCACTGTGAATAGCACTGACCAGTCAGTATTTAATAGTTTCCTCACTGTGAATAGCACTGACCAGTCAGTATTTAATAGTTTCCTCACTGTGAAGAGCACTGACCAGTCAGTATTGAATAGTTTCCTCACTGTGAATAGCACTGACCAGTCAGTATTGAATAGCTTCCTCACTGTGAATAGCACTGACCAGTCAGTATTTAATAGTTTCCTCACTGTGAATAGCACTGACCAGTCAGTATTTAATAGTTTCCTCACTGTGAATAGCACTGACCAGTCAGTATTTAATAGTTTCTGGGCTGTGAATAGCACTGACCAGTCAGTATTTAATAGTTTCTGGGCTGTGAATAGCACTGACCAGCCAGTATTTAATAGTTTCCTCGCTGTGAATAGCACTGATCAGTCAGTATTTAATAGTTTCTGGGCTGTGAATAGCACTGACCAGTCAGTATTTAATAGTTTCTGGGCTGTGAATAGCACTGACCAGTCAGTATTTAATAGCTTCCTCACTGTGAATAGCACTGACCAGTCAGTATTTAATAGTTTCTGGGCTGCGAATAGCACTGACCAGTCAGTATTTAATAGTTTCCTCACTGTGAATAGCACTGACCAGTCAGTATTTAATAGTTTCCTCACTGTGAATAGCACTGACCAGTCAGTATTTAATAGTTTCTGGGCTGTGAAAAGCACTGACCAGTCAGTATTTAATAGTTTCCTCACTGTGAATAGCACTGACCAGTCAGTATTTAATAGTTTCCTCACTGTGAATAGCACTGACCAGTCAGTATTTAATAGTTTCTGGGCTGTGAATGGCACTGACCAGACAGTATTTAAGAGTTTCTGGGCTGTGAAAAGCACTGACCAGTCAGTATTTAATAGTTTCCTCACTGTGAATAGCACTGACCAGTCAGTATTTAATAGTTTCCTCACTGTGAATAGCACTGACCAGTCAGTATTTAATAGTTTCCTCACTGTGAATAGCACTGACCAGTCAGTATTTAATAGTTTCCTCACTGTGAATAGCACTGACCAGTCAGTATTTAATAGTTTCTGGGCTGTGAATAGCACTGACCAGTCAGTATTTAATAGTTTCTGGGCTGTGAATAGCACTGACCAGTCAGTATTTAATAGTTTCCTCACTGTGAATAGCACTGACCAGTCAGTATTTAATAGTTTCTGGGCTGTGAATAGCACTGACCAGTCAGTATTTAATAGTTTCCTCACTGTGAGTAGCACTGACCAGTCAGTATTTAATAGTTTCCTCACTGTGAATAGCACTGACCAGTCAGTATTTAATAGTTTCCTCACTGTGAATAGCACTGACCAGTCAGTATTTAATAGTTTCCTCACTGTGAATAGCACTGACCAGTCAGTATTTAATAGTTTCTGGGCTGTGAATAGCACTGACCAGTCAGTATTTAATAGTTTCCTCACTGTGAATAGCACTGACCAGTCAGTATTTAATAGTTTCTGGGCTGTGAATAGCACTGAACAGTCAGTATTTAATAGTTTCCTCACTGTGAATAGCACTGACCAGTCAGTATTTAATAGTTTCCTCACTATGAATAGCACTGACCAGTCAGTATTTAATAGTTTCCTCACTATGAATAGCACTGACCAGTCAGTATTTAATAGTTTCTGGGCTGTGAATAGCACTGAACAGTCAGTATTTAATAGTTTCCTCACTGTGAATAGCACTGACCAGTCAGTATTTAATAGTTTCTGGGCTGTGAATAGCACTGACCAGTCAGTATTTAATAGTTTCCTCACTGTGAATAGCACTGACCAGTCAGTATTTAATAGTTTCCTCACTGTGAATAGCACTGACCAGTCAGTATTTAATAGTTTCCTCACTGTGAATAGCACTGACCAGTCAGTATTTAATAGTTTCCTCACTGTGAATAGCACTGACCAGTCAGTATTTAATAGTTTCCTCACTGTGAATAGCACTGACCAGTCAGTATTTAATAGTTTCCTCACTGTGAATAGCACTGACCAGTCAGTATTTAATAGTTTCCTCACTGTGAATAGCACTGACCAGTCAGTATTTAATAGTTTCCTCACTGTGAATAGCACTGACCAGTCAGTTTTTAATAGTTTCCTCAAAGTGAATAGCACTGACCAGTCAGTATTTAATAGTTTCTGTGCTGTGAATAGCACTGACCAGTCAGTATTTAATAGTTTCCTCACTGTGAATAGCACTGACCAGTCAGTATTTAATAGTTTCTGGGCTGTGAATAGCACTGACCAGTCAGTATTTAATAGTTTCCTCACTGTGAATAGCACTGACCAGTCAGTATTTAATAGTTTCCTCACTGTGAATAGCACTGACCAGTCAGTATTTAATAGTTTCCTCACTGTGAATAGCACTGACCAGTCAGTATTTAATAGTTTCTGGGCTGTGAATAGCACTGACCAGTCAGTATTTAATAGTTTCCTCACTGTGAATAGCACTGACCAGTCAGTATTTAATAGTTTCCTCACTGTGAATAGCACTGACCAGTCAGTATTTAATAGTTTCCTCACTGTGAATAGCACTGACCAGTCAGTATTTAATAGTTTCCTCACTGTGAATAGCACTGACCAGTCAGTATTTAATAGTTTCTGGGCTGTGAATAGCACTGACCAGTCAGTATTTAATAGTTTCCTCACTGTGAATAGCACTGACCAGTCAGTATTTAATAGTTTCTGGGCTGTGAATAGCACTGACCAGTCAGTATTTAATAGTTTCCTCACTGTGAATAGCACTGACCAGTCAGTATTTAATAGTTTCCTCACTGTGAATAGCACTGACCAGTCAGTATTTAATAGTTTCCTCACTGTGAATAGCACTGACCAGTCAGTATTTAACAGTTTCTGAGCTGTGAATAGCACTGACCAGTCAGTATTTAATAGTTTCCTCACTGTGAATAGCACTGACCAGTCAGTATGTAATAGTTTCCTCACTCTGAATAGCACTGACCAGTCAGTATTTAATAGTTTCTGTGCTGTGAATAGCACTGACCAGTCAGTATGTAATAGTTTCCTGACTGTGAATAGCACTGACCAGTCAGTATTTAATAGTTTCTGGGCTGTGAATAGCACTGACCAGTCAGTATTTTATAGTTTCCTCACTGTGAATAGCACTGACCAGTCAGTATTTAATAGTTTCCTCACTGTGAATAGCACTGACCAGTCAGTATTTAATAGTTTCCTCGCTGTGAATAGCACTGACCAGTCAGTATTTTATAGTTTCCTCACTGTGAATAGCACTGACCAGTCAGTATTTAATAGTTTCTGGGCTGTGAATAGCACTGACCAGTCAGTATTTAATAGTTTCCTCACTGTGAATAGCACTGACCAGTCAGTATTTAATAGTTTCTGGGCTGTGAATAGCACCGACCAGTCAGTATGTAATAGTTTCCTCACTGTGAATAGCACTGACCAGTCAGTATTTAATAGTTTCCTCACTGTGAATAGCACTGACCAGTCAGTATTTAATAGTTTCCTCACTGTGAATAGCAATGACCAGTCAGTATTTAATAGTTTCTGGGCTGTGAATAGCACTGACCAGTCAGTATGTAATAGTTTCCTGACTGTGAATAGCACTGACCAGTCAGTATTTAATAGTTTCCTCACTGTGAATAGCACTGACCAGTCAGTATTTAATAGTTTCTGGGCTGTGAATAGCACTGACCAGTCAGTATTTAATAGTTTCCTCACTGTGAATAGCACTGTCCAGTCAGTATTTAATAGTTTCCTCACTGTGAATAGTACTGACCAGTCAGTATTTAATAGTTTCCTCACTGTGAATAGCACTGACCAGTCAGTATTTAATAGTTTCTGGGCTGTGAATAGCACTGAACAGTCAGTATTTAATAGTTTCCTCACTGTGAATAGCACTGACCAGTCAGTATTTAATACTTTCTGGGCTGTGAATAGCACTGACCAGTCAGTATTTAATAGTTTCCTCACTGTGAATAGCACTGACCATTCAGTATTCTATAGTTTCCTCACTGTGAATAGCACTGACCATTCAGTATTTAATAGTTTCCTCACTGTGAATAGCACTGACCATTCAGTATTCTATAGTTTCCTCACAGTGAATAGCACTGACCAGTCAGTATTTAATAGTTTCCTCACTGTGAATAGCACTGATCAGTCAGTATTTAATAGTTTCTGGGCTGTGAATAGCACTGACCAGTCAGTATTTAATAGTTTCCTCACTGTGAATAGCACTGACCAGTCAGTATTTAATAGTTTCTGGGCTGTGAATAGCACTGACCAGTCAGTATTTAATACTTTCCTCACTGTGAATAGCACTGACCAGTCAGTATTTAATAGTTTCCTCACTGTGAATAGCACTGACCAGTCAGTATTTAATAGTTTCCTCACTGTGAATAGCACTGACCAGTCAGTATTTAATAGTTTCCTCACTGTGAATAGCACTGACCAGTCAGTATTTAATAGTTTCTGGGCTGTGAATAGCACTGACCAGTCAGTATTTAATAGTTTCTGGGCTGTGAATAGCACTGACCAGTCAGTATTTAATAGTTTCTGGGCTGTGAATAGCACTGACCAGTCAGTATTTAATAGTTTCCTCACTGTGAATAGCACTGACCAGTCAGTATTTAATAGTTTCCGGGCTGTGAATAGCACTGCCCAGTCAGTATTTAATAGTTTCCTCACTGTGAATAGCACTGACCAGTCAGTATTTAATAGTTTCCTCACTGTGAATAGCACTGACCAGTCAGTATTTAATAGTTTCCTCACTGTGAATAGCACTGACCAGTCAGTATTTAATAGTTTCCTCACTGTGAATAGCACTGACCAGTCAGTATTTAATAGTTTCCTCACTGTGAATAGCACTGACCAGTCAGTATTTAATAGTTTCCTCACTGTGAATAGCACTGACCAGTCAGTATTTAATAGTTTCTGGGCTGTGAATAGCACTGACCAGTCAGTATTTAATAGTTTGCTCACTGTGAATAGCACTGACCAGTCAGTAGTTAATAGTTTCCTCACTGTGAATAGCACTGACCAGTCAGAATTTAATAGTTTCTGGGCTGTGAATAGCACTGACCAGTCAGTATTTAATAGTTTCTGGGCTGTGAATAGCACTGACCAGTCAGTATTTAATAGTTTCTGGGCTGTGAAAAGCACTGACCAGTCAGTATTTAATAGTTTCCTCACTGTGAATAGCACTGACCAGTCAGTATTTAATAGTTTCTGGGCTGTGAATAGCACTGACCAGTCAGTATTTAATAGTTTCCTCACTGTGAATAGCACTGACCAGTCAGTATTTAATAGTTTCTGGTCTGTGAATAGCACTGACCAGTCTGTATTTAATAGTTTCCTCACTGTGAATAGCACTGACCAGTCAGTATTTAATAGTTTCCTCACTGTGAATAGCACTGACCAGTCAGTATTTAATAGTTTCTGGGCTGTGAATATCACTGACCAGTCAGTATTTAATAGTTTCCTCACTGTGAATAGCACTGACCAGTCAGTATTTAATAGTTTCTGGGCTGTGAATAGCACTGACCAGTCAGTATTTAATAGTTTCCTCACTGTGAATAGCACTGACCAGTCAGTATTTAATAGTTTCTGGGCTGTGAATAGCACTGACCAGTCTGTATTTAATAGTTTACTCACTGTGAATAGCACTGACCAGTCAGTATTTAATAGTTTCCTCACTGTGAATAGCACTGACCAGTCAGTATTTAATAGTTTCCTCACTGTGAATAGCACTGACCAGTCAGTATTTAATAGTTTCTGGGCTGTGAATAGCACTGACCAGTCAGTATTTAATAGTTTCCTCACTGTGAATAGCACTGACCAGTCAGTATTTAATTGTTTCCTCACTGTGAATAGCACTGACCAGTCAGTATTTAATAGTTTCCTCACTGTGAATAGCACTGACCAGTCAGTATTTAATAGTTTCCTCACTGTGAATTGCACTGACCAGTCAGTATTTAATAGTTTCTGGGCTGTGAAGAGCACTGACCAGTCAGTATTTAATAGTTTCTGGGCTGTGAATAGCACTGACCAGTCAGTATTTAATAGTTTCTGGGCTGTGAAGAGCACTGACCAGTCAGTATTTAATAGTTTCTGGGCTGTGAATAGCACTGACCAGTCAGTATTTAATAGTTTCCTCACTGTGAATAGCACTGACCAGTCAGTATTTAATAGTTTCCTCACTGTGAATAGCACTGACCAGTCAGTATTTAATAGTTTCCTCACTGTGAATAGCACTGACCAGTCAGTATTTAATAGTTTCCTCACTGTGAATAGCACTGACCAGTCAGTATTTAATAGTTTCCTCACTGTGAATAGCACTGACCAGTCAGTATTTAATAGTTTCCTCACTGTGAATAGCACTGACCAGTCAGTATTTAATAGTTTCCTCACTGTGAATAGCACTGACCAGTCAGTATTTAATAGTTTCTGGGCTGTGAATAGCACTGACCAGTCAGTATTTAATAGTTTCTGGGCTGTGAATAGCACTGAACAGTCAGTATTTAATAGTTTCCTCACTGTGAATAGCACTGACCAGTCAGTATTTAATAGTTTCTGGGCTGTGAATAGAACTGACCAGTCAGTATTTAATAGTTTCTGGGCTGTGAATAGCACTGACCAGTCAGTATTTAATAGTTTCCTCACTGTGAATATCACTGACCAGTCAGTATTCAATAGTTTCTGGGCTGTGAATAGCACTGACCAGTCAGTATTTAATAGTTTCCTCACTGTGAATAGCACTGACCAGTCAGTATTTAATAGTTTCCTCACTGTGAATATCACTGACCAGTCAGTATTTAATAGTTTCTGGGCTGTGAATAGCACAGACCAGTCAGTATTTAATAGTTTCCTCACTGTGAATATCACTGACCAGTCAGTGTTTAATAGTTTCCTCACTGTGAATAGCACTGACCAGTCAGTATTTAATAGTTTCCTCACTGTGAATAGCACTGACCAGTCAGTATTTAATAGTTTCCTCGCTGTGAATAGCACTGACCAGTCAGTATTTAATAGTTTCCTCACTGTGAATAGCACTGACCAGTCAGTATTTAATAGTTTCCTCACTGTGAATAGCACTGACCAGCCAGTATTTAATAGTTTCCTCACTGTGAATATCACTGACCAGTCAGTGTTTAATAGTTTCTGGGCTGTGAATAGCACTGACCAGTCAGTATTTAATAGTTTCCTCACTGTGAATAGCACTGACCAGCCAGTATTTAATAGTTTCCTCACTGTGAATATCACTGACCAGTCAGTGTTTAATAGTTTCTGGGCTGTGAATAGCACTGACCAGTCAGTATTTAATAGTTTCCTCACTGTGAATAGCACTGACCAGCCAGTATTTAATAGTTTCCTCACTGTGAATAGCACTGACCAGTCAGAATTTAATAGTTTCCTCACTGTGACTAGCACTGACCAGTCAGTATTTAATAGTTTCCTCACTGTGAATAGCACTGACCAGTCAGTATTTAATAGTTTCTGGGCTGTGAATAGCACTGACCAGTCAGTATTTAATAGTTTCTGGGCTTTGAATAGCACTGACCAGTCAGTATTTAATAGTTTCTGGGCTGTGAGTAGCACTGACCAGTCAGTATTTAATAGTTTCCTCACTGTGAATAGCACTGACCAGTCAGTATTTAATAGTTTCCTCACTGTGACTAGCACTGACCAGTCAGTATTTAATAGTTTCCTCACTGTGAATAGCACTGACCAGTCAGTATTTAATAGTTTCCTCACTGTGAATAGCACTGACCAGTCAGTATTGAATAGTTTCCTCACTGTGAATAGCACTGACCAGTCAGTATTTATTAGTTTCTGGGCTGTGAATAGCACTGACCAGTCAGTATTTAATAGTTTCTGGGCTGTGAATAGCACTGACCAGTCAGTATTTAATAGTTTCCTCACTGTGAATAGCACTGACCAGTCAGTATTTAATAGTTTCCTCACTGTGAATAGTACTGACCAGTCAGTATTTAATAGTTTCCTCACTGTGAATAGCACTGACCAGTCAGTATTTAATAGTTTCCTCACTGTGAATAGCACTGACCAGTCAGTATTTAATAGTTTCTGGGCTGTGAATAGCACTGACCAGTCAGTATTTAATAGTTTCTGGGCTGTGAATAGCACTGACCAGTCAGTATTTAATAGTTTCTGGGCTGTGAATAGCACTGACCAGTCAGTATTTAATAGTTTCTGGGCTGTGATTAGCACTGACCAGTCAGTATTTAATAGTTTCCTCACTGTGAATAGCACTGACCAGTCAGTATTTAATAGTTTCTGGGCTGTGAATAGCACTGACCAGTCAGTATTTAATAGTTTCTGGGCTGTGAATAGCACTGACCAGTCAGTATTTAATAGTTTCTGGGCTGTGAATAGCACTGACCAGTCAGTATTTAATAGTTTCCTCACTGTGAATAGCACTGACCAGTCAGTATTTAATATTTTCTGGGCTGTGAATAGCACTGACCAGTCAGTATTTAATAGTTTCCTCACTGTGAATAGCACTGACCAGTCAGTATTTAATAGTTTCTGGGCTGTGAATGGCACTGACCAGTCAGTATTTAATAGTTTCTGGGCTGTGAATAGCACTGACCAGTCAGTATTTAATAGTTTCCTCACTGTGAATAGCACTGACCAGCCAGTATTTAATAGTTTCCTCACTGTGAATATCACTGACCAGTCAGTGTTTAATAGTTTCTGGGCTGTGAATAGCACTGACCAGTCAGTATTTAATAGTTTCCTCACTGTGAATAGCACTGACCAGCCAGTATTTAATAGTTTCCTCACTGTGAATAGCACTGACCAGTCAGAATTTAATAGTTTCCTCACTGTGACTAGCACTGACCAGTCAGTATTTAATAGTTTCCTCACTGTGAATAGCACTGACCAGTCAGTATTTAATAGTTTCTGGGCTGTGAATAGCACTGACCAGTCAGTATTTAATAGTTTCTGGGCTTTGAATAGCACTGACCAGTCAGTATTTAATAGTTTCTGGGCTGTGAGTAGCACTGACCAGTCAGTATTTAATTGTTTCCTCACTGTGAATAGCACTGACCAGTCAGTATTTAATAGTTTCCTCACTGTGACTAGCACTGACCAGTCAGTATTTAATAGTTTCCTCACTGTGAATAGCACTGACCAGTCAGTATTTAATAGTTTCCTCACTGTGAATAGCACTGACCAGTCAGTATTGAATAGTTTCCTCACAGTGAATAGCACTGACCAGTCAGTATTTATTAGTTTCTGGGCTGTGAATAGCACTGACCAGTCAGTATTTAATAGTTTCTGGGCTGTGAATAGCACTGACCAGTCAGTATTTAATAGTTTCCTCACTGTGAATAGCACTGACCAGTCAGTATTTAATAGTTTCCTCACTGTGAATAGTACTGACCAGTCAGTATTTAATAGTTTCCTCACTGTGAATAGCACTGACCAGTCAGTATTTAATAGTTTCCTCACTGTGAATAGCACTGACCAGTCAGTATTTAATAGTTTCTGGGCTGTGAATAGCACTGACCAGTCAGTATTTAATAGTTTCTGGGCTGTGAATAGCACTGACCAGTCAGTATTTAATAGTTTCTGGGCTGTGAATAGCACTGACCAGTCAGTATTTAATAGTTTCTGGGCTGTGATTAGCACTGACCAGTCAGTATTTAATAGTTTCCTCACTGTGAATAGCACTGACCAGTCAGTATTTAATAGTTTCTGGGCTGTGAATAGCACTGACCAGTCAGTATTTAATAGTTTCTGGGCTGTGAATAGCACTGACCAGTCAGTATTTAATAGTTTCTGGGCTGTGAATAGCACTGACCAGTCAGTATTTAATAGTTTCCTCACTGTGAATAGCACTGACCAGTCAGTATTTAATAGTTTCTGGGCTGTGAATAGCACTGACCAGTCAGTATTTAATAGTTTCTGGGCTGTGAATAGCACTGACCAGTCAGTATTTAATAGTTTCCTCACTGTGAATAGCACTGACCAGTCAGTATTTAATAGTTTCTGGGCTGTGAATAGCACTGACCAGTCAGTATTTAATAGTTTCCTCACTGTGAATAGCACTGACCAG
The DNA here is from genome assembly GCF_047496885.1 of Scyliorhinus torazame. Taxonomy (NCBI): domain Eukaryota; kingdom Metazoa; phylum Chordata; class Chondrichthyes; order Carcharhiniformes; family Scyliorhinidae; genus Scyliorhinus; species Scyliorhinus torazame. Next base: position 415,982,936 of record NC_092707.1, read on the forward strand.
TCAGTATTTAATAGTTTCTGGGCTGTGAATGGCACTGACCAGTCAGTATTTAATAGTTTCTGGGCTGTGAATAGCACTGACCAGTCAGTATTTAATAGTTTCCTCACTGTGAATAGCACTGACCAGCCAGTATTTAATAGTTTCCTCACTGTGAATATCACTGACCAGTCAGTGTTTAATAGTTTCTGGGCTGTGAATAGCACTGACCAGTCAGTATTTAATAGTTTCCTCACTGTGAATAGCACTGACCAGCCAGTTTTTAATAGTATCCTCACTGTGAATAGCACTGACCAGTCAGAATTTAATAGTTTCCTCACTGTGACTAGCACTGACCAGTCAGTATTTAATAGTTTCCTCACTGTGAATAGCACTGACCAGTCAGTATTTAATAGTTTCTGGGCTGTGAATAGCACTGACCAGTCAGTATTTAATAGTTTCTGGGCTTTGAATAGCACTGACCAGTCAGTATTTAATAGTTTCTGGGCTGTGAGTAGCACTGACCAGTCAGTATTTAATAGTTTCCTCACTGTGAATAGCACTGACCAGTCAGTATTTAATAGTTTCCTCACTGTGACTAGCACTGACCAGTCAGTATTTAATAGTTTCCTCACTGTGAATAGCACTGACCAGTCAGTATTTAATAGTTTCCTCACTGTGAATAGCACTGACCAGTCAGTATTGAATAGTTTCCTCACTGTGAATAGCACTGACCAGTCAGTATTTATTAGTTTCTGGGCTGTGAATAGCACTGACCAGTCAGTATTTAATAGTTTCTGGGCTGTGAATAGCACTGACCAGTCAGTATTTAATAGTTTCCTCACTGTGAATAGCACTGACCAGTCAGTATTTAATAGTTTCCTCACTGTGAATAGTACTGACCAGTCAGTATTTAATAGTTTCCTCACTGTGAATAGCACTGACCAGTCAGTATTTAATAGTTTCCTCACTGTGAATAGCACTGACCAGTCAGTATTTAATAGTTTCTGGGCTGTGAATAGCACTGACCAGTCAGTATTTAATAGTTTCTGGGCTGTGAATAGCACTGACCAGTCAGTATTTAATAGTTTCTGGGCTGTGAATAGCACTGACCAGTCAGTATTTAATAGTTTCTGGGCTGTGATTAGCACTGACCAGTCAGTATTTAATAGTTTCCTCACTGTGAATAGCACTGACCAGTCAGTATTTAATAGTTTCTGGGCTGTGAATAGCACTGACCAGTCAGTATTTAATAGTTTCTGGGCTGTGAATAGCACTGACCAGTCAGTATTTAATAGTTTCTGGGCTGTGAATAGCACTGACCAGTCAGTATTTAATAGTTTCCTCACTGTGAATAGCACTGACCAGTCAGTATTTAATAGTTTCTGGGCTGTGAATAGCACTGACCAGTCAGTATTTAATAGTTTCCTCACTGTGAATAGCACTGACCAGTCAGTATTTAATAGTTTCTGGGCTGTGAATGGCACTGACCAGTCAGTATTTAATAGTTTCTGGGCTGTGAATAGCACTGACCAGTCAGTATTTAATAGTTTCTGGGCTGTGAATAGCACTGACCAGTCAGTATTTAATAGTTTCCTCACTGTGAATAGCACTGACCAGTCAGTATTTAATAGTTTCTGGGCTGTGAATAGCACTGACCAGTCAGTATTTAATAGTTTCTGGGCTGTGAATAGCACTGACCAGTCAGTATTTAATAGTTTCCTCACTGTGAATAGCACTGACCAGTCAGTATTTATTAGTTTCTGGGCTGTGAATAGCACTGACCAGTCAGTATTTAATAGTTTCCTCACTGTGAATATCACTGACCAGTCAGTATTTAATAGTTTCCTCACTGTGAATAGCACTGACCAGTCAGTATTTAATAGTTTCCTCACTGTGAATAGCACTGACCAGTCAGTATTTAATAGTTTCTAGGCTGTGAATAGCACTGACCAGTCAGTATTTAATAGTTTCTGGGCTGTGAATAGCACTGACCAGTCAGTATTTAATAGTTTCCTCACTGTGAATAGCACTGACCAGTCAGTATTTAATAGTTTAGGGCTGTGAATAGCACTGACCAGTCAGTATTTAATAGTTTCCTCACTGTGAATATCACTGACCAGTCAGTATTTAATAGTTTCCTCACTGTGAATGGCACTGACCAGTCAGTATTTAATAGTTTCCTCACTGTGAATAGCACTGACCAGTCAGCATTTCATAGTTTCTGGGTTGTGAATAGCACTGACCAGTCAGTATTTAATAGTTTCCTCACTGTGAATAGCACTGACCAGTCAGTATTTAATAGTTCCTCACGGTGAATAGCACTGACCAGTCAGTATTTAATAGTTTCCTCACTGTGAATAGCACTGACCAGTCAGTATTTAATAGTTTCCTCACTGTGAATAGCACTGACCAGTCAGTATTTAATAGTTTCTGGGCTGTGAATAGCACTGACCAGTCAGTATTTAATAGTTTCCTCACTGTGAATAGCACTGACCAGTCAGTATTTAATAGTTTCCTCACTGTGAATAGCACTGACCAGTCAGTATTTAATAGTTTCTGGGCTGTGAATAGCACTGACCAGTCAGTATTTAATAGTTCCTCACGGTGAATAGCACTGACCAGTCAGTATTTAATAGTTTCTGGGCTGTGAATAGCACTGAGCAGTCAGTATTTAATAGTTTCCTCACTGTGAATAGCACTGACCAGTCCGTATTTAATAGTTTCCTCACTGTGAATAGCACTGACCAGTCAGTATTTAATAGTTTCTGGGCTGTGAATAGCACTGACCAGTCAGTATTTAATAGTTTCCTCACTGTGAATAGCACTGACCAGTCAGTATTTAATAGTTCCTCACGGTGAATAGCACTGACCAGTCAGTATTTAATAGTTTCTGGGCTGTGAATAGCACTGACCAGTCAGTATTTAATAGTTTCCTCACTGTGAATAGCACTGACCAGTCAGTATTTAATAGTTCCTCACGGTGAATAGCACTGACCAGTCAGTATTTAATAGTTTCTGGGCTGTGAATAGCACTGACCAGTCAGTATTTAATAGTTTCTGGGCTGTGAATAGCACTGACCAGTCAGTATTTAATAGTTTCCTCACTGTGAATAGCACTGACCAGTCAGTATTTAATAGTTTCTGGGCTGTGAATAGCACTGACCAGTCAGTATTTAATAGTTTCTGGGCTGTGAATAGCACTGACCAGTCAGTATTTAATAGTTTCTGGGCTGTGAATAGCACTGACCAGTCAGTATTTAATAGTTTCTGGGCTGTTAATAGCACTGACCAGTCAGTATTTAATAGTTTCCTCACTGTGAATAGCACTGACCAGTCAGTATTTAATAGTTTCCTCACTGTGAATAGCACTGACCAGTCAGTATTTAATAGTTTCTGGGTTGTGAATAGCACTGACCAGTCAGTATTTAATAGTTTCCTCACTGTGAATAGCACTGACCAGTCAGCATTTAATAGTTTCCTCACTGTGAATAGCACTGACCAGTCAGTATTTAATAGTTTCCTCACTGAGAGTAGCACTGACCAGTCAGTATTTAATAGTTTCTGGGCTGTGAATAGCACTGACCAGTCAGTATTTAATAGTTTCTGGGCTGTGAATAGCACTGACCAGTCAGTATTTAATAGTTTCCTCACTGTGAATAGCACTGACCAGTCAGTATTTAATAGTTTCTGGGCTGTGAATAGCACTGACCAGTCAGTATTTAATAGTTTCCTCGCTGTGAATAGCACTGACCAGTCAGTATTTAATAGTTTCCTCACTGTGAATAGCACTGACCAGTCAGTATTTAATAGTTTCCTCGCTGGGAATAGCACTGACCAGTCAGTATTTAATAGTTTCCTCACTGTGAATAGCACTGACCAGTCAGTATTTAATAGTTTCTGGGCTGTGAATAGCACTGACCAGTCAGTATTTAATAGTTTCCTCGCTGTGAATAGCACTGACCAGTCAGTATTTAATAGTTTCCTCACTGTGAATAGCACTGACCAGTCAGTATTTAATAGTTTCTGGGCTGTGAATAGCACTGACCAGTCAGTATTTAATAGTTTCCTCGCTGTGAATAGCACTGACCAGTCAGTATTTAATAGTTTCCTCACTGTGAATAGCACTGACCAGTCAGTATTTAATAGTTTCTGGGCTGTGAATAGCACTGACCAGTCAGTATTTAATAGTTTCCTCACTGTGAATAGCACTGACCAGTCAGTATTTAATAGTTTCCTCACTGTGAATAGCACTGACCAGTCAGTATTTAATAGTTTCCTCACTGTGAATAGCACTGACCAGTCAGTATTTAATAGTTTCTGTGCTGTGAATAGCACTGACCAGTCAGTATTTAATAGTTTCCTCACTGTGAATAGCACTGACCAGTCAGTATTTAATAGTTTCCTCACTGTGAATAGCACTGACCAGTCAGTATTTAATAGTTTCCTCACTGTGAATAGCACTGACCAGTCAGTATTTAATAGTTTCTGGGCTGTGAATAGCACTGACCAGTCAGTATTTAATAGTTTCCTCACTGTGAATAGCACTGACCAGTCAGTATTTAATAGTTCCTCACTGTGAATAGCACTGACCAGTCAGTATTTAATAGTTTCTGGGCTGTGAATAGCACTGACCAGTCAGTATTTAATAGTTTCCTCACTGTGAATAGCACTGACCAGTCAGTATTTAATAGTTTCCTCACTGTGAATAGCACTGACCAGTCAGTATTTAATAGTTCCTCACGGTGAATAGCACTGACCAGTCAGTATTTAATAGTTTCCTCACTGTGAATAGCACTGACCAGTCAGTATTTAATAGTTTCCTCACTGTGAATAGCACTGACCAGTCAGTATTTAATAGTTTCTGGGCTGTGAATAGCACTGACCAGTCAGTATTTAATAGTTTCCTCACTGTGAATAGCACTGACCAGTCAGTATTTAATAGTTTCCTCACTGTGAATAGCACTGACCAGTCAGTATTTAATAGTTTCTGGGCTGTGAATAGCACTGACCAGTCAGTATTTAATAGTTCCTCACGGTGAATAGCACTGACCAGTCAGTATTTAATAGTTTCTGGGCTGTGAATAGCACTGACCAGTCAGTATTTAATAGTTTCCTCACTGTGAATAGCACTGACCAGTCAGTATTTAATAGTTTCTGGGCTGTGAATGGCACTGACCAGTCAGTATTTAATAGTTTCTGGGCTGTGAATAGCACTGACCAGTCAGTATTTAATAGTTTCCTCACTGTGAATAGCACTGACCAGTCAGTATTTAATAGTTCCTCACGGTGAATAGCACTGACCAGTCAGTATTTAATAGTTTCTGGGCTGTGAATAGCACTGACCAGTCAGTATTTAATAGTTTCCTCACTGTGAATAGCACTGACCAGTCAGTATTTAATAGTTCCTCACGGTGAATAGCACTGACCAGTCAGTATTTAATAGTTTCTGGGCTGTGAATAGCACTGACCAGTCAGTATTTAATAGTTTCTGGGCTGTGAATAGCACTGACCAGTCAGTATTTAATAGTTTCCTCACTGTGAATAGCACTGACCAGTCAGTATTTAATAGTTTCTGGGCTGTGAATAGCACTGACCAGTCAGTATTTAATAGTTTCTGGGCTGTGAATAGCACTGACCAGTCAGTATTTAATAGTTTCTGGGCTGTTAATAGCACTGACCAGTCAGTATTTAATAGTTTCCTCACAGTGAATAGCACTGACCAGTCAGTATTTAATAGTTTCCTCACTGTGAATAGCACTGACCAGTCAGCATTTAATAGTTTCCTCACTGAGAGTAGCACTGACCAGTCAGTATTTAATAGTTTCTGGGCTGTGAATAGCACTGACCAGTCAGTATTTAATAGTTTCTGGGCTGTGAATAGCACTGACCAGTCAGTATTTAATAGTTTCCTCACTGTGAATAGCACTGACCAGTCAGTATTTAATAGTTTCTGGGCTGTGAATAGCACTGACCAGTCAGTATTTAATAGTTTCTGGGCTGTGAATAGCACTGACCAGTCAGTATTTAATAGTTTCCTCACTGTGAATAGCACTGACCAGTCAGTATTTAATAGTTTCCTCACTGTGAATAGCACTGACCAGTCAGTATTTAATAGTTTCCTCACTGTGAATAGCACTGACCAGTCAGTATTTAATAGTTCCTCACGGTGAATAGCACTGACCAGTCAGTATTTAATAGTTTCTGGGCTGTGAATAGCACTGACCAGTCTGTATTTAATAGTTTCCTCACTGTGAATAGCACTGACCAGTCAGTATTTAATAGTTTCCTCACTGTGAATAGCACTGACCAGTCAGTATTTAATAGTTTCCTCACTGTGAATATCACTGACCAGTCAGTATTTAATAGTTTCTGGGCTGTGAATAGCACTGACCAGTCAGTATTTAATAGTTTCCTCACTGTGAATATCACTGACCAGTCAGTGTTTAATAGTTTGTGGGCTGTGAATAGCACTGACCAGTCAGTATTTAATAGTTTCCTCACTGTGAATAGCACTGACCAGTCAGTATTTAATAGTTTCCTCACTGTGAATAGCACTGACCAGTCAGTATTTAATAGTTTCCTCACTGTGAATAGCACTGACCAGTCAGTATTTAATAGTTTCCTCACTGTGAATAGCACTGACCAGCCAGTATTTAATAGTTTCCTCACTGTGAATATCACTGACCAGTCAGTGTTTAATAGTTTCTGGGCTGTGAATAGCACTGACCAGTCAGTATTTAATAGTTTCCTCACTGTGAATAGCACTGACCAGCCAGTATTTAATAGTTTCCTCACTGTGAATATCACTGACCAGTCAGTGTTTAATAGTTTCTGGGCTGTGAATAGCACTGACCAGTCAGTATTTAATAGTTTCCTCACTGTGAATAGCACTGACCAGCCAGTATTTAATAGTTTCCTCACTGTGAATAGCACTGGCCAGTCAGAATTTAATAGCTTCCTCACTGTGACTAGCACTGACCAGTCAGTATTTAATAGTTTCCTCACTGTGAATAGCACTGACCAGTCAGTATTTAATAGTTTCTGGGCTGTGAATAGCACTGACCAGTCAGTATTTAATAGTTTCTGGGCTTTGAATAGCACTGACCAGTCAGTATTTAATAGTTTCTGGGCTGTGAGTAGCACTGACCAGTCAGTATTTAATAGTTTCCTCACTGTGAATAGCACTGACCAGTCAGTATTTAATAGTTTCCTCACTGTGACTAGCACTGACCAGTCAGTATTTAATAGTTTCCTCACTGTGAATAGCACTGACCAGTCAGTATTTAATAGTTTCCTCACTGTGAATAGCACTGACCAGTCAGTATTTAATAGTTTCCTCACTGTGAATAGCACTGACCAGTCAGTATTTATTAGTTTCTGGGCTGTGAATAGCACTGACCAGTCAGTATTTAATAGTTTCTGGGCTGTGAATAGCACTGACTAGTCAGTATTTAATAGTTTCCTCACTGTGAATAGCACTGACCAGTCAGTATTTAATAGTTTCCTCACTGTGAATAGCACTGACCAGTCAGTATTTAATAGTTTCTGGGCTGTGAATAGCACTGACCAGTCAGTATTTAATAGTTTCTGGGCTGTAATTAGCACTGACCAGTCAGTATTTAATAGTTTCCTCACTGTGAATAGCACTGACCAGTCAGTATTTAATAGTTTCTGGGCTGTGAATAGCACTGACCAGTCAGTATTTAATAGTTTCTGGGCTGTGAATAGCACTGACCAGTCAGTATTTAATAGTTTCTGGGCTGTGAATAGCACTGACCAGTCAGTATTTAATAGTTTCCTCACTGTGAATAGCACTGACCAGTCAGTATTTAATAGTTTCTGGGCTGTGAATAGCACTGACCAGTCAGTATTTAATAGTTTCCTCACTGTGAATAGCACTGACCAGTCAGTATTTAATAGTTTCTGGGCTGTGAATGGCACTGACCAGTCAGTATTTAATAGTTTCTGGGCTGTGAATAGCACTGACCAGTCAGTATTTAATAGTTTCTGGGCTGTGAATAGCACTGACCAGTCAGTATGTAATAGTTTCCTCACTGTGAATAGCACTGACCAGTCAGTATTTATTAGTTTCTGGGCTGTGAATAGCACTGACCAGTCAGTATTTAATAGTTTCCTCACTGTGAATATCACTGACCAGTCAGTATTTAATAGTTTCCTCAATGTGAATAGCACTGACCAGTCAGTATTTAATAGTTTCCTCACTGTGAATAGCACTGACCAGTCAGTATTTAATAGTTTCTAGGCTGTGAATAGCACTGACCAGTCAGTATTTAATAGTTTCTGGGCTGTGAATAGCACTGACCAGTCAGCATTTAATAGTTTCCTCACTGTGAATAGCACTGACCAGTCAGTATTTAATAGTTTAGGGCTGTGAATAGCACTGACCAGTCAGTATTTAATAGTTTCCTCACTGTGAATATCACTGACCAGTCAGTATTTAATAGTTTCCTCACTGTGAATGGCACTGACCAGTCAGTATTTAATAGTTTCCTCACTGTGAATAGCACTGACCAGTCAGCATTTCATAGTTTCTGGGTTGTGAATAGCACTGACCAGTCAGTATTTAATAGTTTCCTCACTGTGAATAGCACTGACCAGTCAGTATTTAATAGTTTCTGGGCTGTGAATAGCACTGACCAGTCAGTATTTAATAGTTTCTGGGCTGTGATTAGCACTGACCAGTCAGTATTTAATAGTTTCTGGGCTGTGAGTAGCACTGACCAGTCAGTATTTAATAGTTTCTGGGCTGTGAATAGCACTGACCAGTCAGTATTTAATAGTTTCCTCACTGTGAATAGCACTGACCAGTCAGTATTTAATAGTTTCTGGGCTGTGAATAGCACTGACCAGTCAGTATTTAATAGTTTCTGGGCTGTGAATAGCACTGACCAGTCAGTATTTAATAGTTTCTGGGTTGTGAATAGCACTGACCAGTCAGTATTTAATAGTTTCCTCACTGTGAATAGCACTGACCTGTCAGCATTTAATAGTTTCCTCACTGTGAATAGCACTGACCAGTCAGTATTTAATAGTTTCCTCACTGAGAGTAGCACTGACCAGTCAGTATTTAATAGTTTCTGGGCTGTGAATAGCACTGACCAGTCAGTATTTAATAGTTTCTGGGCTGTGAATAGCACTGACCAGTCAGTATTTAATAGTTTCCTCACTGTGAATAGCACTGACCAGTCAGTATTTAATAGTTTCTGGGCTGTGAATAGCACTGACCAGTCAGTATTTAATAGTTTCCTCACTGTGAATAGCACTGACCAGTCAGTATTTAATAGTTTCCTCACTGTGAATAGCACTGACCAGTCAGTATTTAATAGTTTCCTCACTGTGAATAGCACTGACCAGTCAATATTTAATAGTTTCCACACTGTGAATAGCACTGACCAGTCAGTATTTAATAGTTCCTCACGGTGAATAGCACTGACCAGTCAGTATTTAATAGTTTCTGGGCTGTGAATAGCACTGACCAGTCAGTATTTAATAGTTTCCTCACTGTGAATAGCACTGACCAGTCAGCATTTAATAGTTTCCTCACTGTGAATAGCACTGACCAGTCAGTATTTAATAGTTCCTCACGGTGAATAGCACTGACCAGTCAGTATTTAATAGTTTCTGGGCTGTGAATAGCACTGACCAGTCAGTATTTAATAGTTTCCTCACTGTGAATAGCACTGACCAGTCAGTATTTAATAGTTTCCTCACTGTGAATAGCACTGACCAGTCAGTATTTAATAGTTTCTGGGCTGTGAATAGCACTGACCAGTCAGTATTTAATAGTTCCTTACGGTGAATAGCACTGACCAGTCAGTATTTAATAGTTTCTGGGCTGTGAATAGCACTGACCAGTCAGTATTTAATAGTTTCCTCACTGTGAATAGCACTGACCAGTCAGTATTTAATAGTTTCCTCACTGTGAATAGCACTGACCAGTCAGTATTTAATAGTTTCTGGGCTGTGAATAGCACTGACCAGTCAGTATTTAATAGTTTCCTCACTGTGAATAGCACTGACCAGTCAGTATTTAATAGTTCCTCACTGTGAATAGCACTGACCAGTCAGTATTTAATAGTTTCTGGGCTGTGAATAGCACTGACCAGTCAGTATTTAATAGTTTCCTCACTGTGAATAGCACTGACCAGTCAGTATTTAATAGTTTCCTCACTGTGAATAGCACTGACCAGTCAGTATTTAATAGTTCCTCACGGTGAATAGCACTGACCAGTCAGTATTTAATAGTTTCCTCACTGTGAATAGCACTGACCAGTCAGTATTTAATAGTTTCCTCACTGTGAATAGCACTGACCAGTCAGTATTTAATAGTTTCTGGGCTGTGAATAGCACTGACCAGTCAGTATTTAATAGTTTCCTCACTGTGAATAGCACTGACCAGTCAGTATTTAATAGTTTCCTCACTGTGAATAGCACTGACCAGTCAGTATTTAATAGTTTCTGGGCTGTGAATAGCACTGACCAGTCAGTATTTAATAGTTCCTCACGGTGAATAGCACTGACCAGTCAGTATTTAATAGTTTCTGGGCTGTGAATAGCACTGACCAGTCAGTATTTAATAGTTTCCTCACTGTGAATAGCACTGACCAGTCAGTATTTAATAGTTTCTGGGCTGTGAATGGCACTGACCAGTCAGTATTTAATAGTTTCTGGGCTGTGAATAGCACTGACCAGTCAGTATTTAATAGTTTCCTCACTGTGAATAGCACTGACCAGTCAGTATTTAATAGTTCCTCACGGTGAATAGCACTGACCAGTCAGTATTTAATAGTTTCTGGGCTGTGAATAGCACTGACCAGTCAGTATTTAATAGTTTCCTCACTGTGAATAGCACTGACCAGTCAGTATTTAATAGTTCCTCACGGTGAATAGCACTGACCAGTCAGTATTTAATAGTTTCTGGGCTGTGAATAGCACTGACCAGTCAGTATTTAATAGTTTCTGGGCTGTGAATAGCACTGACCAGTCAGTATTTAATAGTTTCCTCACTGTGAATAGCACTGACCAGTCAGTATTTAATAGTTTCTGGGCTGTGAATAGCACTGACCAGTCAGTATTTAATAGTTTCTGGGCTGTGAATAGCACTGACCAGTCAGTATTTAATAGTTTCTGGGCTGTTAATAGCACTGACCAGTCAGTATTTAATAGTTTCCTCACAGTGAATAGCACTGACCAGTCAGTATTTAATAGTTTCCTCACTGTGAATAGCACTGACCAGTCAGCATTTAATAGTTTCCTCACTGAGAGTAGCACTGACCAGTCAGTATTTAATAGTTTCTGGGCTGTGAATAGCACTGACCAGTCAGTATTTAATAGTTTCTGGGCTGTGAATAGCACTGACCAGTCAGTATTTAATAGTTTCCTCACTGTGAATAGCACTGACCAGTCAGTATTTAATAGTTTCTGGGCTGTGAATAGCACTGACCAGTCAGTATTTAATAGTTTCTGGGCTGTGAATAGCACTGACCAGTCAGTATTTAATAGTTTCCTCACTGTGAATAGCACTGACCAGTCAGTATTTAATAGTTTCCTCACTGTGAATAGCACTGACCAGTCAGTATTTAATAGTTTCCTCACTGTGAATAGCACTGACCAGTCAGTATTTAATAGTTCCTCACGGTGAATAGCACTGACCAGTCAGTATTTAATAGTTTCTGGGCTGTGAATAGCACTGACCAGTCTGTATTTAATAGTTTCCTCACTGTGAATAGCACTGACCAGTCAGTATTTAATAGTTTCCTCACTGTGAATAGCACTGACCAGTCAGTATTTAATAGTTCCTCACGGTGAATAGCACTGACCAGTCAGTATTTAATAGTTTCTGGGCTGTGAATAGCACTGACCAGTCAGTATTTAATAGTTTCCTCACTTTGAATAGCACTGACCAGTCAGTATTTAATAGTTTCCTCACTGTGAATAGCACTGACCAGTCAGTATTTAATAGTTTCTGGGCTGTGAATAGCACTGACCAGTCAGTATTTAATAGTTTCTGGGCTGTGAATAGCACTGACCAGTCAGTATTTAATAGTTTCTGGGCTGTGAATAGCACTGACCAGTCAGTATTTAATAGTTTCCTCACTGTGAATAGCACTGACCAGTCAGTATTTAATAGTTTCCTCACTGTGAATAGCACTGACCAGTCAGTATTTAATAGTTTCTGGGCTGTGAATAGCACTGACCAGTCAGTATTTAATAGTTTCCTCACTGTGAATAGCACTGACCAGTCAGTATTTAATAGTTCCTCACTGTGAATAGCACTGACCAGTCAGTATTTAATAGTTTCTGGGCTGTGAATAGCACTGACCAGTCAGTATTTAATAGTTTCCTCACTGTGAATAGCACTGACCAGTCAGTATTTAATAGTTTCCTCACTGTGAATAGCACTGACCAGTCAGTATTTAATAGTTCCTCACGGTGAATAGCACTGACCAGTCAGTATTTAATAGTTTCCTCACTGTGAATAGCACTGACCAGTCAGTATTTAATAGTTTCCTCACTGTGAATAGCACTGACCAGTCAGTATTTAATAGTTTCTGGGCTGTGAATAGCACTGACCAGTCAGTATTTAATAGTTTCCTCACTGTGAATAGCACTGACCAGTCAGTATTTAATAGTTTCCTCACTGTGAATAGCACTGACCAGTCAGTATTTAATAGTTTCTGGGCTGTGAATAGCACTGACCAGTCAGTATTTAATAGTTTCCTCACTGTGAATAGCACTGACCAGTCAGTATTTAATAGTTTCTGGGCTGTGAATAGCACTGACCAGTCAGTATTTAATAGTTTCCTCACTGTGAATAGCACTGACCAGTCAGTATTTAATAGTTTCCTCACTGTGAATAGCACCGACCAGTCAGTATTTAATAGTTTCTGGGCTGTGAATAGCACTGACCAGTCAGTATTTAATAGTTTCCTCACTGTGAATAGCACTGACCAGTCAGTATTTAATAGTTTCCTCACTGTGAATAGCACTGACCAGTCAGTATTTAATAGTTTCCTCACTGTGAATAGCACTGACCAGTCAGTATTTAATAGTTTCCTCACTGTGAATAGCACTGACCAGTCTGTATTTAATAGTTTCCTCACTGTGAGTAGCACTGACCAGTCAGTATTTAATAGTTTCCTCACTGTGAGTAGCACTGACCAGTCAGTATTTAATAGTTTCCTCACTGTGAATAGCACTGACCAGTCAGTATTTAATAGTTTCCTCACTGTGAATAGCACTGACCAGTCAGTATTTAATAGTTTCTGGGCTGTGAATAGCACTGACCAGTCAGTATTTAATAGTTTCTGGGCTGTTAATAGCACTGACCAGTCAGTATTTAATAGTTTCCTCACTGTGAATAGCACTGACCAGTCAGTATTTAATAGTTTCTGGGCTGTGAATAGCACTGACCAGTCAGTATTTAATAGTTTCTGGGCTGTTAATAGCACTGACCAGTCAGTATTTAATAGTTTCCTCACTGTGAATAGCACTGACCAGTCAGCATTTAATAGTTTCCTCACTGTGAATAGCACTGACCAGTCAGTATTTAATAGTTTCTGGGCTGTGAATAGCACTGACCAGTCAGTATTTAATAGTTTCCTCACTGTGAATAGCACTGACCAGTCAGTATTTAATAGTTCCTCACTGTGAATAGCACTGACCAGTCAGTATTTAATAGTTTCTGGGCTGTGAATAGCACTGACCAGTCAGTATTTAATAGTTTCCTCACTGTGAATAGCACTGACCAGTCAGTATGTAATAGTTTCTGGGCTGTGAATAGCACTGACCAGTCAGTATTTAATAGTTTCCTCACTGTGAATAGCACTGACCAGTCAGTATTTAATAGTTTCCTCACTGTGAATAGCACTGACCAGTCAGTATTTAATAGTTCCTCACGGTGAATAGCACTGACCAGTCAGTATTTAATAGTTTCCTCACTGTGAATAGCACTGACCAGTCAGTATTTAATAGTTTCCTCACTGTGAATAGCACTGACCAGTCAGTATTTAATAGTTTCTGGGCTGTGAATAGCACTGACCAGTCAGTATTTAATAGTTTCCTCACTGTGAATAGCACTGACCAGTCAGTATTTAATAGTTTCCTCACTGTGAATAGCACTGACCAGTCAGTATTTAATAGTTTCTGGGCTGTGAATAGCACTGACCAGTCAGTATTTAATAGTTTCCTCACTGTGAATAGCACTGACCAGTCAGTATTTAATAGTTTCTGGGCTGTGAATAGCACTGACCAGTCAGTATTTAATAGTTTCCTCACTGTGAATAGCACTGACCAGTCAGTATTTAATAGTTTCCTCACTGTGAAGAGCACCGACCAGTCAGTATTTAATAGTTTCTGGGCTGTGAATAGCACTGACCAGTCAGTATTTAATAGTTTCCTCACTGTGAATAGCACTGACCAGTCAGTATTTAATAGTTTCCTCACTGTGAATAGCACTGACCAGTCAGTATTTAATAGTTTCCTCACTGTGAATAGCACTGACCAGTCAGTATTTAATAGTTTCCTCACTGTGAATAGCACTGACCAGTCTGTATTTAATAGTTTCCTCACTGTGAGTAGCACTGACCAGTCAGTATTTAATAGTTTCCTCACTGTGAGTAGCACTGACCAGTCAGTATTTAATAGTTTCCTCACTGTGAATAGCACTGACCAGTCAGTATTTAATAGTTTCCTCACTGTGAATAGCACTGACCAGTCAGTATTTAATAGTTTCCGGGCTGTGAATAGCACTGACCAGTCTGTATTTAATAGTTTCCTCACTGTGAATAGCACTGACCAGTCAGTATTTAATAGTTTCCTCACTGTGAATAGCATTGACCAGTCAGTATTTAATAGTTTCTGGGCTGTGAATAGCACTGACCAGTCAGTATTTAATAGTTTCCTCACTGTGAATAGCACTGACCAGTCAGTATTTAATAGTTTCTGGGCTGTGAATAGCACTGACCAGTCAGTATTTAATAGTTTCCTCACTGTGAATAGCACTGACCAGTCAGTATTTAATAGTTTCTGGGCTGTGAATAGCACTGACCAGTCAGTATTTAATAGTTTCCTCACTGTGAATAGCACTGACCAGTCAGTATTTAATAGTTTCCTCACTGTGAATAGCACCGACCAGTCAGTATTTAATAGTTTCTGGGCTGTGAATAGCACTGACCAGTCAGTATTTAATAGTTTCCTCACTGTGAATAGCACTGACCAGTCAGTATTTAATAGTTTCCTCACTGTGAATAGCACTGACCAGTCAGTATTTAATAGTTTCCTCACTGTGAATAGCACTGACCAGTCAGTATTTAATAGTTTCCTCACTGTGAATAGCACTGACCAGTCTGTATTTAATAGTTTCCTCACTGTGAGTAGCACTGACCAGTCAGTATTTAATAGTTTCCTCACTGTGAGTAGCACTGACCAGTCAGTATTTAATAGTTTCCTCACTGTGAATAGCACTGACCAGTCAGTATTTAATAGTTTCCTCACTGTGAATAGCACTGACCAGTCAGTATTTAATAGTTTCTGGGCTGTGAATAGCACTGACCAGTCAGTATTTAATAGTTTCTGGGCTGTTAATAGCACTGACCAGTCAGTATTTAATAGTTTCCTCACTGTGAATAGCACTGAACAGTCAGTATTTAATAGTTTCTGGGCTGTGAATAGCACTGACCAGTCAGTATTTAATAGTTTCTGGGCTGTTAATAGCACTGACCAGTCAGTATTTAATAGTTTCCTCACTGTGAATAGCACTGACCAGTCAGTATTTAATAGTTTCCTCACTGTGAATAGCACTGACCAGTCAGTATTTAATAGTTTCTGGGCTGTGAATAGCACTGACCAGTCAGTATTTAATAGTTTCCTCACTGTGAATAGCACTGACCAGTCAGTATTTAATAGTTCCTCACTGTGAATAGCACTGACCAGTCAGTATTTAATAGTTTCTGGGCTGTGAATAGCACTGACCAGTCAGTATTTAATAGTTTCCTCACTGTGAATAGCACTGACCAGTCAGTATGTAATAGTTTCTGGGCTGTGAATAGCACTGACCAGTCAGTATTTAATAGTTTCCTCACTGTGAATAGCACTGACCAGTCAGTATTTAATAGTTTCCTCACTGTGAATAGCACTGACCAGTCAGTATTTAATAGTTCCTCACGGTGAATAGCACTGACCAGTCAGTATTTAATAGTTTCCTCACTGTGAATAGCACTGACCAGTCAGTATTTAATAGTTTCCTCACTGTGAATAGCACTGACCAGTCAGTATTTAATAGTTTCTGGGCTGTGAATAGCACTGACCAGTCAGTATTTAATAGTTTCCTCACTGTGAATAGCACTGACCAGTCAGTATTTAATAGTTTCCTCACTGTGAATAGCACTGACCAGTCAGTATTTAATAGTTTCTGGGCTGTGAATAGCACTGACCAGTCAGTATTTAATAGTTTCCTCACTGTGAATAGCACTGACCAGTCAGTATTTAATAGTTTCTGGGCTGTGAATAGCACTGACCAGTCAGTATTTAATAGTTTCCTCACTGTGAATAGCACTGACCAGTCAGTATTTAATAGTTTCCTCACTGTGAATAGCACCGACCAGTCAGTATTTAATAGTTTCTGGGCTGTGAATAGCACTGACCAGTCAGTATTTAATAGTTTCCTCACTGTGAATAGCACTGACCAGTCAGTATTTAATAGTTTCCTCACTGTGAATAGCACTGACCAGTCAGTATTTAATAGTTTCCTCACTGTGAATAGCACTGACCAGTCAGTATTTAATAGTTTCCTCACTGTGAATAGCACTGACCAGTCTGTATTTAATAGTTTCCTCACTGTGAGTAGCACTGACCAGTCAGTATTTAATAGTTTCCTCACTGTGAGTAGCACTGACCAGTCAGTATTTAATAGTTTCCTCACTGTGAATAGCACTGACCAGTCAGTATTTAATAGTTTCCTCACTGTGAATAGCACTGACCAGTCAGTATTTAATAGTTTCCGGGCTGTGAATAGCACTGACCAGTCTGTATTTAATAGTTTCCTCACTGTGAATAGCACTGACCAGTCAGTATTTAATAGTTTCCTCACTGTGAATAGCATTGACCAGTCAGTATTTAATAGTTTCTGGGCTGTGAATAGCACTGACCAGTCAGTATTTAATAGTTTCCTCACTGTGAATAGCACTGACCAGTCAGAATTTAATAGTTTCCTCACTGTGAATAGCACTGACCAGTCTGTAGTTAATAGTTTCCTCACTGTGAATAGCACTGACCAGTCAGTATTTAATAGTTTCCGGGCTGTGAATAGCACTGACCAGTCAGTATTTAATAGTTTCCTCACGGTGAATAGCACTGACCAGTCAGTATTTAAGTGTTTCCTCACTGTGAATAGCACTGACCAGTCAGTATTTAATAGTTCCTCACGGTGAATAGCACTGACCAGTCAGTATTTAATAGTTTCCTCACTGTGAATAGCACTGACCAGTCAGTATTTAATAGTTTCCTCACTGTGAATAGCACTGACCAGTCAGTATTTAATAGTTTCTGGGCTGTTAATAGCACTGACCAGTCAGTATTTAATAGTTTCCTCACTGTGAATAGCACTGACCAGTCAGTATTTAATAGTTTCCTCACTGTGAATAGCACTGACCAGTCAGTATTTAATAGTTTCTGGGCTGTGAATAGCACTGACCAGTCAGTATTTAATAGTTCCTCACGGTGAATAGCACTGACCAGTCAGTATTTAATAGTTTCTGGACTGTGAATAGCACTGACCAGTCAGTATTTAATAGTTTCCTCACTGTGAATAGCACTGACCAGTCAGTATTTAATAGTTTCCTCACTGTGAATAGCACTGACCAGTCAGTATTTAATAGTTTCTGGGCTGTGAATAGCACTGACCAGTCAGTATTTAATAGTTTCCTCACTGTGAATAGCACTGACCAGTCAGTATTTAATAGTTCCTCACGGTGAATAGCACTGACCAGTCAGTATTTAATAGTTTCTGGGCTGTGAATAGCACTGACCAGTCAGTATTTAATAGTTTCTGGGCTGTGAATAGCACTGACCAGTCAGTATTTAATAGTTTCCTCACTGTGAATAGCACTGACCAGTCAGTATTTAATAGTTTCCTCACTGTGAATAGCACTGACCAGTCAGTATTTAATAGTTTCCTCACTGTGAATAGCACTGACCAGTCAGTATTTAATAGTTTCTGGGCTGTGAATAGCACTTACCAGTCAGCATTTAATAGTTTCCTCACTGTGAATAGCACTGACCAGTCAGTATTTAATAGTTTCTAAGCTGTGAATAGCACCGACCAGTCGGTATTTAATAGTTTCCTCGCTGTGAATAGCACTGACCAGTCAGTATTTAATAGTTTCCTCACTGTGAATAGCACTGACCAGTCAGTATTTAATAGTTTCTGGGCTGTGAATAGCACTGACCATTCAGTATTTAATAGTTTCTGGGCTGTGAATAGCACTGACCAGTCAGTATTTAATAGTTTCCTCACTGAGAGTAGCACTGACCAGTCAGTATTTAATAGTTTCTGGGCTGTGAATAGCACTGACCAGTCAGTATTTAATAGTTTCCTCACTGAGAGTAGCACTGTCCAGTCAGTATTTAATAGTTTCTGGGCTGTGAATAGCACTGACCAGTCAGTATTTAATAGTTTCCTCACTGTGAATAGCACTGACCAGTCAGTATTTAATAGTTTCTGGGCTGTGAATAGCACTGACCAGTCAGTATTTAATAGTTTCTGGGCTGTGAATAGCACTGACCAGTCAGTATTTAATAGTTTCTGGGCTGTTAATAGCACTGACCAGTCAGTATTTAATAGTTTCCTCACTGTGAATAGCACTGACCAGTCAGTATTTAATAGTTTCCTCACTGTGAATAGCACTGACCAGTCAGTATTTAATAGTTTCTGGGTTGTGAATAGCACTGACCAGTCAGTATTTAATAGTTTCCTCACTGTGAATAGCACTGACCAGTCAGCATTTAATAGTTTCCTCACTGTGAATAGCACTGACCAGTCAGTATTTAATAGTTTCCTCACTGTGAATAGCACTGACCAGTCAGTATTTAATAGTTTCTGGGCTGTGAATAGCACTGACCAGTCAGTATTTAATAGTTTCTGGGCTGTGAATAGCACTGACCAGTCAGTATTTAATAGTTTCTGGGCTGTGAATAGCACTGACCAGTCAGTATTTAATAGTTTCTGGGCTGTTAATAGCACTGACCAGTCAGTATTTCATAGTTTCTGGGCTGTGAATAGCACAGAGCAGTCAGTATTTAACAGTTTCCTCACTGTGAATAGCACTGACCAGTCAGTATTTAATAGTTTCTGGGCTGTGAATAGCACTGACCAGTCAGTATTTAATAGTTTCCTCACTGTGAATAGCACTGACCAGTCAGTATTTAATAGTTTCCTCACTGTGAATAGCACTGACCAGTCAGTATTTAATAGTTTCCTCACTGTGAATAGCACTGACCAGTCAGTATTTAATAGTTTCCTCACTGTGACTAGCACTGAGCAGTCAGTATTTAATAGTTTCCTCACTGTGAATAGCACTGACCAGTCTGTATTTAATAGTTTCCTCACTGTGAATAGCACTGACCAGTCAGTATTTAATAGTTTCCTCACTGTGAATAGCACTGACCAGTCAGTATTTAATAGTTTCCTCACTGTGAATAGCACTGACCAGTCAGTATTTAATAGTTTCCTCACTGTGAATAGCACTGACCAGTCAGTATTTAATAGTTTCTGGGCTGTGAATAGCACTGACCAGTCAGTATTTAATAGTGTCCTCACTGTGAATAGCACTGACCAGTCAGTATTTAACAGTTTCCTCACTGTGAATAGCACTGACCAGTCAGTATTTAATAGTTTCCTCACTGTGAATAGCACTGACCAGTCAGTATTTAATAGTTTCCTCACTGTGAATAGCACTGACCAGTCAGTATTTAATAGTTTCTGGGCTGTGAATAGCACTGACCAGTCAGTATTTAATAGTTTCCTCACTGTGAATAGCACTGACCAGTCAGTATTTAATAGTTTCCTCACTGTGAATAGCACTGACCAGTCAGTATTTAATAGTTTCCTCACTGTGAATAGCACTGACCAGTCAGTATTTAATAGTTTCTGGGCTGTGAATAGCACTGACCAGTCAGTATTTAATAGTTTCCGGGCTGTGAATAGCACTGACCAGTCAGTATTTAATAGTTTCCTCACTGTGAATAGCACTGACCAGTCAGCATTTAATAGATTCCTCACTGTGAATAGCACTGACCAGTCAGTATTTAATAGTTTCCTCACTGTGAATAGCACTGACCAGTCAGTATTTAATAGTTTCTGGGCTGTGAATAGCACTGACCAGTCAGTATTTAATAGTTTCTGGGCTGTGAATGGCACTGACCAGTCAGTATTTAATAGTTTCCTCACTGTGAATAGCACTGACCAGTCAGTATTTAATAGTTTCCTCACTGTGAATAGCACTAACCAGTCAGTATTTAATAGTTTCTGGGCTGTGAATAGCACTGACCAGTCAGTATTTAATAGTTTCCTCACTGTGAATAGCACTGACCAGTCAGTATTTAATAGTTTCTGGGCTGTGAATAGCACTGACCAGTCAGTATTTAATAGTTTCCTCACTGTGAATAGCACTGACCAGTCAGTATTTAATAGTTTCTGGGCTGTGAATAGCACTGACCAGTCAGTATTTAATAGTTTCTGGGCTGTGAATAGCACTGACCAGTCAGTATTTAATAGTTTCCTCACTGTGAATAGCACTGACCAGTCAGTATTTAATAGTTTCTGGGCTGTGAATAGCACTGACCAGTCAGTATTTAATAGTTTCCTCACTGTGAATAGCACTGACCAGTCAGCATTTAATAGTTTCCTCACTGTGAATAGCACTGACCAGTCAGTATTTAATAGTTTCCTCACTGTGAATAGCACTGACCAGTCAGTATTTAATAGTTTCCTCACTGTGAATAGCACTGACCAGTCAGTATTTAATAGTTTCCTCACTGTGAATAGCACTGACCAGTCAGTATTTAATAGTTTCTGGGCTGTGAATAGCACTGACCAGTCAGTATTTAATAGTTTCCTCACTGTGAATAGCACTGACCAGTCAGTATTTAATAGTTTCTGGGCTGTGAATAGCACTGACCAGTCAGTATTTAATAGTTTCCTCACTGTGAATAGCACTGACCAGTCAGTATTTAATAGTTTCCTCACTGTGAATAGCACTGACCAGTCAGTATTTAATAGTTTCTGGGCTGTGAATAGCACTGACCAGTCAGTATTTAATAGTTTCCGGGCTGTGAATAGCACTGACCAGTCAGTATTTAATAGTTTCCTCACTGTGAATAGCACTGACCAGTCAGTATTTAATAGTTTCCTCACTGTGAATAGCACTGACCAGTCAGTATTTAATAGTTTCTGGGCTGTGAATAGCACTGACCAGTCAGTATTTAATAGTTTCTGGGCTGTGAATAGCACTGACCAGTCAGTATTTAATAGTTTCCTCACTGTGAGTAGCACTGACCAGTCAGTATTTAATAGTTTCCTCACTGTGAATAGCACTGACCAGTCAGTATTTAATAGTTTCTGGGCTGTGAATAGCACTGACCAGTCAGTATTTAATAGTTTCCTCACTGTGAATAGCACTGACCAGTCAGTATTTAATAGTTTCTGGGCTGTGAATAGCACTGACCAGTCAGTATTTAATAGTTTCCTCACTGTGAATAGCACTGACCAGTCAGTATTTAATAGTTTCCTCACTGTGAATAGCACTGACCAGTCAGTATTTAATAGTTTCCTCACTGTGAATAGCACTGACCAGTCAGTATTTAATAGTTTCCTCACTGTGAATAGCACTGACCAGTCAGTATTTAATAGTTTCCTCACTGTGAATAGCACTGACCAGTCAGTATTTAATAGTTTCCTCACTGTGAATAGCACTGACCAGTCAGTATTTAATAGTTTCCTCACTGAGAGTAGCACTGACCAGTCAGTATTTAATAGTTTCCTCACTGTGAATAGCACTGACCAGTCAGTATTTAATAGTTTCTGGGCTGTGAATAGCACTGACCAGTCAGTATTTAATAGTTTCCTCACTGTGAATAGCACTGACCAGTCAGTATTTAATAGTTTCCTCACTGAGAGTAGCACTGACCAGTCAGTATTTAATTGTTTCCTCACTGTGAATAGCACTGACCAGTCAGTATTTAATAGTTTCCTCATCGGGAATATGTTTGTGGTCCCGGAGACTCGATGGGACATCTGCCGTGCTGGTTGAACTGCAGTTAGTTTGCCGCCTGTTCAGATGGTTTATTTCTTGGTCAGCAGAGTGTGTCTGAGGGACACGTTATCCAGGTGACTCCGTGCCGGGGTTGACGATTCACTTGAATGAGCTAAAACAGACAACCCTGAGGAAGGTGTTTCATTAGTTTAACTGCAGGCAGGAAGCAATGATATGGAGCAAGTCGACTTGTTCCTGACTTTCTTTCTTTTTCTTTACAGGATAGTGACGAAGAGACTTCCTACAGTAAGTACCAGCTTCCTAAATACAGATAGTTAATGTTGGCGGTGGGGGATTCGGCGCTGGTGATGTTACTGAATACCCAGGGGCGATACTTTCTAATTGGACATGATCATTGCTTGGCGTTTGTGTGGCATGAATGTTTCTTGTGAATTATCATCCCGAGCCGGAATGCGCCCAGGTGGTGGGATTTCCACTCATTCCCAGCAGCGGAGTCTTTTAATCCCAAAGGAGTCGACCCTCACCTCGGGCTCTCCAGCGACAGGACGGGGGTCATGGGGGTTCAACGGGAGAACGTGGGTCCATACAAAATTCCGCAGACTTCGACAGGACTGGAAGATCCCACCCGGCTTACGGCAAGTCATTTCTATCCCACGGAAAACCGGCCGGTGTGGAGGGGAGGGGCTGGGAAATCTCAGCCCAGCTCTTGTTGTAAGTAAAGTTCGGGGGCCACAGGCCAGGTGACCACAGGCTGCTTTCCCCTTTGCGGGGGGAGCTGACTGGTGGTGATTTAACCCGAGGGTCACCACACCTCAGGCGAGGGGCAGGAGGCGGGCCTTCCCGAATAACCTCAGCCGGTACGGGGAATTGAACCCGGGCTGCTGGCCTCGCCCTGCATCACCAACCAGCTGTCCAGCCCATTGAGCTAAACCAGCCCCCGTCACGCTGGACGAGGGCACGGACTACTTCAGCATCTGAGGAGTTTGGAGGAAAACTGAGAAGTAAATCTGTCTGTTTTCACTGCAGCTGTATTGTGACGCTAAGTGAAGCACTCCCACAACTCTCCTGCTGGCTACACGGTAACACAGTGGCGAACACTGTTGCTTCACATCACCAGGGACCCTGGTTCAATTCCCGACTTCTGTGCGCAGTCTGCACTTTCGCCCCGCGTGTGCGTGGGTTTCCTCCGGGTGCTCCGGTTTCCTCCCACTGTCCAAACATGTGCAGGTTAGGAGGATTGGCCACGATAAATTGCCCTGAGTGACCAAAAACTGTTAGGTGGGTTTACGAGGATAGGGTGGAGGTGTGGGGATAGGGTGGAGGTGTGGGGATAGGGTGGAGGTGTGGGGATAGGGCGGAGGTGTGGGCTTAGGCAGGGTGCTCTTTCCAATGGTCGGTGCAGACTCGATGGGCCGAATGGCCTCCTTCTGCACTGTCAATTCTATGATTCTGTGATCAATGAATTGAACTTTATTCTGTTCTATCGTGCATTACGGCAACAAACCTGTGGGCAGTTAAATGTGGGATCTTACAACACAGAGTGTGTTTGCAATGAATATCGGTTTTATATTGCTTCACTGTTTGAATTGGGTTTTCACATGATTGGATGATATCCCAGGGTCAGGTTGGCAGAGTGTGAGTGAGATTAGTTAATGAGCTGTCAGCACACTGGACATTCTCTCCCTCAGTCCGGGAAGCAGTTGCAATGTGTTGTGTTGCACTGACACAGTTTTGGAGCAGTGATGGCTGCTGATGCAAGCCGCAATGTTCAGGCGTGGAAGACTGTCGCATATTTTCCAATTTCAAGGCCCTTCCGTAAAGCTTATTCTTGTTGGTGTTTTTTTTTACTAATCACAGTTTTCTTTTCCTCTTATTTGGAGCTGAGTTCACAGCGCCACCGGAGAAACCTCCGAGGAAGAACCTACCGGTGAGTTCTTGGATTGAGTTCCTCTGAGTTCCTGGGATCTGGGAATGCCATGCTGTACCTGACGTTGTGGAAGTGATTTGATAGCTGACAGCAGCGGTTAACATCCTGTGTATTGTGCTGGACTCTCACATCAGGGGAAAGCCACACAGTTCCGTTTACAGGGGTTGTAATCGGCATTTCTTTTTTTAAAATATAAATTTAGAGTCCCCAATTATTATTTGTTTCCAATTAAGGGGCAATTTAGTGAGGCCAATCCACCTACCCTGCACATCTTTGGGTTGTGGGAGTGAAACCCACGCGGACACGGGGAGAATGTGCAAACTCCACATGGCCAGAGACCCAGGGCCGGGTTTCGAACCCGGGTCCTCAGCGCCGCAGTCCCAGTGCTAACCACTGCACCACATGCCGCCCTGTAATAGGCATTTCTAACTGGCAAAGTTCTTGCCAGCTCCGAGCAAATTTAAAACCTGGGGGAAGATTGCGTGGATTCTCAGAGCTGCTGTTCAAACTTCACAGTCCCCTTTCCCGTTAGCCCACTCGTCCTGTGAAATGATTCGCATCTGCCCGCCCGTGGGGAGGCACCAACCTTGAAAACAGTTCCCAGTCTGATGCAAGTTCAGCTCTAGTGATATGGCAACTGGTTGAATCTGAATTCAGTTCAATTGAAAGCTAGTTTCAGTAGTCATGGTGATGGCCATAAAAACCCGTCTGCTTCACTAATGTCCTTCAGGGAAGGAAATCTGCCGCCCTTACCTGGTCTGGCCTACATGTGACTCCAGACCCACAGCAATGTGGTTGACTCCTCAATGCCCCCCTCGAGGACAATGGGCTACAAATCCTGGCCTTGTCAATAATGCTCGGGTCCCACAAAAAATTAAAGTGTTAAATACAACTTGCCTCACATCACACACTGACACCGACGGCAATGCGGAGCACCCTGTCCCGAATGCCTGACTAGACCAATCAGCTGAGCTCTGTGGCTGGCATGTGTTGGGTAACATCCAGTCCAGTGTTGGCCACTGGAGGTTCCATGGTCTCTCACTCACACATCCGGGCAATGGAATTTACCTCATCCTCACATCCTGATGTAATGAATGTTCTTCCAGACATCTAAACGCACCACCAGTGCCCACGTTACAGTTTATTAATTGGAAATTAAACATTTCCGTGTGAACTTCTGTCCCTGTTTCTCTATGTTCAGCCGATACAAGCAGCTCCCACAGCGAACCTCGATCGTAGTGATGACCAGGTGTACCCCCTGGTAATGGAAATGGTTAAAGCTGTGCTGAACCTGAAGAACCAAGTCTACCAAATTCCGTGTGAAGAATACATCAACCTGGTGAAGGTGAGCTGATTCAAGCTGGGAAAGGAAAGGCTTTATCTGCTCGGTATCTGTCACAACCTCAGCATGTCTCAAAGAATTGTTCAGAACTCCGCCACTGTTAAATGCAGGGGGTATCCCAAAACCCAGAAAGGTAACGTTAAAAACGGGTCCTTAGTGGTGTCCATTTTCAATTTGGTATCATGTGAGAAAAGCAATGCCAACGAGGGAGGAACAGTCAAAGATTCATACAGCACAGAAAAGGCCCTTCAGCCTATGATGTCTGCCCCGGTGAAAAACAACCACCTAAACTATTCGAACCCCATTTCCCAGCGCCGTGTCTGCCCTGGGATCGCAAGTGCCTAAATACTTCTGAAATCTTCCGAGGGTCTCTGCCTCCACCAGCCTTTCAGGCAGCGAGTTCCAGACTCCCACCCCCTTCTGGGTGAAAAACCTCCTGCCCCTCACCTTAAAGAAAAGACAAATGCTCACAAAGAGGACTACCCTACGACGGTTAAGGTATATGAGTTACCAAACACACACACAGTTTATGTGGAACATACCCCTTATTCCAAAATGTATCTATAATACGGCAACCGGAGAATCAGCGGCAATGGCGCCGTCGCAGAACGCCGGTCGGGGGCCGCTGGATGCAGCCCCCCCCCCCCCCCCCGACGATTCTCCACTCTCGATGGGCCGAGTGGCCGCCGAGTTCGGCCGGGTCCGCCGGCGC
Organism: Scyliorhinus torazame; assembly: GCF_047496885.1. Taxonomy (NCBI): domain Eukaryota; kingdom Metazoa; phylum Chordata; class Chondrichthyes; order Carcharhiniformes; family Scyliorhinidae; genus Scyliorhinus; species Scyliorhinus torazame. The sequence continues at coordinate 416,009,188 of NC_092707.1, forward strand.
CATTCGCGTGTGGTCCTACCCAGCGGGACCTCGGCGTTGATGCTGCGGGTGCCGTCCTGGCGTAGGGGAGGAGGGATCCGACTCCGGGTGGGGCCTCCACGGTGGCCTGGCCCACGATTGGGGCCTATCGATCGGCCGACGGGCTTATCCCGGGGGCGGGGGGGGGGGGGGGGGGATGTTCCTCCGCGCCGGACCTCTGTAGGGCTCCGCCATGTTGCGTCGGGGCCGGCACGGAGAAGGCAACCCATGTGCGAGCTCGCGCTCGCAATGGCGCGCATGCGCGAACTTGTGCAGACTGTGCTGGTGCCTGTATCGGCAGCTGGAGCTGCGTGAGGTGCTCCAGTGCCGTGCTGGCCCCCTGTGCGGGGCACGGTCGCTGATCCTAGGGGCCAGATGACGCCGTCATAAAATGCTCCGCCGGTTACGACGGCATCAACACTTAGCCCCGGGATCCCGCCCCTGAGTCTTGTCTAATCTGCCTTCTGATCTCATTGTTGGGAATGACGCACGTCATGTGGCCTTTTGAATGCTGGCTTCTGTTGTCTCTAGGCAGATTTCTACCTGTTGTTGGCCATCCTGTTATGTTTTGTTAAATTTGGTTACTGCTGTTGTTCGGCACATTCATGACGGTTTTTCTACAATTCCTAACATAAATCACAATAGATTGAAGCACACTGACTGCCACAAATAACATAATGTGATATTGTTGAGGGATAATTATTGGCCAGGGTACTCCCGTGCTTCATTTTGAAGTAGAGCATGGATCTAATATACCCGACTGAGGGAGCAGTTCAGGTTTCACATCTCCTCTGAAACACGGCCCTTCCACAGTGCACCACTAATGTCATGCTCTGGATTTTCTCTCCAAACCCTAAAGAGAGCTTTGTAACTACAACCATGGAGCTCAGAGACAAGACACTGACCAACTGAGCCTTATTCAACCATCACTGAATGAGAAGCCTGGAGCTGATTGGCTGGTTGGATTTTGGCTCAGGACACAGGAATCTGCTTCAATAATTTGCTTCTTCAGGTTTATGGGCCGGGATTTTCCGCCCCCCTTCTTCATGTGTGGGTTTGGTATTGGAGCAGGACACCTCATGGCAGGCCCAAACCGTGTTTCAAATCGGCGGGAATACTTGCTGGGGTTGGTTTCTCTGGAGCAGAGAAGACTGAGGGGGCGACCCGATCGAGGTGGACAAGATTCCGAGGGGCATGGACAGGGTGGACAGGGAGCAGCTGTTCCTCTTCGTTGAAGGGTCAGTTACGCGGGGGACACAAGGTGAGGGGCGGGAGGTTTACGGGGATTTGAGGGAAATCCTTTTCCCCCAGAGGGTGGTGAGGGTCTGGAACGCACTGCCTGGGAGGGTGGTGAGGGTCTGGGATGCGCTGCCTGGGAGGGTGGTGAGGGTCTGCAACGCGCTGCCTGAGAGGGTGGTGAGGGTCTGGAACGCGCTGCCTGGGAGGGTGGTGATGGTCTGGAACGCACTGCCTGGGAGGGTGGTGAGGGTCTGGAACGCACTGTCTGGGAGGGGGGTGAGGGTCTGGAACGCGCTGCCTGGGAGGGTGGTGATGGTCTGGAACGCGCTGCCTGGGAGGGTGGTGAGGGTCTGGAACGCGCTGCCTGGGGGGGTGGTGAGGGTCTGGAATGCGCTGCCTGGGAGGGTGGTGAGGGTCTGGAACGCGCTGCCTGAGAGGGTGGTGAGGGTCTGGAACGCGCTGCCTGGGAGGGTGGTGATGGTCTGGAACGCACTGCCTGGGAGGGTGGTGAGGGTCTGGAACGCACTGTCTGGGAGGGGGGTGAGGGTCTGGAACGCGCTGCCTGGGAGAGTGGTGAGGGTCTGGAACACACTGTCTGGGAGGGGGGTGAGGGTCTGGAACGCGCTGCCTGGGAGGGTGGTGAGGATCTGGAACGCGCTGCCTGGGAGAGTGGTGAGGGTCTGGAACACACTGTCTGGGAGGGGGGTGAGGGTCTGGAACGCGCTGCCTGGGAGGGTGGTGAGGATCTGGAACGCGCTGCCTGGGAGGGTGGGGAGGGTCTGGAACGCACTGCCTGGGAGGGTGGTGAGGATCTGGAACGCGCTGCCTGGGAGGGTGGTGAGGGTCTGGGACGCGCTGCCTGGGAGGGTGGTGAGGGTCTGGAACGCGCTGCGTGGGAGGGGGGTGAGGGTCTGGAACACACTGTCTGGGAGGGGGGTGAGGGTCTGGAACGCGCTGCCTGGGAGGGTTGTGAGGGTCTGGAACGCGCTGCCTGGGAGAGTGGTGAGGGTCTGGAACACACTGTCTGGGAGGGGGGTGAGGGTCTGGAACGCGCTGCCTGGGAGGGTGGTGAGGATCTGGAACGCGCTGCCTGGGAGGGTGGGGAGGGTCTGGAACGCACTGCCTGGGAGGGTGGTGAGGATCTGGAACGCGCTGCCTGGGAGGGTGGTGAGGGTCTGGGACGCGCTGCCTGGGAGGGTGGTGAGGATCTGGAACGCGCTGCCTGGGAGGGTGCGGAGGGTCTGGAACGCACTGCCTGGGAGGGTGGTGAGGGTCTGGAACGCGCTGCCTGGGAGGGTGGGGAGGGTCTGGAACGCACTGCCTGGGAGGGTGGTGAGGATCTGGAACGCGCTGCCTGGGAGGGTGGTGAGGGTCTGGAACGCGCTGCCTGGGAGGGTGGTGAGGGTCTGGAACGCGCTGCCTGGGAGGGTGGGGAGGGTCTGGAACGCACTGCCTGGGAGGGTGGTGAGGGTCTGGAACGCACGGCCTGGGAGGGTGGTGAGTGTCTGGAATGCACTGCCTGGGAGGGTGGTGAGGGTCTGGAACACACTGTCTGGGAGGGGGGTGAGGGTCTGGAACGTGCTGCCTGGGAGGGTGGTGAGGGTCTGGAACGCACGGCCTGGGAGGGGGGTGAGGGTCTGGAACACACTGTCTGGGAGGGTGGTGAGGGTCTGGAACGCACTGCCTGGGAGGGTGGTGAGGGTCTGGAACGCGCTGCCTGGGAGGGTGGTGAGGGTCTGGAACGCACTGCCTGGGAGGGTGGTGAGGGTCTGGAACGCGCTGCCTGGGAGGGTGGTGAGGGTCTGGAACGCGCTGCCTGGGAGGGTGGTGAGGGTCTGGAACGCGCTGCCTGGGAGGGTGGTGAGGGTCTGGAACCCGCTGCCTGGGAGGGTTGTGAGGGTCTGGAACGCACGGCCTGGGAGGGTTGTGAGGGTCTGGAACGCACGGCCTGGGAGGGTGGTGAGGGTATGGAACGCGCTGCCTGGGAGGGTTGTGAGGGTCTGGAACCCGCTGCCTGGGAGGGTTGTGAGGGTCTGGAACGCGCTGCCTGGGAGGGTGGTGAGGGTCTGGAACGCACTGCTTGGGAGGGTGGTGAGGGTCTGGAACGCACTGCCTGGGAGGGTGGTGAGGGTCTGGAACGCACGGCCTGGGAGGGTGGGAGAGGCGGGTTGCCTCACATCCTTTAAAAAGTACCTGGATGGGTACTTGGCCGTCTTAACATTCGAGACTGTGGCCAAGAGCTGGTCAATGGGATTAGTTCGGCAGTCAATGATTTTTATTATTGTCACAAGTAGGCTTACATTAACACTGCAATGAGGTTACTGTGGAAATTCCCTAGTCGCCACACTCCGACGCCTGTTCGGGCACACTGAGGGTGAATTCAGAATGTTCAATTCACTAACAGCCCGTCTTTCGGGACTTGTGGGAGGAAACCGGGGCATCCGGAGGAAACCCACGCAGTCACGGGGAGGACGTGCAGACTCCGCACAGACAGTGACCCAAGCCGGGAATCGAACCTGGGACCCTGGTGCTGTGAAGCAACTGTGCTAACCACTGTGCTACCGTGCTGCAGATGTTTTTCATGTTTCGTTGCAGACTCGATGGGCCGAAGGGCCTGGTCTTCACGGTGTGATGCTGTGATTGCCCTCGCCACCCCGTCAGTGACGGGAATCTCCACGTTCAGCTTCGGGAACAGCGTCATAATAAATTTGAATATGATTCCCCAGCCTCTGCGCCTGATCTACCCCCACCCGGGTAGTCCAGCGGGAATCACAACTGCTCTCCCGCAGCATGCAGCTGACGGGCAGGCCGCCCAGCGGAGCTTAGGTAGGGGCATTGCTCGGGGGGGGGGGGTGAGGTTACACTGCTGCAAACCCAAGGCTGGCTCACGTGTGACTCTCGTTCCACAGCAATGTGGTCTCGGCTAACATTCGTTAGCGGCTGTATCAGACTGCAACAGGGAAACTCAGGATGGGCAATAAAAGCTGCTCGGACAGTGAGGCAGCATCCCAATCGTGAAGATAATTCAAATAATGATTCACTCTGGGCAATTTGTGCATGGTGTATAATCATTCCAGGCACCAGAAATTAACTTTTAACGTGTGTGAAGTCTGGCTTCATTGGGTTGTGTTTTTCTGGCTAGATATTAAAAATGTCATTTAATTGAAACACATTTTTTCCTTTCATTCTATTTGACAGCATACTCCTGTGAGATGCTTGAAGGGAGATTTGACAACATTCTGGGTGTTAAATCAATACGAGTTGCTGTCACACTGGTAACATTATCGAAAGCCTTGTTCCCTTATCTCTCCAGCAGGGGGTTTAATCCAGTGCGTGCCTCTTCCCAGATCCCAGGAGAGTCAGTAATCTCTTCAAATGACCCTCTTGTGCATGCCGCCTAAACTAGTCCCAATTGCCCGTATTCCTCTCTACCCACCTTTCCCATATAGCTCTCTAACTTGCTCAGGGCTTCATAAACTCCACAGTCTCCTTCAGGCAAAACCACTTTTTATCCACCTGGCTGCAGACTCGGCGAGTGGCTCAAATAGACGATTGACCCTGTGCTGGGTGTCAGCTCCGCGAGGGTTTGGGGGTTTTACTGAACAAAACATTAAGTGGTAAATCACGCTGGCAATCTCTGCTGACTTACAAAGCGGAAACAAACCAGCCCAAAGTGTCAGAGGTGATCGTCCAATATTCCTCAGGCTTGGACGGTGCCTTGTTCAAAAAGGGGGGTAAAGACCAATCCAGCAGCTGCAGGCCGCTCAGTTTAACTTCAACGGAGGGGAAATGTCTGGAAACAATAATCAATGGTCAAATGGACAAATGCGGGATAATTAAAGGAAGTTTACATGGATTTGCTAATCCTGTGCGACTAACTTTCTTGAACCTCACTGAAAGGAAGAGACCTGTCAAAGTTTTTTTTAGCTTGCACTCATTAGGACACTTTGTAAGGACAGCAATGAAATGAAATTAAAATCACTTATTGTCACAAGTAGGCTTCAATGAAGTTACTGTGAAAAGCCCCTAGTCGCCACATTCCGGCGCCTGTTCGGTGAGGCAGGTACCGGAATTGAACCGTGCTGCTGGCCTGCCTTGGTCTGCTTTCAAAGCCAGCTATTTAGCCCTGTGCTAAACCAGTTCCTCGTCAGGAGAAAACAACAATTGATACTGTATTTCTGCCTATTGTTAACACTGAAGATAATGATATTAAATATATCAAAGATAAAGATGCATGGCTTTAAGGGTAAAGTAGTAGCATGGATAGAGGATTGGTTAAATAATAGAAAGCAAAGAGTGGGGATTAGTGGGTGTTTCTCTAGTTGGCAATCAGTAGCTAGTGGTGTCCCTCAGGGATCAGTGTTGGGCCCACAATTGTTCACAATTTACATAGATGATTTGGAGTTGGGGACCAAGTGCAATGTGTCCAAGTTTGCAGATGATACTAAGATGAGTGGTAAAGCAAAAAGTGTAGAGGATACCGGAAGTCTGCAGAGGGATTTGGACAGGCTAAGTGAATGGGCTAGGGTCTGGCAGATGGAATACAATGTTGACAAATGTGAGGTTATCCATTTTGGTAGGAATAACAGCAAAAGGGATTATTATTTAAATGATAAAATATTAAAACATGCCGCTGTGCAGAGAGACCTGGGTGTGCTAGTGCATGAGTCACAAAAAGTTGGTTGACAGGTGCAACAGATGATCAAGAAGGCAAATGGAATGTTGTCCTTCATTGCTAGAGGGATGGAGTTTAAGACGAGGTAGGTTATGCTGCAATTGTATAAGGTGCTAGTGAGGCCACACCTGGAGTATTGTGTTCAGTTTTGGTCTCCTTACTTGAGAAAGGATGTACTGGCACTGGAGGGTGTGCAGAGGAGATTCACTAGGTTAATCCCAGAGCTGAAGGGGTTGGATTACGAGGCGAGGTTGAGTAGACTGGGACTGTACTCATTGGAATTTGGAAGGATGCGGGGGGAATCTTATAGAACCATATAAAATAATGAAGGGAATAGATAAGATAGATGCGGGCAGGTTGTTTCCACTGGCGGGTGAAAGCAGAACTAGTGGGCATAGCCTCAAAATAAGGGGAAGTAGTTTTAGGACTGAGTTTAGGAGGAACTTCTTCACCCAAAGGGTTGTGAATCTATGGAATTCCTTGCCCAGTGAAGCAGTTGAGGCTCCTTCATTAAATGTTTTTAAGATAAAGATAGATAGTTTTTTGAAGAATAAAGGGATTAAGGGTTATGGTGTTCGGGCCGGAAAGTGGAGCTGAGTCCACAAAAGATCAGCCATGATCTCATTGAATGGTGGAGCAGGCTCGAGGGGCCAGATGGCCGACTCCTGCTCCTGGTTCTTATGAAGGTGCAGTTTGTAGTCACGGGACTGGATTGGCGATTATTCTTCACCTGATTTATATGGACGTGGAGACGCATTGAATTGCTCCAGGAGTGGTTTTCAGACCAGTTAAATTTGATTGATTTCCCGGCTATTCCACCATAAATGTAACGGCTGCAATTATTTCTCCATCCTAGACGGTGGGAATGCACCTTCGCAATCTGACTGGCAGTGTGGACCAGCTGTTACCAACATTACCAGCAACATCGCGGATAGAGGTGGGTCACAGTCAACGTTACTACCAGTTGCTGCAATCATCTTCTGGGTGTCTGATCGGCAGAACTATTTTAAAGTTAGCAGATAGATTCTTAAACCAGCAGGTCGACGTTCCAGACCAACTTTCTTCTGCAAAATATGGGAATAGCTGAATCGCAAATGGAGGCTGTCAGAATGCTCTGCGAAGGGCTCTCCCAGAAACAGAAGAGAATTAGGATAACTTCCACTGGAGATGAAAAGAGATTTAATAGAACCTTGATGGCGAAGAGCGAGGAGGGAAAGATCATTTGCTAGTTCCAGAGGATAAACATCCTGTTGATTTGGACTAGATTTAAATCTACATTTCAGGGGGGGAAGCATACGAAACATTCTCTAGGTCCACTAGGTCCGAACGAGGGAGAGGAGCCTTCGTCCAGCCCCCTCTGGCTGAAGTTGGCAGGATGGGGCTATGCAGCGTCTTATTGAAAAGATCACTCTGTGACAAAGTGATTTCAATGATTGGCTCGATACCACAATAACACAACAGTGGTGCATTCAACAGGAAATTGCATTGCCCTAAGCACTGGCTAGCTGCCCCGTCCGCTGCAGAACACACCGGGGAGGGGGAAAGAGAATGCCCCCTGCGGTTATAATAATAACAATGGGATTTTATTCAAAAATACGTTCACTGTTCAACAGCTGAAGTGAATTCAGAATGTCCAATTCCAGACATTACATCCAGAGAGTCATTTATAGACTCGGCTTAAAAAATTGACACACAAATCCCCCGGTGACAGGGAAGTGGTGGGTGGGATATTAAAGAAAGGGTAATGTTAAATTCAAATTACAAACCAATCTTTCATTATTACAGGCACTGACGTACAGCAAAGTTCCATTTTTTAATAAAAGCAAAGTACTGCTGATTCTGGAAATCAGAAATAAAACAGAAAATGCTGGAAAAAGGTGGGAGATGCGGAGGGATTTCTCAAAAGGCAGCACGGCGGCACAGTGGTTAGCACTGCTGCCTCACAGCACCAAGGACCCGGGTCCAATTCCAGCCTCGAGTGACTGTGTGTGGAGTTTGCGCGTTCTCCCCGTGTCTGCGTGGGTTTCCTCCGGGTGCTCCGGTTTCCACCCACAGTCCAAAGATGTGCGGGTTAGGTGAATTGGCCATGATAAATTGCCCTTAGTGTCCAAAATTGCCCTTAAGTGTTGGGTGGGGTTACTGGGTTATGGGGATAGGGTGGAGGTGTTGACCTTGGATAGGGTCCTCTTCCCAAGAGCCGGTGCAGACTCGATGGGCCGAATGGCCTCCTTCTGCACTGTAAATTCTATGATAAACTGTCGACAGGACATTGGCCGTCTTCAACCTCATAATCTACCAACGATGGACAGCTCTCTGGCCCTACAAATACTGCCAACCCTGTTGAGATCTTCCAGCATTTTCTCTTTGGTTGTCCAAACTTTAGGTGGGGTTACAGGGTTAGGATTGATTGATTGATTGATATTTATTGTCACATGGACCGAAGTACAGTGAAAAGTTTTTTTCTGCGGCCAAGGGAACGTACACAGTACGTACACAGTACGTACATAGCAGACAAAAGAATAATCGACAGAGTACATCAACAAATAATGATTGGTTACAGTGTGAACAAGGGTCAAACAAAATAAATTCATGAGCAAGAGCTTCCAGGGAGCATTGACCCTTGTTCTGTTATTAACACATTCTAGTCTAAATAATGCAGATGAACCAATAGCCCATCGAGAAGCAACAAAATCCCTCAAGACGTTTAACTGCGCACATTCACAGCCTGTGCAGACACTATCGCAGGTTTTCTGGATTTTAGAATGTCTGGGATCAGAGGACTTTCTGGTGAATTTGTGGGAATGTTACCGGGCTGTTACAGTGTCTCCAAATTCCCGTCTCTTGCTGAAACGATTCAAGGAAAGGTTTCCCGGTTTGTGTTTCTGGCAGATTGAAGGGACACAGAGATTGCTGAATAAGGACCTATCCGAGCTGATAAGCAAGATGAAACTGGCCCAGCAGAACTCGGTGACCTCGCTGAGCGACGAGTGCAAGAAGCAGATGCTGACGGCAGCCCACACCCTTGCAGTGGACTCCAAAAACCTGCTGGACGCCGTGGATCAGGCCAGGGTCCGGGCGGGCCAAGCCAAACCGGTGCCGAATTGATGGCAACTCCACCAACTGATACAGCGGCCGTTAGATAAACTGGAGAGGGACAGTCATTCACCAAGCTGAGCTGAAGTCTATGAATATAAAACAGAATGGGGAAGGGCTTCATACCAGGGTGAGGGATGAGGGCGTCCATTGAATTAAACTGCTAACCGTCTTCGTGGGGTATGCAAGACCAGGAGGGGTGGAGGGAGGGGCTGTGCATAATTTTAACCCAGGTAATTTCATGTAAAAATCAAAAGAGTTATGCATCTGGAGCAGGTTTACGAAGGTGGTGTTAAATAGCTGAAAGAATCCTTGCCAGATATTGTTCAGTGATGGCGTTGTCACTGAACTCGGAAATCTGCAGAAACCTTAAAGTCCAGCTTGAAATGCTTAATTGGGAAATCTGGAGATTGTAAGTAAGACTATAACAAAATCTGTATGCCTGTGTTCCTTTTGTTCAACGTCAAAGATATCTGCTCTGTAAATACAGCACCATGATGGATATTTATATGGATGGTAGAATGGTCTGACTGAGCATTGAGCAAATGTAAAATAGCTGGAGGTTCAAATCCTCATTTCTGCTCACATTGAGATTAGGAAACAACCCGTCTGAGATGGTTCTCTTGCTAATTATTGGGTGATTTGTGACTAGTCTGTGCATCTCTCATTTCTGTCCTTCGAGAGGTGAGTAGGAACAGGAGCCAAAATACTGGGAGCAACAAGGCTCCTCTTAATTAAGTAATTAATAATCTTTATTATTGTCACAAGTAGGCTCACATTAACACTGCAATGAAGTTACTGTGAAAATCCCCTAGTCGCCACATTCCGGCGCCTGTTCGGGTACACTGAGGGAGAATTCAGAATGTCTTCCGGGACTTGTGGGAGGAAACCGGAGCACCCGGAGGAAACCCACGCAGACACGGGGAGAACGGATTTGATGGTTCCAACTCGTGAGCGAATTTGCAAAGCTTCAATCTTTCACCGCGGGCTCACGGGCAGGTGCACTTGCTGCGATCAGACCCATATGTGACTCCAGTTCAAGTTTAACCTTTGTTGCTCTTTATAAGCGGCCCATGGTCCACATGACCAGTTTGGGATCAGTGCTCAGCCTGATCTTCCACGTGTCAAAGCTTCTGTCTCCGTCGTACTGCTCACGGAGTACAACTCGTATCAAAAAACCAGTCAAATGGGGATCAGCCCCACCCACCCTGTCTAGTATACATCTAGTTAACTATTCTCCATTGTTGTTATATGGCTTGTGACCACTAAGCAGACCCTGTTGCTGTGACGTTTTGGTAATATTGTAATTGTAGCTCTCGCCTGCTACCTGCAATGCTCTCCCAGCCCATCTCTCATCACACTGCCCTGCGTTAGTTTGGCTTGACTCAGTTTTGTTCACGTTACCCTGTGGGAAGGTGACATTTTCTTGTACTGTGGGGAATAACCTTTGCGCCCCGGATCCGGGACAGAGGGAGGCCCATAACTAACGTTGGAGGAAGCGGAATGGAGTTTTCAGTCGGTCCAGTTTCCCGATGCAGGGAGAGGGTGGGGGTCAGCTTCATTGCCTGGTTGGGGGGGGGGGGGGGGGTATTGGAGACAGGCCTACAGGCCTGTGTGCCTGGTGGAGATGCAGCCGTATTGACTCTCACTTACCCCGTACTGCAGTCAGCTGCTGCTCTGAAGCTGAAAGGCCTCTGGTTGGCCCTCTTTGAGAGCCCCTCTGCTGGCTTTGATTGTGCAGGGAACCTCCATTCCAATTAAATAGGTGCCTCAGGTAGAATCTGAGCAAGTGGACGTTTCCCTGGCCGCAGCTGGCTCCTGCTTCCCAGGCTTAAAGTGAAAATCCAGCCCCAAATTCTTTGTTTTCTGACCTGGAAGAGTTTCTGTTTTTTGTGCTCCTGTGACAAGCTCAGGATTGTGGAATAATGTCCCTGTAAGATGGTGCTTTGCAATGTGACCCGATGGAATAAACTCAAGGTCTTAACCAACTGAGCCTGAGAGATTTAACCAGCTCCAAGCCATCGGTCGCCTTGGATAAAGAGCGATCAGGGAGAGATCGGCTTAGAAACTGACCGGAAAGCTTCAGAGTTCCACAGACACCAGAAACATTGCAACATCCTGAGCTCCCTGTTACACAGAATGAGAGAGGAATTCAACTTGCAATGAATTAACCAAGTTACTCACAGCTCAATGTGTGTTTTACAGTGAGAATGCTTTTATCATATCAAGTTTCTTTCTTTTTGTAATAACTGTAATCATATTTGATTTAAATTCTTATTGTGTTGTAAAGATAAGAGCTGTGCGCTCGGCCTGTGAGAAGGCTCAAGGCAACACTCCAGACATAACAAAGGGGTTTATTAACGAGGCAGAGGCTGGTACATATACAAACACAGAACACAATACTGAGACAGCCGTGCTGACCACTCTGCCCTCGTGCCACCCGGGTCCCTGGCACTGAGACAGCCGTGCTGACCACTCTGCCCTCGTGCCACCCGGGTCCCTGGCACTGAGACAGCCGTGCTGACCACTCTGCCCTCGTGCCACCCGGGTCCCTGGCACTGAGACAGCCGTGCTGACCACTCTGCCCTCGTGCCACCCGGGTCCCTGGCACTGAGACAGCCGTGCTGACCACTCTGCCCTCGTGCCACCCGGGTCCCTGGCACTGAGACAGCCGTGCTGACCACTGTGCCCTCCTGCCACCCGGGTCCCTGGCACTGAGACAGCCGTGCTGACCTCTCTGCCCTCGTGCCACCCGGGTCCCTGGCGCTGTGGGGCAGCAGCCACTGCAGATGGTGAAATTCAAATTCAATTGAAACCATTGTGAGTTGTTGGAGAAACTCATCTGGTTCACTAATGTCCTTTTTGGGAAGGAAATCTGCCGCCCTTCCCCGGTCTGGCCTACATGTGACTCCAGACCCACAGTACCGTGGTTGACTCTTAACTGGCCTCAGGGATGGGCAATAAATGCTGACCCAGCGACGCCCACGTCCCATAAACAAATAAAAAAAACCTGGAGCTGTCCCAAGGGGGCTGGTTCAGCACAGTGGGCTAAACAGCTGGCTTGTAATGCAGAACAATGCCTGCGCCGCGGGTTCAATTCCCGTACCAGCCTCCCCGAACAGGCGGCGGAATGTGGCGACTCGGGGCTTTTCACAGTAACTTAATTGAAGCCTACTCGTGACAATAAGTGATTATTATTATTATTATTATTATTAAGTGCTTTACACCCCAATGAAATGTTTTTGAAATCCAGGCGCGTGTGAAATGTAGCCAAACACAGCAGACAGCAATATGCTAATTACCCGATAATCTGTATGGTGGGATACATATTCTCCAAGCGCCTGTTATACTTCAACCAGCGTTCCAGGATCCTTCACCTTCACCCGAGTCTGATCTGACAGGCAGCACTGTCGGCAGTGCAGCACTGCCTCCGTACCGCAGCACTGTGTGTCAGTGTAGGAGTGATGATGTGGAGATGCCGGCTTTGGACTGGGGTGAGCACAGTACGAAGTCTTACAACACCGGGTTAAAGTCCAACAGGTTTGTTTCAAATCACTAGCTTTCGGAACGCTGCTCCTTCCTCAGGTGAATGAAGAGGTATGTTCCAGAAACATATATATAGACAGATTCAAAGATGCCAGACAATGCTTGGAATGCGAGCATTAGCAGGTGATTAAATCTTTACAGATCCAGAGATGGGGTAACCCCAGGTTAAAGAGGTGTGAATTGTCTCAAGCCAGGACAGTTGGTAGGATTTCGCAGGCCAGATGGTGGGGGATGAATGTAATGCGACGTGAATCCCAGGTCCCGGTTGAGGCCGCACTCATGTGTGCGGAACTTGGCTATAAGTTTCTGCTCAGCGATTCTGCGTTGCCGCGCGTCCTGAAGGCCGCCTTGGAGAACGCTTACCCGGAGATCAGAGGCTGAATGCCCTTGGCTGCTGAAGTGTTCCCCGACTGGAAGGGAACATTCCTGCCTGGTGATTGTTGCGCGATGTCCGTTCATTCGTTGTCGCAGCGTCTGCATGGTGCATGGGATTCATGTCGCATTACATTCATCCCCCACCATCTGGCCTGCGAAATCCTACCAACTGTCCTGGCTTGACACAATTCACACCTCTTTAACCTGGGGTTACCCCATCTCTGGATCTGTAAAGATTTAATCACCTGCTAATGCTCGCATTCCAAGCATTGTTTGGCATCTTTGAATCTGTCTATATATGTGTTTCTGGAACATACCTCTTCATTCACCTGAGTGTTGGAGTGACTGAAACCACATTGAGCCAGGCGGGATTCTCCGACCGCCACAGCCCCAAGACCGGAAATTCCCGCCCGAGGTCAATGGACCTTTACAGGGTCCCCTGCCCGCCCGTGGGGGAGCGGAAGGATTCGTCCCTCTGACTCAGAAAGTGACACAAAGGGAGTGGTGTCAAAGTGCAGTGGCCTCGTTAGAACACGAGGACAATCGCCATGGAGATGAGTTTGAGATTTTTTTTAAGGTAGCTTTCTCTTCAGCATCTCTTTGGATGTTTGTGAGCTGTGAATGTCTCCATGGTTACACAGAGATGACTGGCCATGAGGTGTTTGTGTGCTGATCCAGTGAGACATTATCCAGTTTACCCTCTGCACAGCCACAGGGATTTCCACCGATTGAAGCTCTCGCTCTGTCACATCACCATAGAACATTCCAGCGCAGTACAGGCCCTTCGGCCCTCGATGTTGCACTGACCTGTGAAACCACTCTAAAGCCCACCTACACTATTCCTTTATCGTCCATACGTCTATCCAATGACCATTTGAATGCCCTTGGTGTTGGCGAGTCCACTACTGTTGCAGGCAGGACATTCCACACCCTTACTACTCTCTGAGTAAAGAACCTACCTCTGACATCTGTCCTATATCTATCTCCCCTCAATTTAAAGCAATGTCCCCTCGTGCTCAACATCACCATCCGAGGAAAAAGGCTCCCACTGTCCACCCTATCCAATCCTCTGATCATCTTGTATGCCTCAATTAAGTCACCTCTTAATCTTCTTCTCTCTAATGAAAACAGCCTCAAGTCCCTCAGCCTTTCCTCATAAGATCTTCCATCCATACCAGGCAACATTCTGGTAAATCTCCTCTGCACCCTTTCAATGCTTCCACATTCTTCCTATAATGCGGCGACCAGGATTGCACGCAATACTCCAAATGCGGCTGCACCAGAGTTTTATACAGCTGCAACATGACCTCATGGCTCCGAAACGCAATCCCTCGACCAATAAAAGCTAACACACCGTACGCCTTCTTAACAACCCTCTCAACCTGGGTGGCAACTTTCAGGGATCTATGTACATGGACACCGAGATCTCTCTGCTCATCCACACTGCCCAGAATCTTACCATTAGCCCCGTACTCTATCTTCCTGTTATTCCTACCAAAATGAATCACCTCACACTTTTCTGCATTAAACTCCATTTGCCACCTCTCAGTCCAGCGCTGCAGCTTATCTATGTCCCTCTGTAACTTGTAACATCCTTCCGCACTGTCCACAACTCCACCAACTTTAGTGCCGTCTGCAAATTTACTCACCCATCATTCTACACCCTCCTCCAGGTCATTTATAAAAGTGACAAACAGCAGTGGCTCCAAAACAGATCCTTGTGGTACACCACTAGTAACTGGACTCCAGTCTGAACATTTCCCATCAACCACCACCCTTTGTCTTCTTCCAGCTTGCCAATTTCTGATCCAAACTGCTAAATCACCCTGAATCCCATGCTTCTGTATTTTCTGCAGTAGCCTACCGTGGGGAACCTTATCAAACGCTTTGCTGAAATCCATATACACCACATCAACTGCTTTACCCTCATCCACCTGTTTGGTCACCTTCTCAAAGAACTCAATAAGGTTTGTGAGGCACGACCTACACTTCACAAAACCGTGTTGACTATCTCTAATCAAATTATTCCTTTCCAGATGATTATACATCATATCTTTTATAAACATTTGCAAGATTTTGCCCACAATAGAAGTAAGGCTCACTGGCCTATAGTTACCTGGGTTGTCTCTACTCCCCTTCTTGAAAAAGGGGACAACATTTGCTTTCCTCCAGTCTTCTGGCCCTATTCCTGTAGACAAAGATGACTTAAAGATCAAAGCTCAGCAATCTCCTCCCTAGCTTCCCAGAGAATCCTAGGATAAATCCCATCCGGCCCAGGGGACTTATCCATTTTCACAGTTTCCAGAATTGCTAACACCTCCTCCTTATGAACCTCAAGCCCTTCTAGTCGAGTAGCCTGAATCTCAGTATTCTCCGCGACAACATTGTCTTTTTCCTGTGTGAATACTGACGAAAAATATTCATTCAGCACCTCCTATCTCCTCGGACTCCAAGCACAACTTCCCACTACTGTCCTTGACTGGCCCTACTCTTACCCTAGTCGTTCGTTTATTCCTGACATATTGATAGAAAGCGTTCGGGTTATCCTTGATCCTACCTGCCAAAGACTTCTCATGTCCCCTCCTGGCTCTTCTTAGCTCTCTTTAGGTCCTTCCTAGCTAACTTGTAACTTTTGAGCGCCCTAACTGAACCTTCATATCTCCTCCCTACATAAGCCTCCTTCTTCCTCTTGACAAGTGTTTTGACTGCTTTAGTAAACCACGGTTCCCTTGCTCGACCACTTCTTCCCTGCCTGACAGGTACATACTTATCAAGGACACGCAATAGTTGTTCCTCGAACAAGCTCCATATTTTCATTGTGCCCATCCCCTGCAGTTTTCCTCTCCATTCGTTGCATCCTAAGTCTTGCCTCATCGCATCAGAATTGCCTTTCCCCCAGATATAACTCTTGCCTTGCAGTATATTCCTATCCCTTTCCAGCACTAAAGTAAGCGTACAAAGAAATGTACAGCACAGGAACAGGCCCTTCGGCCCTCCAAGCCCGTGCCGACCATGCTGCCCGACTAAACTACAATCTTCTACACTTCCTGGGTCCGTATCCCTCTATTCCCATCCTATTCATGTATTTGTCACGATGCCCCTTAAATGTTCCACCACCTCCTCCGGTAGCGAGTTCCAGGCACCCACTACCCTCTGTGTAAAAAACTTGCCTCGTACATCTATTCTAAACCTTGCCCCTCTCACCCTAAACCTATGCCCCCTAGTAATTGACCCCTGTACCCTGGGGAAAAGCCTCTGACTATCCACTCTGTCTATGCCCCTCATAATTTTGTAGACCTCTATCAGGTCGCCCCTCAACCTCCGTCGTTCCAGTGAGAACAAACCGAGTTTATTCAACCGCTCCTCAGAGCTAATGCCCTCCATACCAGACAACATTCTGGTAAATCTCTTCTGCACCCTCTCTAAAGCCTCCACATCCTTCTGGTAGTGTGGTGACCAGAATTGAACACGATACTCCAAGTGTGGCCTAACTAAGGTTCTATACAGCTGCAACATGACTTGTCAATTCTTATACTCAATGCCCCGGCCAATGAAGGCAAGCATGCCGTATGCCTTCTTGACTACCTTCTCCACCTGTGTTGCCCCTTTCAGTGACCTGTGGACCTGTACTCCTAGATCTCTCTGACTTTCAATACTCTTGAGGGTTCTACCATTCACTGTATATTCCCTACCTGCATTAGACCTTCCAAAATGCATTACCTCACATTTGTCCGGATTAAACTCCATCTGCCATCTCTCCGCCCAAGTCTCCAAACAATCTAAATACTGCTGTATCCTCTGACAGTCCTCATCGCTATCCGCAATTCCACCAACCTTTGTGTCGTCTGCAAACTTACTAATCAGACCAGTTACATTTTCCTCCAAATCATTTATATATACTACAAACAGCAAAGGTCCCAGCACTGATCCCTGTGGAACACCACTGATCACAGCCCACCAATTAGAAAAGCATCCTCCCATTGCTACACTCTGCCTTCTATGACCTAGCCAGTTCTGTATCCACCTTGCCAGTTCACCCCTGATCCCGTGTGACTTTACCTTTTGTACTAGTCTACCATGAGGGACCTTGTCAAAGGCCTTACTGAAGTCCATATAGACAACATCCACTGCCCTACCTGCATCAATCATCTTTGTGACCTCCTCGAAAAACTCTATCAAGTTAGTGAGACACGACCTCCCCTTCACAAAACCGTGCTGCCTCTCACTAATACGTCCATTTGCTTCCAAATGGGAGTAGATCCGTCTCGAAGAATTCTCTACAGTAATTTCCCTACCACTGAGGTAAGGCTCACCGGCCTGTAGTTCCCTGGATTATCCTTGCTACCCTTCATAAACAGAGGAACAACATTGGCTATTCTCCAGTCCTCCGGGACATCACCTGAAGACCGTGAGGATACAAAGATTTCTGTCAAGGCCTCAGCAATTTCCTCTCCAGCCTCCTTCAGTATTCTGGGGTAGATCCCATCAGGCCCTGGGGAATTATCTCCCTGAATATTTTTTAAGACACCCAACACCTCGTCTTTTTGAATCTCAATGTGACCCAGGCTATCTACACACCCTTCTCCACACTCAACATCTACCAATTCCTTCTCTTTGGTGAATACTGATGCAAAGTATTCATTTAGTACCTCGCCCATTTCCTCTGGCTCCACACATAGATTCCCTTGCCTATCCTTCAGTGGGCCAACCCTTTCCCTGACTACCCTCTTGCTTTTTATGTACGTGTAAAAAGCCTTGGGATTTTCCTTAACCCTATTTGCCAATGACTTTTTGTGACCCCTTCTAGCCCTCCTGACTCCTTGCTTAAGTTCCTTCCTACTTTCCTTATATTCAACACAGGCTTCGTCTGTTCCCAGACTTTTAGCCCTGACAAATGTCTCGTTTTCCTTTTTGACGAGGCCTACAATATCTCTCGTTATCCAAGGTTCCCGAAAATTGTCGTATTTATCCTTCTTCCTCAGAGGAACATGCCGGTCCTGAATTCCTTTCAACTGACACTTGAAAGCCTCCCACATGTCAGGTGTTGATTTGCCCTCAAACATCCGCCCCCAATCTATGTTCTTCAGTTCCCGCCCAATACTGTTATAATTAGCCGTCCCCCAATTTAGCACCTTCATCCTAGGACCACTCTTATCCTTGTCCACCAGCACTTTAAAACTTACTGAATTGTGGTCACTGTTCTCGAAATGCTCCCCTATTGAAACTTCTACCACCTGGCCGGGCTCATTCCCCAATACCAGGTCCAGTACTGCCCCTTCCCTAGTTGGACTGTCTACATACTGTTTTAAGAAGCCCTCCTGGATGCTCCTTACAAACTCCGCCCCGCCTAAGCCCCTGGCACTAAGTGAGTCCCAGTCAATATTAGGGAAGTTGAAGTCTCTCATCACAACAACCCTGTTGTTTTTACTCTTTTCCAAAATCTGTCTACCTATCTGCTCCTCTATCTCCTGCTGGCTGTTGGGAGGAGGCCTGTAGTAAACCCCCAACATTGTGACTGCACCCTTCTTATTCCTGATCTCTACCCATATAGCCTCACTGCCCTCTGAGGTGTACTTCCGCAGTACAACTGTGATATTCTCCCTGACCAGTAGCGCAACTCCACCTCCCCTTTTACATCCCCCTCTATCCCGCCTGAAACATCTAAATCCTGGAACGTTTAGCTGCCAATCCTGCCCTTCCCTCAACCAGGTCTCTGTAATGGCAACAACATCATAGTTCCAAGTACTAATCCAAGCTCTAAGTTCATCTGCCTTACCCGTAATACTTCTTGCATTAAAACATATGCACTTCAGGCCACCAGACCCGCTGTGTTCAGCAACTTCTCCATGTCTGCTCTGCCTCAGAGCCCCACTGTCCCTATTCCCTAGTTCTCCCTCAATGCTCTCACCTGACCTATTGCTCCGGTACTCACCCCCCTGCCATACTAGTTTAAACCCTCCCGTGTGACACTAGCAAACCTCGCGGCCAGGATATTTATGCCTCTCCGGTTTAGATGCAACCCGTCTTTATGTAGGTCACACCTGCCCCGGAAGAGCTCCCAGTGGTCCAGATAACGGAAACCCTCCCTCCTACACCAGCTGTTTAGCCACGTGTTTAGCTGCTCTATCTTCCTATTTCTAGCCTCACTGGCACGTGGCACAGGGAGTAATCCCGAGATTACAACCCTAGAGGTCCTGTCTTTTAAATTTCTGCCTAGCTCCCTGAACTCCTGCTGCAGGATCTCATGTCCCTTCCTGCCTATGTCGTTAGTACCAATATGTACAACGACCTCTGCCTGATTGCCCTCCCCCTTCAGGATGCCCTCTACCCGTTCGGAGACATCCTGGACCCTGGCACCAGGGAGGCAACATACCATCCTGGAGTCTCTTTCACATCCACAGAAGCGTCTATCTATGCCCCTGACTATAGAGTCCCCTATTACTATTGCTCTTCTGCGCTTTGACCCTCCCTTCTGAACATCAGAGCCAGCCATGGTGCCACTGCTCTGGCTGCTGCTGTTTTCCCCTGATAGGCTATCCCCCCCCGACAGTATCCAAAGGGGAAAACCTGTTCGAGAGGGGGACAACCACAGGGGATTCCTGCACTGACTGCCTGCCCTTTCTGGTGGTCACCCATTTCTCTGCCTGCACCTTGGGTGTGACCACATTTATATAACTGCGATCTATGACAGTTTCCGCCACATGCATGCTCCTAAGTGCATCCAATTGCTGCTCCAACCGAACCATGCGGTCTGTGAGGAGCTCCAGTTGGGTGCACTTTCTGCAGATGAAGCCACCCGGGACGCGGGAAGCCTCCCGGACCTGCCACATCTCACAGTCAGAGCACTGCACCCCTCTAACTGTCATTGAGGTCAATTAATTAGTAAATTAAAATTAAAAGTTTAAAAATTTTTTTTTTTTTTTAAAGTTACTGTTAACTCACTATCTGTTTCCTAGCACTAGATTTCTAATATAAATATGAAAGCTAAATATAGTACTCTCCGATCTCTGGCTTAGATACCCCTCTAAATTATAATTAAGTAATTATGTTTAATTAGTTACCAATGCTTAATTTTTTTAATTTAGTGTAGAATCCCAACCAGCCACTCAGGTCACAGCTTTTCTGTGATGTCACTTCAGTTTCCCCCCGACACACACAATTTGCAAAAGGTATAAAAGTAAAAATGAGTAAAAATCACTTACTTACCTTCTTACCTTCGATGTTCTCAGGTTCTCTCCCTGACAGAGACTGCTCCTCCTCCTCTGAACGGCTCCCGAAACTAGGCCGCGATCTTTTAAAATCTCCGCTCCGTAATCGAATTGTGGTCACTATCACCAAAGTGCTCACCTACCTCCAAATCTAACACCTGTCCTAGTTCATTAGCCAGTACCAAATCCAATATGGCCTCGCCTCTCGTTGGCCTATCTACATACTGTGTCAGGAAACCCTCCTGCACACATTGGAAAAAACGGACCCATCTAAAGTACTCGAACTATAGCGTTTCCAGTCAATATTTGGAAAGTTAAAGTCCCCCAACTACCCTGTTGCTTTCGCTCCTATCCAGAATCATCTTTGCAATCCTTTCCTCTACATCTTTGGAACTTTTTGAAGGCCTTTGGTACACTCCTGCAACTTTAAAACCTTACTCATGACCTCACTACTTTCAACCTCCTGTATACTGGAGCTACAATTCAGGTTCCCAAGCCCCTGCTGAACTAGTTTAAACCTTCCCGAAGAGCATTAGCAAATTTCTCCCCCCAGGATATTGGTACCCGTCTAGTCCAGGTGTAGACCAACCCGTTTGTAGCGGTCCCACCGACTCCAGAATGAGCCCCAATTATCCAGAAATATGAAACCCTCCCTCCTGCACCAGCCCTGTAGCCACGTGTTCAACTCCTCTCTCTCCCTATTCCTCGTCTCGCTAGCACTTGGCACAGGTAACAACCCAGAGATAATAACTCTTTTTGTCCTAGATCTAAGTTTCCACCCTAGCTCCCTGAATTCCTGCCTTACATCCCTATCCCTTTTCCTACCTATGTCGTTGATACCTATGTGGACCAAGACTTGGGGCTGCTCCCCCTCCCCCTTAAGGATCCCGAAAACATGATCCGAGACATCACGCACCCTGGCACCTGGGAGGCAACACACCAACTGCGGGTCTCTCTCGTTCCTACAGAATCTCCTGTCCCCCTAACTATGGAGTCTCCAATGACTAATGCTCTACTCCTCTCCCCCCTTCCCTTCTCAACAACAGGGACAGACTCTGTACCAGAGACCTGTACCCCCATGGCTTACCCCTGGTAAGTCCCCCCCCCAACAGTATCCAAAGCGGTATACTTGTTACAAAGGGGAACGATCACAGGGGATCCCTGTACTGACTGCTTCCTCCCAGCCCCTCTCACCGTCACCCATCCATCTTTATTCTTCGGAGTAACTACATCCCTGAAGCTTCTATCTATGACCACCTCTTCCTCCCGAATGATCCGAAGTTCATCCAGCTCCAGCTCCCTAACGCAGTTTCTGAGGAACTGGAGATGGGTGCCCTTCCCACAGATGAAATCAGCAGGGACACTGACGGCGTCCCTCACCTCAAACATTCTGCAGGAGGAACATTGCACTCCCTTCCCTGCCATCCCCTCTAGATAAAAAAAAGAAAGAAGGAGCTTGCCTGTTATTCACTCCCCTTCTCAGCAAGCACTCACTCAGCAACCTCTGTTCCTCGCACGATAACACCTGAGGGAAGAAAAAGAAAAACTACTTACCAGTCACCAGCCAATCCCTTACCTGCAGGCTGTGATGTCACGGCTCAACTTCTTTCTACTTCTACCTGCCCTCGTGCCTTCCTCTTGATATTTACAGTGGTTGGTTTTTTTGTGGTTAGAGGAGGGGGGTAGGGAGAGAAACACTGAAGAAGTGTTTCGAGTTTAAGTGTCACTTGACAACAGCTCCCCCACAAACCACCTTCAAGTTAGGGTGAGCACAATGGAAGTATGCAAATGTCCCCCGCAACAGCCAATCAGCAGCTCCGCTCTACTGCCCTCTGCTGGGTGCTTGTCTTCACTTGAACAGCTTGGGTCTCTTGCTCAGGTACATCTTCAAGTTAGGGTGAGCACAACAGAAGAATGCAAATTTCCCCGCAACAGCCAATCAGCAGCTCCACTCTACTGCCCTCTGCTGGATGCTTGTCTTCACTGAGAGAGGAGCAGTGCTCCGAAAGCTAGTGATATCGAAACAAACCTGTTGGACTTTAACCTGGTGTTGTAAGACTTCTTCTGTCTTCACTTGAACAGCTAGGGTCTCTTGCTCAGTTACACCTTCATGTTAGGGTGAGCACAACGGAAGTATGCAAATTTCCCCCGCAACAGCCAATCAGGAGCTCCGCTCTACTGCCCTCTGCTGGATGCTAGTCTTCACTTGAACAGCTAGGGTCTCTTGCTCAGGTACACTTTCAAGTTAGGGTGGGCACAATGGAAGAATGCAAATTTCCCCCGCAACAGCCAATCAGCAGCTCCACTCTACTGCCCTCTGCTGGATGCTTGTCTTCACTTGAACCGCTAGGGTCTCTTGCTCAGGTACACCTTCAAGTTAGGGTGAGCACAGCGGAAGTATGCAAATTTCCAAACAAAATGTCTTATTTCTCCACCAAATAAATGCTATGTTTTTCTAAAAGCTTCTGGCTGTTTACTGAACTATTTTGGGGGCAAAACTAACCATTTAGTTTGATTTCTCTTGCTCTCTTTCTGTCCTGTCATGAGCCTGTGCATTGGACATTTCGCTATGTCTTGTGACAGCTGGAGTAGGCCTCAGGCTGCAGTGATCGATTGCACCAGAGCTTAAAACAAGCACGAGTGAGGCCGCGGCGAGCGTGGTTTCCTGGGAGTTCCTCAACAGTCGCATTGGAGAGCTCCTGACCTCAAACGAATCCCCTTTTTTCAGGCCGCCCACACCCCCTTTCGGGACCCCACCGTTCCGGGACCCTCCACCCTTCAACCCCCCAAACCTCCGGAGGCCCCTCCATACCCGCCCTTCAACTCCACCCCTCCATACCCGTCCTCAAGACACCTTTCACAACATCGATCTGGACCTGGCCCATGACAGTGCCACCCTGGCACCTGGGCACCTATGCACTGGCACCCTGGCAGTACTCCTGCCAGCCCCTGCCAGTACTCCTGCCAGCCTGGCAGTGGCAGAGTGGCAGTGCCAAGGTGCCAGCCGGCCACAGTGCCACCAAGTCCCTGACCACAATGGCCGGCAATGGCCTGGGAGATCCTCCAAGTGCTGTTCCGCCTGGTCCTCTGTGTGGACCAGCTCAAGGAACCTCTCGCTGACGAGCCAGTTCGATCCCAGGTAGCCGTTGGATACGGCGACCACCTCATTAATGTCGGAAGCTTTATTCACTCAGAGCTGGTGTCTTTTCAAGAGGCAACAATGGGGATTACTCTCCTGCCTCGAGTGTCTCTCAATTCCATTCTCTAATTTCAGTCAAACTAATCCCTTCACTTTATCTACACCCGGTGAGCCCTTCCTGATTCTCGGCACTTGAGGTAATTAATTTCTTAAAGCTACACCACTTTGCGTCGCTCATTCTGAAATCTCCTGTCACTATTTATTTTTACTTATTTTGTCAGACTTTAGTTTTTTAGTCTATTCCTCAAAATTGCAAACTCATACTTTAAATTCGTTATCACAGAATTTGCCATTTGAAATGTGTATACATGTCTATGCTGATATTATACAGACCGACACATATGCAGCAGATGTTGGTGTAACCAGCAACACCCCCATCCCATAAATGAATTTAATAAAGATTTTTTAAATATAAAAGGTCCGTATTTGTCAGTGGATCGCTCCTGGAGTGAAATATCCTTTCCGCACAGTTCCGGTTTCGCATTCAGTTTCCGAATATAAATTGGGGTCTGGAGGCCCCTGGCTGCCACTGTCTGCCAGTGCTGGATTCTCCTTCTCTGCAGCTCACCCACTTTCCAATTGGATAGAGGGTAACTGGAAAGAGAGACTTGCATTTCTACAGTGCCTTTCGCAACCTCAGGACACCCTCGAGCATTGTACAGTCAAGGAGATATGATGGAGGAAATGCTACAGCTAATGTATGCACAGCAAGATTCCACACGCAGCAGTGATGATGAGCAAGTACAAAGAACAAAGAAATTACAGCACAGGAACAGGCCCTTCGGCCCTCCCAGTCTGCGCCGATCCAGATCCTTTATCTAAACCTGTCAGCTATTTTTCAAGGATCTACTTCCCTCTGTTCCCCGCCCGTTCATATATCTGTCTAGATGCATCTTAAATGATGCTATCGTGCCCGCCTCTACCACCTCTGCTGGCAAAGCGTTCCAGACACCCACCACCCTCTGCGTAAAAAACTTTCCACGCACATCTCCCTTAAACTTTCCCCCTCTCACCTTGAAATCGTGGCCCCTTGTAATTGACACCCCCACTCTTGGAAAAAGCTTGTTGCTATCTACCCTGTCCATACCTCTCATAATTTTGTAGACCTCAATCAGGTCCCCCCTCAACCTCCGTCTTTCCAACAAAAACAATCCTAATCTACTCAACCTTTCTTCATAGCTAGCACCCTCCATACCAGGCAACATCCTGGTGAACCTCCTCTGCACCCTCTCTAAAGCATCCACATCCTTCTGGTAATGTGGCGACCAGAACTGCACGCAGTATTCCAAATGTGGCCTAACCAAAGTCCTATACAACTGTAACATGACCTGCCGACTCTTGTACTCAATACCCTGTCCGATGAAGGCAAGCATGCTGTATGCCTTCTTGACCACTCTATCGACCTACATTGCCACCTTCAGGGTACAATGGACCTGAACTCCCACAGAAGGGGCTGGTTTAGCACACTGGGCTAAATCGCTGGCTTTTAAAGCAGGCCAAGGCAGGCCAGCAGCACGGTTCAATTCCCGTACCAGCCTCCCCGAACAGGCGCCGTAATGTGGTGACTAGGGGCTTTTCACAGTAACTTCATTGAAGCCTACTCGTGACAATAAGCGATTTTCATTTCATTTTAATTTCATCTCTCTGTACATCAATTTTCCCCAGGACTCTTCCATTGACCGTATAGTCCGCCCTTGAATTAGATCTTCCAAAATGCATCACCTCGCATTTGCCTGGATTGAACTCCATCTGCCATTTCTCTGCCCAACTCTCCAATCTATCTATATTTTGCTGTATTCTCTGACAGTCCTCCTCACTATCTGCAACTCCATCAATCTTAGTATCACCTGCAAACTTGCTAATCAGACCACCTATACCTTTGTCCAGATCATTTATGTATATCACAAACAACAGTGGTCCGAGCACGGATCCCTGTGGAACACCACTAGTCACCTTTCTCCATTTTGAGACACGCCCTTCCACCACTACTCTCTGTCTCCTGTTGCCCAGCCAGTTCTTTATCCATCTAGCTAGTACACCCTGAACCCCATACAACTTCACTTTTTCCATCAACCTGCCATGGGAAACTTTATCAAATGCCTTACTGAAGTCCATGTATATGATATCTACAGCCCTTCCCTCATCAATTAATGTTGTCACTTCCTCAAAGAATGCTATTAGGTTTGTAAGACATGACCTTCCCTGCACAAAACCATGCTGCCTATCACTGATAAGTCTATTTTCTTCCAAATGTGAATAGATCCTATCCCTCAGTATCTTCTCCAACAGTTTGCCTACCACTGACGTCAAGCTCACAGGTCTATAATCCCTGGATTATCCCTGCTACCCTTCTTAAACAAAGGGACAACATTAACGATTTTCCAGTCCTCCGGGACCTCACCCGTGCTCAAGGATGCTGCAAAGATATCTGTTAATCCCCAGCTATTTCTTCCCTCGGTTCCTTCAGTAACCTGGGAAATATCCAATCTGGACCTGGGGACTTGTCCATCTTAATGCCTTTTAGAATACCCAGAACTTCCCCCTTCCTTATGTCGACTTGACCTCGAGTATTTAAGCATCCATCCTTAGCCTCAACATCCGTCGCGTCCCTCTCCTTGGTGAATACCGATGCAAAGTACTCATTAAGAATCTCACCCATTTCCTCTGACTCCACGCATAAATTCCCTCTTTTGTCTTTGAGTGGGCCAATCCTTTCTCTAGTTACCCTCTTGCTCCTTATATACAAATAAAAGGCTTTGGGATTTTCTTTAACCCTGTTAGCCAAAGATATTTCATGACCCCTTTTAGTCCTCTTTATTGCACTTTTGCGATTTGTCCTACTTTCCCGATATTCCTCCAAAGCTTCATCAGATTTAAGTCGCCTAGATCTTATGTATGCTTCCTTTTTCATCTTAGCTAGTCTCACAATTCCACCCGTCATTCATGGTTCCCTAATCTTGCCATTTCTATCCCTCATTTTCACAGGGACATGTCTGTCCTGCATTCTAATCAACCTTTCCTTAAAAGACTCCCACATTTCAAATGTGGATTTACCCATAAACAGCTGTTCCCAATCCACATTCCCTAGCTCCTGCCGAATTTTGTTATACTTGGCCTTTCCCCAATTTAGCACTCTTCCTTTAGGACCACTCTCGTCTTTGTCCATGAGTATTCTAAAACTTACGGAATTGTGATCGCTATTCCCAAAGTAATCACCGACTGAAACTTCAACCACCTGGCCGGGATCATTCCCCAATACCAGGTCCAGAATGGCCCTTTCCCGAGTTGGACTATTTACATACTGCTCTAAAAAACTCTCCTGGATGCTCCTTACAAATTCTGCTCCATCTACGCCTCCAACACTACATGAGTCCCATTCAATGTTGGGGAAGTTAAAATCTCCCATCATGACCACCCTATTGCTCCTACATTTTTCTATAATCTGTCTACATATTTGTACCTCTACTTCACGCTCGCTTTTGGGAGGCCTGTAGTAAAGTCCCAACAATGTTACTGAAATAGAGCCTATTTCCTAGCTCTACCCATATTGCCTCAGTGCTCAAATCCTCCATTGTGCCCTCCTTAATCACAGCTGTGATATCATCTCTGACCAGTAATGCAACTCCTCCACCACTTTTACCTCCCTCTCTATCCCTCCTGAAGCATCCAAACCCTGGGATATTTAGTTGCCAGTCTTGCCCTTCCCTCAACCAAGTCTCCGTAATACCAATAACATCATATTTCCAGGTACTAATCTAAGCCCTAAGTTCATCTGCCTTACCTGCTACACTTCTCGCATTGAAACAAATGCACCTCAGACTACCTGTCCCTTTGCGTTCTTCATCTCTTTCCTGTCTACTCTTCTCCTTAGTCACATTGAGTTTATTATCTAGTACCTTACTGGCTTTAGTTGCTGCCTCTTTACTGACCTCTAACTTCCTAATCTGGTTCCCAGCCCCCTGCCACATTAGTTTAAAACAGCCCCAACAGTGTAGGCAAAGGCACCCCCTAGGACATTGGTTCCAGTCCTGCCCAGGTGTAGACCATCCAATTTGCAATGGTCCCACCGCCCCTAGAACTGGTTCCAATGTCCCAAAAATCTGAACCCCTCCCTCCTTATGGGGCTGATTAGTACAGGGCTAAATCGCTGGCTTTTAAAGCAGACCAAGGCAGGCCAGCAGCACGGTTCAATTCCCGTACTAGCCTCCCCGAACAGGCACCGGAATGTGGTGACAAGGGGCTTTGCACAGTAACTTCATTTGAAGCCTACTTGTGACAATAAGTGTTCTTTCTTCTTTCTTTCTTTCTTTCTTCTTTCTTTTCTTCTTCCTGCACCATCTCTCAAGCCACGTATTCTTTCTGACTATTCTTGAATTTCTACTCTGACTGTCTTGTGGCACTGGTAGCAATCCTGAGATTATTACCTTTGAGGTCCTACTTTTTAACTTATCTCCTAACTCCCTAAATTCTGGTTGTAGGACCTCAACCCGTTTTTTTACCTATATCGTTGGTGCCTATATGCACCACGACAACTGGCTGTTCACTCTCCCCCTTCAGTGTGTCCTGCAGCCGATCTGAGACATCCCTGACCCGTGCACCCGGGAGGCAACATACCATTCGGGAGTCTCGTTTTCAACCACAGAAACGCCTGTCTACTCCCCTTACGATTGAATCCCCTATGACTATAGCCTTGCCAGTCTTTTTCCCGCCCTTCTGTGCAACAGAGCCAGCCACGGTGCCATGAGCCTGGCTACTACTGCCTTCCCCGGTGAGTCATCTCCCCCAACAGTATCCAAAACGGTATACCTGTTTTGGAGGGAGATGACCGCAGGGGACACCTGCACTGCCTTCCTGCTGTAAGGTTTTCGGGCAATTCGGCCCTTTTTGGACTGCCCAAGAATAAAACCCAGAGACTGTAAACTGACTTTTCAGCCAAGAGAACGTAACCAGATTTCCCAGCAGGCTTGATCCGCTGAGCTGAGTAGGGGCATAGGTATTTACAAACCCCCCCTAGGAGCTACAAGGAAGAAGGAGCCAGACAACGAGATAAGATTAAAACACAGACAAAGGGGCACGGGAATACACAGGGGGCCTGCCTGCAAGCAGGACAATGGGATGGTCATAGCCCCATGCAGATGTAAATGACTTGGCCTCCACCAGAGCAGAATCCAATTAACACCCCATCAACATAGCAAGGTGAGAATAGCAGCCATCTCCGGAGCAGCTGGAAGACTTTGAAAATCTTCACAAGAGAGCTTAACCTTGTTATCCCAAAAAGCAGACTGTCTGGGCTCAGTATATTGCGCTGGAAAAGCCCCTTGAAGATAAACGGTAGAAAAAACCAAGTTGGAGGCGGACCTGGGGGAGGTACTCCAATCTTGACAGAAGCCACCGGCAGGAACTCACTGGGTGGAGGGGGCGGAGTCGGCGCCAAATTCAAATCGCGGCAGGTCTGCCTGGCTGGAAGGAGCGGACCTGCGAGGAAAACCCGGAAGCGAACAGCTCTGACCGGCTCAAAGGGGGCGGGACCAGCGGGAACTTTAAACTTGGACCGATACAACGCAAAGGGGGAGGAAAACCCGGAAGTCGACAGCTCTGACCGGCTCAAAGGGGGCGGGACCAGCGGGAACTTTAAACCTTATGGATTCAATGCAAAAGGGGCTGGCCAAACACAGGAAAAAGCCAGGTAAAACGGATATAAAAGGGGCTGTGTTTCGATTGAGGGTCTCTTGGCTTGACCTCTCCACCTTTGACTTGACCTCCTGCAGCCTGTGACTGTAAGTACCCTGCAGCAGCTTGCGAAACTCCCTTGACCTTGATAGTGGTTGAGGCTTTGGGGAAGGGGACTTGATTTGTGTTCTGTGTCATTGCTAAAACTGTGTAACAATAAGATTTTACGTTGTGTCCGTTATAGTACTTTCTGAATAGACTTAGTTTGTGTTAGAGTTTAAGATTTTATTATAATTTCTTCTGTTTGATGATTTTGACCTGGGTTTTGCAATAAACCTTGATTTGCTGATAATTGGAGTCGTTTAAATTCTTCAATCTCTCACCAGCGATCTCTGACCAAGTCATTGTTAAGATATTCCTCACCTTAATTCCGGGGTCGAGAATCTAGGGTCATCTTGAACGATTCACTCAGGACAGGCTGCTGGTTAGGTAATAAACAGCAGTGTCCTATTCTCTCTCTTGGGAAAGCTACTTCAGCGAAGTAGGAACCGGGTGGGTGTTGCACCACCGGCAAGAGAGAGAATCACCTGGGCATTGGTGGGGGTCTGGATATCTGTGTGATATAAGCCTCAAGCTTCCGGTTAGGGATAAACGGCAGGCTTGATTCAGTGCTCTCTTCCGTGGAGGTGTCCCAGTGCGGCATCCCCTGGCCTCTGAAGTTTCAGTGCCAGCTGGAGAGAGACACACACAGATACTCAAACCCCAGATATCGGCCCAGTAGTGGAGTAGCAGAGATGGCACCCTCTACACTGCTCTTTCTCTGCCTTTTGGTCACCCATTCCCTGTCTCCCTCACCAATCCTA
Organism: Scyliorhinus torazame; assembly: GCF_047496885.1. Lineage (NCBI taxonomy): Eukaryota > Metazoa > Chordata > Chondrichthyes > Carcharhiniformes > Scyliorhinidae > Scyliorhinus > Scyliorhinus torazame. Next base: position 416,039,074 of record NC_092707.1, read on the forward strand.
ATCTGCGGTGTGACCAGCTCACTGAACGTGCTATCCACGACCTCCTCAGCATCGCGGATGCTCCAAAGTGAGTCCATCCGCAGCTCCAGAGCCGTCATGCGGTCTAACAGGAGCTGCAGCTGGACACACTTCCCGCACATGAAGGAGTCAGGGGCATCGGCCGCGTCCCTGAACTCCCACATTGAGCACGAGGAGCATAACACGGGTCTGGGATCTCCTGCCATTTTTACACTTTACCTTAACTGATTACAAATATAATATCAAATAATGAATCTGTTTTAACGCTGTTGATGAAGGAGAAATATAGGTCAGGGAGGTCAGGGCACTGGGGAAGAATTCCCCTTCACAATGGTGCCCACAGGATCGTTTATGTCTACTTGAGAGAGAAGATAGGCCTCGGTTTCACACCTGATTCGAAAGATAGCTCCTCTGACAGGGCAGCACATTTCCCACATTGGAAAGGTTTATTCTCCAAGCTACGGGAAGTGACTGGACAAGTTGAAGCTGCTTATCAGTAATATGTGAATTTATATTTTTAGCTTTTTTATAAATAACCGGACAGTGCATTTCGTCTTTCTCCTTGGCTGTTATGTATCTTAGTTAACAGTAAACATATCGGGAAGTTAAGTAACATTGAGACATCTCAGAAACTGCCACGACGACATGTTGTACAGTGTGTGAAAGGAACAAGAATTGTATATTTGCCAAAGGACTTTGTTTGGAATGTTTTGCCCAGCTCTCTCAGCTCTGACTCTCACCCTCTGTATGGCGGTGGGTAAGTAACCTGGGGCTGCTTGCACATCGCTATGTTTTTGAGTTGATTTTCTGGTTATTGGGGGTGATGTGAATTTTTAGTCAGATTTTCCTGTTTAAGAGTTGGGATAGTTTGGGGTTCTCATGGTTCAATGGGAAAATACAGTGTCAGAGACAACACTGAGCCCCCAGCTCAGTGATCCCACTCTGAAACTCCAGCGGGCGGCAATCCACAGACACAATTGTCTCAGTCTTCATGTTCAAAACATCACATTGTCCCGGTTCAGTGACGAGGAACAGTTATTGAAACGAGTTATTGGAAGACTGACGCCACCTGTGGGATCACTCCCCACAGTGAGGTCAACACCATCAGGGTGAGGGGATGGAGACCATTGACGAGAGAATAAAATGGAGCCATTTCCACTGGTCAGTACTGGCGAGCTCTCCGAGTATCTGTGTAGGGAACTTGAGGTGAAGGAACCCTTAGGGAGCAGTGACCACAACACGATAGAATTTACCCGGCAGTTTGAGAGGGAGAAGCTGCAATCAGATGTAACGGTATTACAATTAAATAAGGGTAACTCCAAAGACATGAGGGAGGAGCTGGCCAGAGTTGATTGGAAAAGGAGCCTAGCAGGGAAGACAGTGGAACAGCAATGACAGTTTTTGGTGGTTATTCGGGAGGCAAAACAGAAATTCATTCCAAGGAGGAGGAAACATGATAAGGGGAGGACAAGGCATCCATGGCTGACGAGGGATGTCAAGGACAGCATAGAAGCAAAAGAAAAAGCATACAAAGTGGCGAGCATTAGTGGGAAGCCAGAGAATTGGGAATCCTTTAAAAGTGAGCAGAGGGCAACTAAAACAGCAACAAGGGGGAGAAGATGAAATATGAATGCAAGCTAGCTAGTAATATAAAGGAAGATAGGAAGAGTTTGTTTCAATATTTAAAACGGAAGAGAGAGACAAAAATAGACATTGGACCACTAGAAAATGTGGCTGGAGAAGTATTAATAGGAAACAAAGAAATGGCCGAGGAACTGAATAGTTACTTTGCATCAGTATTCACGGTGGAAGACACCAGTGGGATGCCAGAGCTCCAGGAGAATCAGGGGGCAGAGGTGAGTGCAGTGACCATTACTAAGGAGAAGGTTCTGGGGAAACTGAAAGGTCTGAAGGTGGATAAATCACCTGGACCGGATGGACTACACCCCAGGGTTCTAAAAGAGATAGCTGAGGAGATTGTGGAGACATTGGTGGTGATCTTTCAGGAATCACTGGAGGCAGGAAGGGTCCCAGAGGACTGGAAAGTGACTAAAGTAACACCACTGTTTAAGAAGGGAGGGAGGCAGAAGACGGGAAATTATAGGCCAATTAGCCTGACTTCGGTCATTGGTAAGATTTTAGAATCTATTATTAAAGATGAAATCCAGGAGATACTTGGAAGTGCATGGTAAAATAGGACTGAGTCAGCACAAACTTGTTAGAGTTCTTTGAGGATAGAAAGATCTGTAGAGGGCCAGGTAATATTGAGGAAGCAAGGGGGCTGCAGAAGGACTTGGACGGGCTAGGAGAGTGGGCAATGAAGTGGCAGATGGAATACAATGTGGAAAAGTGTGAGGTTCTGCACTTTGGAAGGAGAAATTGAGGCATCGACTATTTTCTAAATGGGGAAATGGTTCAGAAAGCAGAAGCACAAAGGGACTTGTGAGTCCTTGTTCACGATTCTCTTGAGGTTAACATGCAGGTTCAGTCGGCAGTTAAGAAGGCAAATGCAATGTGAGCATTCATGTCGAGAGGGCTAGAATACAAGACCAGGAATGTACTTCTGAGGCTGCATAAGGCTCTGGTCAGACCCCATTTGGAGTATTGTGAGCAGTTTTGGTCCCCGTATCTGAGGAAGGATGTGCTGGCCTTGGAAAGGGTCCAGAGGTGGTTCACAAGAATGATCCCTGGAATGAAGAGCTTGTTGTATGAGGAACGGTTGAGGACTCTGGGTCTGTACTCGTTGGAGTTTAGAAGGATGAGGGGGGATCTTATTGAAACTTACAGGATACTGCCAGGCCTGGATAGAGTGGATGTGGAGAGAAGTTTCCACTTGTAGGAAAAACTAGAAGCAGCGGACACCATCTCAAATTAAAGGGACGATCCTTTAAAACAGAGATGAGTGGGAATTTCTTCAGCCAGAGGGTGGTGAATCTGTGGAACTCTTTGCCGCAGAAGGCTGTGGAGGCCAAATCACTGAGTGTCTTTAAAACAGAGATAGATAGGTTCGTGATTAAAAAGGGGATCAGATGTTACAGGGAGAAGGCAGGAGAATGGGGATGAGAAAATATCAGCCATGATTGAATGGCGGAGTGGACTCGATGGGCCGAGTGGCCTAATTTTGCTCCTATCTCTTATGGCCTTATGGTCTAATTTGATTTTTCCAATGCACATGGAGACTAAATTCATCCATCATTGTTTTTTTGGGGGGGCAATTTAGTGTGGCCAATTCACCTCCCCTTTTTGTGTTGTGGGGGTGAGACCCACACAGACACGGGGAGAATGTGAGTCGCCCATGATTAATGTACTGTCTTTTTCACATGCCATGTCCTCATTATCCCCGGATTTATTCTCCAGCCTACAGTATAACTACTGTTGGGGGCTCGAGACCACTCCCACCAGTGTCTTCGTCCACTTGTTATTTCTTACCTCCACCCATATGGATTCGACATCGTCCGATCCAAGATCATTTCTTGCTATCTTACTTAGTCCATCTCATACTAACAACGCTACCCCACCACCCTTTCCTTCCTGTATGCCCTGATGAAAAGTCACATGCTGCTGAATATTTAGTTGTAACCACATCTCTGTCATGGCTATGAGACCATCTCCATTAACCCCAATGTGTGCCGTTAATTCATTAATTGTGTTACGAGTGCTCTGTGCATTTAAGTGAAGATTTTGCCTTATTGCCACTTCTTCCCTTTTTGACCCCATTTATTGGTGTTTTTGTAATGTTTGTGCCCTCTGCCCCTTTCTGTCACACTCTGCGTATCATTACCTAACAGCTGTTTTATAATGTTGCCATGTCCTTTTGCTTTGTAAACCTACTTATCTCTCGCTCCAGACGACAGTGTGTCGATAAAAGTGTGAGTTGCCGCAGCAACTCAGACTCCTTAATTGTCGCCTCAGCCCCGCATTCCTTCTGACCCCTGATAACCTGATAACCTTTCACCCCCTTGCTAATCAGGAATCTCTCTCGCTCTGCATTAAACATCCTCACAGACTCAGCTTCCACTGCCTTGTGAGGAAGAGAGTTCCAGAGACTCACCAACCTTGGAGAGAACAAGGAAGGTTTTTCCTCATCTCTGTTTTAAGTCAGCGACCCCTTATATTTAAACGGGTTCCAGATTCTCCCACAAGAGGAAGCATCCTCTCCGCATCCACCCTGTCAACACCCCTCCGGATCGTGTATTTCCTCTGGGTGCTCTGGTTTCCTCCCACAAGTCCCGAAAGACGGGCTGTTAGGTGAATTGGACATTCTGAATTCTCCCTCTGTGTACCCGAACAGGCGCCGGAATGTGGCGACGAGGGGCATTTCACAGTAACTTCATTACAGCGTTAATGTGAGCCTACTTGTGACAATTATAAAGATTATTATTATTATAAGCAATAACCTCCATATTTTTGTGATCAATTTCCCCTCAATAAACAAGAACATTCTATTCACTTTCCTAATTACTTGCTGTATCTGTATACCAGACATCTGTGATTCATGCACTCAGACACCCAGATCCCTCTGTAACTCAGAGTTCTGCCATCTGAACACAAGCTCCAACATCTTATTGATACCAATACCCGTACAGGAATATCCATACTTTCCCGTCTTCCTGACTTCATCCCTTTTTGTAAACCCAGCACTTGCCATATATTCGCTATGCCCTCTGACATACTCTCTCTAATGCTGAATATTCTCTCCTCAGCAAAGGTCTCAGTTTGCTGAGATCCTCACCTCAATGGATTTTGGTCTCAACACAATGCTGAACTCTTTATCCATCGCCTACGTCTCTGTGCTCACTTATTTTGCAGAGTTCTTCCCGCCCCATTCAATGGACCCCCCTCCCCCAGTATTCTCTCTCCATCTGCACCCCTACCTCCTTCCATTGAGACATTGGCCGTCTCGATTCTCTGCTCCTCTCACCTGCCCCCCCCTCTGAACCTGCTGCTCTCTGCTCTCTCAGGTCTAACCCTGACTTAGTGATCTAAGCTGCCGACAAGGGAGGGGCTATTGTTGTCTGTGGAACGACCTCTACCTCACAGAGGCTGAACACATACTCTCAGACACTCCCCCCTACCTCCCCCTGGACCATGACCTCACCACCGAGCATCAGGCCATTGTTTCCAAGACTGTCGCTGGCCTCATCTCTTCTGCACATCTTCCCTTCACAGCTCCCAACCTCATATGTTCCAGTGAAGCCCAGCCCAGACTGGAGGATCAGCACCTCATCTTCCAATTCGATATGTTATGGCCTTCCGGACTCCAACAACGTCAAACGATGAACTCTCTCCTCCATCGTGACCCCTTTTTTAATCCCGCTTTTTTTGTCCCTACACTCATCTCTCACCCACAGGGCCATCTGTCACTTGTTCTTCAGTTTTGCTTTCACTGAGCACTGATATTTGTCCAGTTATTAACACATTCTGCTATCTTATCATTATGCCACCATCAGCACCTTCTTTAGTCCTTAATACTGCCATTAGCACCTCCTTCATCTTGTGTCCGAAATATCTTTGCCCAATCTCTCCCAGCTCACGTTCATCCCTGACCTTCTATTTTGTACCACCTACTCCAACCCCTAAAATCCATCACATTTCTCCCTCTCTTTAGTTCTGAAGAAGAATCACATGTACTTGAACCGTTCGCTCTGTTTCTCGCTCCACAGACGCTTCCAGACCTGCTGGGTTTTTCCAGCATTTTCTGGTTTATTTCCGATTTGCTGCATCCGCAGGACATAATTTTTTTGCCTTGCATCCCATGGCGAGATGCAAAGGACTATTGTCCTTTTGAACGGAGTGTTCATGAAGACCAGCTCTTGAGTCGGGGAGTGTGAATTGTCAGCGGTTTTGAATGAAGAGATTGTTTGAATATTTTCAGGGATCGTCCTGTGTGAAAGTGAAATCCTCCACCGGGAGGGGAAGGGGAATAAGGAGCTGTGAGTGGTGGAGGAGATGTGGTGGAGGCTGTACCTTGGCCTTCCGTGGCCAAACATTGGCAATCATTTACCTCTCCCTCTGCAGTGTGTGGTCTTCCACTGCCTGACTTCAGCCGGGACGACCTCACACTCAGTTCCCAGCAATCCCTCCCTCCGGCTCTCCAATTCTGTCCAAGAATCTGGCGGTTCGTCATCTGTTCAGATCCATTCCATATCTGCCCAGATTCAGTGGAGGGAGAGAGAATGGGATTGCAGGGAACGAGGACATCGAGGATTCTGTGCTCCAAAGTTCTTTCAGCAACAATCCAAGAATCCATGGCCACAGGAATCAGTAGATCCCCCAAGAGTAAGGAACAAAATGTGATCAATTTTACAATTTAAAACAAATGAAAATATTTGAACCTTCCAGGAAAGTTGCCCACCCGCTGTGGAAAATGCTTTCGAATGTTTTTCTGTCCTGAGCTTAACTGCTGGGGATTCATTCTTTGCTCCATCCCAACAGGGGGAGATCACACACTGTTCCTGAACAAGCTTGTCCAGCTCAGCTTGCTCTGTCTGAATACAGCCAACTGGAACACAACTCTGCTCCATCCGACCTGCCATAAACATATTGGTTCAGATCTCACACCTATCGCTGCTACATACTCCCCACCTGTACCCCAGTCTCCCTCTGCCTGGGGCCTGTTCAGTCATGTGGTTGAATCCTGCACTGCCGCACCTTTTCTGACCTCAGTTATCGTTTATTCACAGGTGCAGAGGCCAGTCCGATTCTTATCCAGTCCCCGGAGGTTGTGAAGGTGCCTGGGGGGGTAACCGTGAGGATACAATGTGCTTTCGAAAGCAGCAATGTCAATAACACTGTGCAGAAATATAGTGTACACTGGTACCATCCACAGAATAAGAGTCATATAATATTGAGTCACTTTGTAGATGGCCGTGTTTCCCGGGCGAGAGGTCTGTCTGATCGGTTTCAGCCTTCCAGAGATGTTCCCGGTAACAGCTACATTCTAACAGTCAGAGATGTGAAGCTCGGTGACTCCGCTGTCTATATCTGTGGGATTTGGGGAAAAATCTTTGGAAATGGAACACGGCTGAACGTAACCAGTAAGTACTGTCTATCTTATATTGCTTTTATTCCAAATAACGTTACTGTACAATCAACTAGAAACATAGAAACTAGAAGCAGGAGGAGGCCATTCGGCCCTTCGAGCCTGCTCCACCATTCACTATGATCACGGCTGATCATCAAGTTCAATACCCTGATCCCGCCTCCCCCCCCCCCCCCCCCCCCCCCCCCCCCCCCCCATATCCCTCGATCCCTTTAGCCCCAAGAGCGAAATATAATTCCTTCTTGAAATTACACAGCATTTTGGCCTCAACTAATTTCTGTGGTAGAGAATTCCACAGATTCACCGCTCTCTGGATGGAGAAATTACCCTTTAGCCTCAAACTCTGACCCCTAGTTCTGGACTCCCCCCACCATCGGGAACATTCTTTCTGAATCTACCCTGTCTGATCCTGTTAGAATTCCACAGATTCACCGCTCTCTGGGTGAATAAATTTCTCCTCACCTTATGCTCCTTTTGCACAACTGAGTGGTAACCAGAGAGTATTGGGTAAAACTGGAGCGTAGTCTTCACCGCAATGAGCGTGGGAGGGTTAAAGTGTTAAGTACATCGCACGAACATACCACACCGGTGAAGGTGTGGACAGCAGGGTGTCCGAGCTTCCCAAGGGGGAGTGGCAGGATGTTAATGACCAAACTTAAACCCAACCCGCCCCAATTTGTAATTGACAACGGTTGGCACGGTGGACTTCACCTAATGGAGAAGTTGGCATTGTTCTCCTTAGAACATTGAAGGTTCAGAGGAGATTTAATGAGGTGTTTAAAATCATACAAGGTTTTGATAAAGAGACGCTGTTCCAGTGGCTGTAGACTCAGGGAGCAGATTGACGATCATTGGCAGAAGGGCCAATGGAGGAGGTTTGTTCAATGCAACAAAGCTGTTGTGCTTGGGAATGAGCTTTGCGAGAGGGCAGTGGAGAGAGAGACGCAATAATAACTTTATTGGATAAATACGTGAAAGAAGAAGTGCAGGGTCGGTGAAAAGACAATTGGTGGAGGCTGGAGGTTGTTTTTGAAAACTCACCACTATTCTTAGAAGTCCCCCTATACCAAAAAGGGCCGACATTCTAAATGGTGATCAGAGATTCTCACTCCCTGACTCCGATGCAAGCTTCAGTGGGTGCTATTCAGGTCAAACTATATTTTCAAGTTATCCCCCTGTATAACCCATACCTTCACCGAAGATTTCATCTACTTACCATTTAGTAGCATCGATCCTGTGTCCCGCATTGCTAAGTAAGTAAAGTAGACTTTGGAATAACCACTATTTCAGGTTAAATTAAGTTATTTTATTATTATATTTTTTCTTTTAAAAGTTGAGATTACTGTCTTTACAGAAAGTAAAAAGATCTTGCTTCTGGATCCTTCTGGTTGGTTGAAGGGACCTTCAGGCCCAACTTGACAATCAATCTTCTTTTTAAAATCTGGTCTTCTTTAGATGTATTCGCTGATGAGCTCGGTTGCTGTGTCCTATCTTTCCCATGTACCGAGCTGTGAGAGCTGGCTCTGCTGGCTATCTCTGAGCTGACTCTGAGCTGACTCTGGCTCCTCTTTAAATTCTAGTCTTCCTTAGATGTATTAGATATTTTAGCTCGGCTGCTTTGCCCTGTCCCTTTCCCATGACCGAGCTGACTGTAACCTGACTCTGAGTTGCTTGTTCCTTCTCTGCTTCTCCCCTCTCTCTGAGTTCTGGTTCTGCCTGCTGTTCCCTTTCTTCGGGTTTATATATTTTTCTAACAGTTATCTAGTTGACTTTATTGTAAAGTAACTCTTATTTAACTTTGATTGTAAAAAGTATATTTGATCTAATCCAACTAAGTATTCATTTTGACATGACCTCAGCTCTCAGGTCTCTGATTGCATTGTTTCCTTTGTGATGTTCAAAATGCTTTGACTTCAAGAGGTGTTACTTTTAATTCCTGTCATTTCTATAGTTTTATTTTCCAATTGTGTCCTCGGCTCATAATTTTGACTTTGATTTTGGCTTTGAATTATGTTTCTCGTAGACTGATAGTCTCCAGTTTTCTTTAATTAACTGGTATCAGCAAATTTTTACACCTAGAATTATCACCAAATTCAACTGAACCTCATCCATTCTTTTCGGGCTGCTCACTAAGATAGTTACTTTCAATGAAGGTGTGAGCCATTGTTTTTGGCTTCAAACAAAAGTCCTGTTTTTCTTGTTTGCTAAGCCTGCTTGATCAAGGATATCTGCATTTTACAATCCTTCCCTGGCAGCTGCTGTTAACCCTTCATGGGATCTTTCCCTACATTCTCTCATGTTTCTCTCAGACCAGATATTGCCAGACTTCCATGTTTCAAATGACACATCTTTCCATCTTTTCAACAACAAAGTGAAAGTGGGAATAATTGATTACGGTTTGGCAAATGTTAATCCAGTCGCCATGGGTCACATGGTCATTCACAATTCTGCTGCCGACGACTTAGCTCCCAGCAAGTCCCTGTCCCCATCATCCCGCTGCTCCCAAAGCAAATTCAAAATCAAAACTTTTGTTTCCTTGTTTTCAAATCATGCCATGGCCAAGACCCTCCCTATGTCTGTAATCTTCCCCAGACCCAAAAGCCCTCCAATATATCAACACGCCTCCAGCTTGGAATACAGTGTTTAATTCTGGTCGCCACACTACCAGAAGGATGTGGAGGCTTTGGAGAGGGTGCAGAAGAGATTTACCAAGATGTTGCCTGGTCTGGAGGGTATTAGCTATGAGGAGAGGTTGGAGAAACTTGGTTTGCTATCATTGGAATCACTGGAATTAGAGGGGCGACCTGATAGAAGACTACAAGATTATGAGGGACATGGACAGAGTGGATAGTCAGAAGCTTTTTCCCAGGGTGGAAGAGTCAATTACTAGGGGGCATAGGTTTAAGGTGCGAGGGGCAAGGTTTAGAGGTGATGTGCGAGGGAAGGTTTTTACACAGAGGTAAGTGAGTGCCTGGAACTCGCTGCCGGAGGAGGTGGTGGAATCAGGGACGATAGTGACGTTTAAGCGTTTAAGGGGCATCTTTACAAATACATGAATAGGATGGGAATAGAGGGATATGGATCCCAGAAGTGCAGAAGGTTTTAGATTAGATGGGCAACATGGCCGGAGCATGCTTGGAGGGCCGAAGAGCCTGTTCCTGTGCTGTAATTTTCTTTGTTCTTTGTACCGATCCTCATATGCATCGCTGATTTGAATCACTATCATTGGTGGCTGTGTCTTCTGTGATCTGTGTCCTGATCTCTGGAATTCCCTCCCTGCACTTCTCCTCTTCCCCTCCCTCCTCTTTCAGCCTTTTTCTCATTTAAAACACTCCATAGAATCACCTTCCACCAAACCTCGCGGTTGCAGGAGCTAATATCTCCTGATGTGGCTCCTGTTGAGCACATTGAGATGTTTTGTGTTGTTAAAGGTTGCTGTAGAAATAAAAGTTGTCTCAATCTAAAACAATCGCAACTGGTAAAGTCTTATCATATTCATTCTCTGCTGAAAACCAAACTCCTGTTACTTTGACATTCCCTTTGAGCACCAGAAATGCTTTGGAACCTTCAGACTGGTGTTTAACTTGTTGATATTTTTCTCTTAAAGGTGCGAATACTCCAGTCCTTATCCAGTCTCCGAGTCTGGAACGTGTCCCAGAGGGTCAGACTGCACGGTTACAGTGCACCATGCGGAACGCCGCAGTGACACACACCGATGTTCACTGGAACCGGGAGCTGCCAGGGAAAGATATGGAGAGGGTTTTAACACATGATATAAAGAACAACACACGACGGAGTCCAGGTTTCACTGAGCGTTTCCATCCTTCCCGAGACACGTCCAATAAAACCTTCATCCTGACAATCAGCAACGTGCAGCCCAGTGACGCTGCCGTCTATTACTGCTCCGTGTGGGGAGATATCAGTGGGAATGGATCACAGCTGAGTGTAACCAGTAAGTACAGTTTCCATTGCAAGAAAACTGTTCTCTGCATCGGGCATTATTTTGCACAATAGAACTGGAAAATATCCTGAAGATCCACTCAGGCTATGTCCTGACGCCAGCGTGGGAACGGTGGCATTTTACGGCAAACAAATATTTGGCACAAAATGGCCTTGGATGCTCCGTTTGGCTGGGGGCTAGTAGGCTAGCATGCCAGCAGGGTAGAGCATCCGACTCTAGCTGCCGATACGGCCAGAGAATTGCCGGGTCCGTGGTCACGCATACGCACAGGGGTGGCGTGCAGCGGCCGCGCACGGACCCCGCCTGCCAAATAGTGCCCCCACTTTGGTCAGGCCCCGATCCCGTGCCAACAGTGCCCCCAGACGCTGCCAACGTCTTCCCGCCCGCGGATTGCCCCCCCCCCCCGACTGTGGCGGTGCTGGACTGAGTCCGCAGCTGCCACACCGAGGTCCCGAAAATAAATATCATGAGAGAGCCACGCCGTCGGGAACTGGGCCGGTCGGGGGCGGAGCCTTGGGAGGAGGGCCTCGGGCAAGGTCCTGAGGCCGTCGGTACAGCGTGCAGTGTACTCACCGCTTTGGAGGGGGTGGGGCATTGCAAAACGGCGTCGCCCCCCATTCCGCCGCCAACGCTGGCTCTCCGGCCAATTGCCGAATGCGACTTTGGCATCGCCGACTGGAGAATCCTGTCCTCGCTGTTTGAAGCAGCTCACTCTGTACGACTGGCTTCTGTGTTGCAGTGTTGGACGTGGGACTGAGTGGAGAGCTGAAACGTGTCTGGATCATTGTGGGGGCTGTGCTGGGAGCTGCTCTCTTTCCTGCAGCTGTTATTCTTTCCTGGATCAGACGAGATCGCTTCAGGAAACAACAATCCTGTAAGTTGAAATAAATGCTTCAGAGGAATTTTATTAACGTGATATAACATGGTCTGAGATAATGTCTCCGTGAATTGAGGTTAAATTATATTAACCGCCAGAATCAGGGGCGTCATTCTCCGACCCCCGCCGGGTCGGAGAATGGCCGTTGGCCGCCGTGAATCCTGCCCCCGCCGAAGTCTCCGCTCCCGGAGATTGGGCGGGGGCGGGAATCGGGCCGCGCCGGTTGGCGGGACCCCCCGCTGGATTCTCCGGCCCGGATGGGCCGAAGTCCCGCCCAGAAATTGCCTGTCCCGCCGGCGTAAATCAAAGCTGGTATTTACCGGCGGGACCAGGCGGCGTGGGCGGGCTCCGGGGTCCTGGGGGGGGGGGGGGCGATCTGACCCTGGGGGGTGCCCCCACGGTGGCCTGGCCCGCGATCGGGGCCCACCGATCCGCGGGCGGGCCTGTGCCGTGGGGGCACTCTTTCCCTTCCGCCTCCGCCACGGCCTCCACCATGGCGGAGGCGGAAGAGACTCTCCCCACTGCGCATGCGCGGGAAACTGTCGGCGGCCGCTGACGCTCCCGCGCATGCGCCGCATTTCCGCGCCAGCTGGCGGGGCAACAAACGCCATTTCCGCCAGCTGGCGGGGCGGAAATCCCTCCGGCGTCGGCCTAGCCCCTCAATGTTGGGGCTAGGCCGCCAAAGATGCGGAGCATTCCGCACCTTTGGGCCGGCACGATGCCCGTCTGATTGGCGCCGTGTTTGGTGCCAGTCGGCGGACATCGCGCCGTTGGGGGAGAATTTTGCAGATGTTTGATTGGAAATTGGAAACGCCCATTGCCATCCAATTATAAATCTACTGCACTGTCAATTCTATGATCTATGATCTACTGGTGCATCATTTAGCAGAATAATCTCAGTGTTGATATCTTCAACGTTGTCTCTTTCAGCCTGTCCCCATCTTACTGGTGATAATATCTTGCTCCCAGATTACGAAAATATTTCTCATTATAGACACACACAGGTGAGTTGAATTGACGAAGCCTTGTTCTGCTCCAGGATTGAAGATGGGGATGAAGATTTTATTGACCTTTATCCTCCCTCCAATAATGCTTATTTTCTGGTTGAGTAGGGCAGGGCAATAATAATAATAATCTTTATTATTGTCACAAGTCGGCTTACATTAGCACTGCAAAGAAGTTACTGTGAAAAGCCCCTAGTCGCCACATTCCGGCGCCTGACCGGGGACACTGAGGGAGAATTCAGAATGTCCAATTCACCTAATAACACGTCTTTCGGGACTTGTGGGAGGAAACCGGAGCACCCGGAGGAAACCTGAGCAGACACGGGGGAGAACGTGCAGACTCCGCACAGACAGTGACCCAAGCCGGGAATCGAACCTGGGACCCTGGCGCTGTGAAGCAACAGTGCTAACCACTGTGCTACCGTGCCGCCCAAGTGGGTGAAAATCCATGATATAGGGTTCATGGTCACCTCTAGTCTGGTCCGTGTTTTCCAAGTGTCATGGGACGGTCCCTTTAAGAAATGTTCTGTTTTATCACATGGTTTCAGTGATGTCATTGTGTGGGTGGAGCTGGGCCGTGGCTCTGAGTTTTACTTTCATTTTGAGCTGGGAGCTGGGCTGTGGCTCTGAGTTTTACTTTCGTTTACACAGTTGGTAGCTGGATTCAGACAAGAAAGGCTTCTCTTCTCTCTCTCTGCATGGTAAAATATGTCCAGATCGCTCGATAATGTAAAAGTGGTGAAAGGGTTTTTTCTGGTTTATTGGGTGATGTTATCAAATTGAAGCAGTTGAAAGGGAAGTCATTAAGGGTTATATATATAGAGTCCTGTAGCTGTGTGGGGTATTTATGTTTGTAGTTGGTAAAAGACTTACTGTGTGTGTTTATAGAAACGTTAACTGAATTGGTAGAATAAACATTGTTTTTGATTATAAGTACTTAAAGCCTCTGTTGAATAACTCCTGAAAGACAGGCCCGTGCGCTCCTCATAACCAGAATCTATAACCAGTTTTGCGTCAGGTGAATTGCATGATATACTTTGAGTTTTCTGCACCTTGGCCCATAACACGAGGTCCCACTCAACGGGCAGCACTGTGCCTAGGCACAGACTGGTCTGGCAATGTGAATGAAGCAAAAGAGGGTGCTCTGGCCTCTCTAATCAGGGTTGCCAACTGTGATTAATTGCCATTTTAATACAGTCTGGGAATCGAGAGTTCAAGCAATTGTGAGCAGTTTGGACAACAGGCCCGACAGAGGCCGGGATTCTCCATTCCCACTGCTGTGATCGGGAATTCGGATTGGGCGGAGAATGGAACGTCTGTCGAAAAATGCGATTGTCCAAAGTCTCCGCTCCCACGCCATTGATATCCTGCATTGGTACATTGAGGGCTGGGAGTGGTGAGGGCGGGCGTGAGGGCCGGGAGCGGTGAGGGCCGGGGGCGGCGAGGGCTGGGAGTGGTGAGGGCCGGGAGTGGTGAGGGCCGGGGGCAGCGAGGGCCGGGAGTGGTGAGGGCCGGGAGTGGTGAGGGCCGGGGGCAGCGAGGGCCGGGAGTGGTGAGGGCGGGCGTGAGGGCCGGGAGCGGTGAGGGCCGGGGGCGGCGAGGGCTGGGTGCGGCGAGGGCCGGGAGTGGTGAGGGCCGGGAGTGGTGAGGGCCGGGGGCAGCGAGGGCCGGGAGTGGTGACGGCCGGGAGTGGTGAGGGCGGGCGTGAGGGCCGGGAGCGGTGAGGGCCGGGTGCGGCGAGGGCCGGGAGTGGTGAGGGCCGGGTGCGGCGAGGGCCGGGAGCGGTGAGGGCCGGGAATGGTGAGGGCCGGGAGCGGTGAGGGCCGGGAATGGTGAGGGCCGGGAGCGGTGAGGGCCGGGAATGGTGAGGGCCGGGGGCAGCGAGGGCCGGGAGTGGTGAGGGCCGGGAGCGGTGAGGGCGGGCGTGAGGGCCGGGAGCGGCGAGGGCCGGGAGTGGTGAGGGCCGGGAGTGGTGAGGGCCGGGAGTGGTGAGGGCGGGCGTGAGGGCCGGGAGCGGTGAGGGCCGGGAGTGGTGAGGGCCGGGAGTGGTGAGGGCCGGGAGTGGTGAGGGCCGGGGGCAGCGAGGGCCGGGAGTGGTGAGGGCCGGGAGTGGTGAGGGCCGGGAGTGGTGAGGGCCGGGTGCGGCGAGGGCCGGGAGCGGTGAGGGCCGGGAATGGTGAGGGCCAGGAGCGGTGAGGGCCGGGAATGGTGAGGGCCGGGAGCGGTGAGGGCCGGGAGCGGTGAGGGCCGGGAGTGGTGAGGGCCGGGAGTGGTGAGGGCCGGGTGCGGCGAGGGCCGGGAGCGGTGAGGGCCGGGAATGGTGAGGGCCAGGAGCGGTGAGGGCCGGGAATGGTGAGGGCCGGGAGCGGTGAGGGCCGGGAATGGTGAGGGCCGGGGGCAGCGAGGGCCGGGAGTGGTGAGGGCCGGGAGCGGTGAGGGCGGGCGTGAGGGCCGGGAGCGGCGAGGGCCGGGAGTGGTGAGGGCCGGGAGTGGTGAGGGCCGGGTGCGGCGAGGGCCGGGAGTGGTGAGGGCTGGGAGTGGTGAGGGCGGGCGTGAGGGCCGGGAGCGGTGGGGGCCGGGTGCGGCGAGGGCCGGGAGTGGTGAGGGCTGGGAGTGGTGAGGGCGGGCGAAAGGGCCGGGAGCGGTGGGGGCCGGGTGCGGCGAGGGCCGGTAGCGGTGAGGGCCGGGGCCAGCGAGGGCCGGGAGCGGTGAGGGCCGGGAGTGGTGAGTGCCGGGAGTGGTGAGGGCCGGGAGTGGTGAGGGCGGGCGTGAGGGCCGGGAGAGGTGGGGGCCGGGTGCGGCGAGGGCCGGGAGTGGTGAGGGCCGGGGGCAGCGAGGGCCGGGAGCGGTGAGGGCCGGGGGCAGCGAGGGCCGGGAGCGGTGAGGGCCGGGGGCAGCGAGGGCCGGGAGTGGTGGGGGCCGGGGGCAGCGAGGGCCGGGAGCGGTGAGGGCCGGGAGTGGTGAGGGCCGGGAGTGGTGAGAGCCGGGAGTGGTGAGGGCGGGCGTGAGGGCCGGGAGAGGTGGGGGCCGGGTGCGGCGAGGGCCGGGAGTGGTGAGGGCCGGGGGCAGCGAGGGCCGGGAGCGGTGAGGGCCGGGAGCGGTGAGGGCCGGGAGTGGTGAGGGCCGGGAGTGGTGAGGACCGGGAATGGTGAGGGCCGGGAGTGGTGAGGGCCGGGAGTGGTGAGGGCCGGGAGTGGTGAGGGCCGGGAGCGGTGAGGGCGGGCGTGAGGGCCGGGAGTGGTGAGGGCCGGGGGCAGCGAGGGCCGGGAGCGGTGAGGGCCGGGAGTGGTGAGGGCCGGGAATGGTGAGGGCCGGGGGCAGCGAGGGCCAGTGAGCTCTGTCCGGCGCCCGGTGCAGAGTCCGTTTAGGGGCTCGCCCTCTCTTTCCCAGGGCAGCAGGATGTGCGCCGGGTGCTACACGGCTGGAGAATCACCCCACCCCACCCCACCCCAACCCCCCCCCCCCCACCCCGTTCACAATCCGACTGTACCCCATGTGTTGTTGAATCCAATCTGTTTGTGTTTCTTCGCTACTTTTTACAATTTCATTTTGTTTCAGAAATCAGACGATTTCCAGGTTGACGCTAATCTGATTTATATGGTAACAAACTTAAACCTACTAAATTGAATGATTCCAAGCAACAATTTGCTGTGACAATGTCCATTAATGTTTGTTCTCTCTCCTTTCTGTCGCTAAGAATGTGTCTGCACGAAGTAAAGCTCCTTCACGATGATGGTGCAGGTAAGTCTCGGTTAGATATCTATGGGTGATAAAGAGGACACGTTCACTCTGTAGATCAGGACTGAGATCCCGCGCTGCGTGTCCGCCCCGTTATCACTGCCAGATCTCCCAATCACTGCAGCGGCAGCCGCGAATCCCGTCCCAGGACACTGATAGTTTCTGAGCCTTAGAGAGTTAAAAATACCTGTGACAATAACTGCCGAATAATTAAAGGAAGCTTTTAAACAACAGGTTTGAGATTGAATGGAATAGGATGCAGAATGTCCAATATTAATATATAATCGTCTGGCGGGAAGTGGGGGGGGAACCACTGGGACCAAGGTGGGCAGACGGGATTAAGGAACTGCAGACGAGGAGGATGAACTCCAACGCAAACTGGTGTCTTTAAGTCAGAGATAGATAGGTTCTTGATTAATAAGGGGACCAGGGGTTATGGGGAGAAGGCAGGAGAATGGGGATGGGAAAATATCAGCCATGATTGAATGGCGGAGCAGACTCGATGGGCCGAGTGGCCTAATTCTGCTCCTATGTCTTATGGTCTTGTGGTTGAGCAATCCTTGTTCGACTTTCAATGTCCAACCAGAGTGCTGTCCTAAGTTGATTTATCACCATTAATAATGGGTCTTTACAGTGAGAGGCTGAATTCCTGCTTACCTATGGTGATCCCAGAATCCCAAGATTGGTGCCAAATCATTTTTAGGGTATCGTGATTAATAAATGTCCTGGAGGAGGTTGTGAGGGTGAGGGGAGATTGGAGGGGATGGCTGGTGTGTGTAGGGGCTGTTCCGTCAAATTACAAACGATACTGGGGTTTACAGACAACCAAAAATGTCAGACAATGAGTAAACTGTGAGGAGATAGTAGGGGTAATGGGCTGAAGGGACTGTTATAGGGGTATTAAATGGAGGGAGGACCAAAGCCCATGATTCCCACTCCAATCTCCATTCCCTGGCAATTGACTCGTTTCACTGGCTGGAGCAGACGTATTCTTTCAGTGGGATGTGGGGATCACCGGGCACAAATAACATTTGTTGCTCATTACTAATTACCCTTGAGTTGTCACGCTGGGATAGTTCAGAGGGCAGCTAAGAGTCAAGAACATTGCTGTGGCCTGGAGTTACAGGTAGGCCAGACCGGGTAAGGACGGCAGATTTCCTCCCCTGAAGGACATGAGTGAACCAGATGGGTTTTTACAACAATTGACGATAGTTGTCACGGTCGCCATAATTGAGACGAGCTTTCAGGTCCAGATCATTGAATTTAAATTTCCCCAGCTGCCAAGGTGGGATTTGAACCCATGTCCCAGAGTATTCCTCCTGAGCTTCCGGATTACCAGTCCAGTGGAATAATCACAACACCACCATCTCCCCTGTTTGAACCTGCCGGCCACATTTCACCCCAGAATGAGCACCTGACCACAAATTGGCCCCACCATAAAGACTGCCTATCACTTCCTCCTCAGCGTCGCACAATACTTCTCCTTCCTCTGCTCATTCCCGCTGGATTCCTCATCCATGCTTTAAACTGCCGATTTGACAATTCCAATGTGCTTCCCATCTTCCACTCTATAAACTCAAGCTGACCATGAGCTACTTCGCACCACGTCCTCTTCCCCTGTCACCCCTGCGCTCATGGGCTGACTTTGTTGAGCAAACTCCTCAATTCTCCAATTTCAAATCACTCCACGCCTTCGCCCTTCCTTATCTCTATAATCTCCTCCAGTCCTGCCAAGATCTCTGCCTCCTCTAATTCTGGCCTCTTGAGCACCCTGATTTTAATCACTCCACTATCAATGACTGTCTACACTGCTGTCTGAGTTCCAAGCTCAGGAATTCCTTCCCTACCCCTCTCCACCTCACTGAGCTCCTTTCAGACCCTCCTTCCCTCTTTGACCCAGCATTTGGTGATCTGACCCAATATCTCTCTGCGGCTCTGTGTGGTGTCATATGTTGTTTTCTAACTGTCCCTGGGGAAGTTATATTCGGTTAAAGACTCTAAATAAATGCAAATTATTCTGAAACATGAGGTTGTTGCAGGTAACTGGCCCTCACCTTATTTCCAATCGTATTTAATAGGCGTTCAGCATCTAGTCAAGCTTTGAATACAATCGGAACAGCATTCCAAGACCCCTCCTCATCATTAACCTTGGCTGCAGACTGTCTGCCAGAACTCACCGACGCACTCGCCATTTGTTCATCCGCGTTCAATGGACAGCGAACTGGATCAAATCTTCATCTCCGGTGTTCAGTGAAATCTTCTCCAGATGTGACATTGCCGCCCAGAAGCGAAGACCATCTCCCTTCAGATGTACAGGACGCTGATCAGAGCCTGTCTCGAATAACATAGAACTTAGAACATACAGTGCAGAAGGAGGCCATTCGGCCCATCGGGTCTGCACCGACCCACTTAAGCCCTCACTTCCACCCTATCCCCGTAACCCAATAACCCCTCCTAACCTTTTTTGGACACTAAGGGCAATTTAGCGCGGCCAATCCACCTAACCTGCGCGTCTTTGGACTGTGGGAGGAAACCGGAGCACCCGGAGGAAACCCACGCACACACGGGGAGAACGTGCAGACACCGCACAGACAGTGACCCAAGCCGGGAATCGAACCTGGGACCCTGGCGCTGTGAAGAAACAGTGCTAACCACTGTGCTACTGTAACTGCCATCACCTCTGGGCATCAGACCTCAGCAGAGATGCACTGGCCTCGAGCTGGGCAAAGGAGGATGGGCAGCTGGGGAACGGGACATTTTGGAGAATAATACCAGGACGAGCATGCTTACATTATGAGCTTAGGTCCCATAAACTTGATTTATATTCCCTGGAGTTTACGTCTGAGCGGTGATTTAAGTGGGGTCTTTATTACAATGAAGGGAGTTGATAAAATGGCCGGAATTCTCCGGCCATTGCGATTGACCTTTCCTGCGCGCAGTGCGCCCCCGCCCACGGGTTTCCTGGGTGGTTACAATGAGAAATCCCGTTAACAAGCAGCGAGAGTAGAGATCCCACAGTCAGCGTACTGCACCCCATGCCCCCCCCCCCCCCCCAGCTCCCCGCTCCCCCCACTCCCCCCCGAGATACACGCGGCCGGGAGTCCAGAGAATCCAGCCAAATCCAGAAACATTAATTGCTCTGGCTGGGGAGTCTGGACAAACGATCAGAATTATTATCCCCAGTTTGGTCAGTTAGAAATGAGGGAGGCTCGAGGACGGACAGTGAGTTAACCCTTTCCTTCCGGGGTTAACCATTCCCTGGCTGTGAGAGAGCAACAAGGCCCTCCTGCTGCTTTCTGCGAGCTGCAGTTTGCTGATTAATGGTCACCATTTGGAATTTGGATTCTCTGTGGCCGTACTCTCAGCTTGTTTCTGGTACAGGCAGTGACCAGAATGTTGTCTTTGTCCCTGCTCTGTTTCGTGTCCGAGGCCATTGGCAAGCAGCTGATCACAGGTCTTGCGACATACCTACCCTGAGACAGGGCTGGAATTTTCAGCTGACCAACCCACCCTCCCTCACTCCCCCACCCCATCCCAGGACTGGGAGCGAGGGGGGGAGCAGGGTGTAAAACTGGGCGAAATGGCATAGGACACCGTGCCCAACACTAACTGCCCTCTGCTGGTATTTTACCAGTGACAGGGTAGATAGTGATTACCCCACTCCCTCTCAGACCAATTCAGATCCTTAAGTGGCCAATTAATGGCCACCTCAGGGTCTTTTCTCATCACCGCTGGTATTTGACCAACAGCAGGATGGGCACTTTGCCACTTAGGGAGGTCACGCAGTCCAGCTTGCAGCCTCTCTGTACGTTCGGGATGGGAAGGTTTACCTTCGGTTCTGATACCATGTGCTCAGCCCCCACAAACCCTCAGTGGCAATAGCCGGCATGGCTGGAAGCCCCCCCCCCCCCCCCCCCCGCCATTCCCCAGCCCTTTAATCATCCACCCATAACCTGCCGTCACCAGGGCCTGCCTGATTAGACCCCGTCATCCCCAACCTTGCTCACCAGCACTGCAGAACTCCTCCATTGTGGCTGGTCTGGGACCTCCTGCAGTTCCGGCACTGGCCACCTCTCCTGGTGGCACTGCTTGGGGAGCTGCTCAGCCTCTGATTGGCTGACTGCGCTCGGAGGCAGGGCATTGTGTTCCAGAGGTGCAGAGGCTGGTTTAGCACAGTGGGCTAAACAGCTGGCTTGCAATGCAGAACAAGGTCAGCAGCGTGGGTTCAATTCGTGTACCAGCCTCCCCGAACAGGCGCTGGAATGTGGCGACTAGGGGCTTTTCACAGTAACTTCACTGAAGCCTACTTGTGATAATAAGCGATTATTATTATTAGAGGCTGTGACTATTGGAATTTTATTGCCTGTCGACCCTCACATCTGGTGTCGTTTCCAGGGTCAATGGGGATGGGATTTCCTGACATTCTGGCCAGTGAATTGAACCAATATGTCCACATGAACTCCCAGAGAAGTGCTGTTTGGATTTAAATAATTTATATAGGAATTAGAATTGCCCGTTGGTTTGTGAGCCAAGATTAAAAAGCCTTAGCTCCAACAATCAGAGCCAGGAATCCGCACCCTCTCTTTGTACAGGGGAGGCTCCCAAATGTTGTCACCAATGGCTGTTCCTGTCTAACCAGGCTTCATCTGGGATACCAGTGTGCTGGAGGGTGCTTCTCCTGAGGGATCCTGATCCCCCTTCAGTCACTCTCCGTGGTCTCTTCATAACTGGTTACCAACTCTCGCTGGATATTCTATTACAACATCTCTGAGTGTTCAACACCTTTGTCAAATCCATCCCAACCCCACCTTCTCCAGTCCCTCTTTATAGAACAAAGAACAAAGAACAAAGAAAAGTACAGCACAGGAACAGGCCCTTCGGCCCTCCAAGCCTGTGCCGACCATGCTGCCCGTCTAAACTAAAATCTTCTACACTTCCTGGGTCCGTATTCCTCTAGTCCCATCCTATTCATGTATTTGTCAAGATGCCCCTTAAATGTCACTATCGTCCCTGCTTCCACCACCTCCTCCGGTAGCGAGTTCCAGGCACCCACTACCCTCGGTGTAAAAAACTTGCCTCGTACATCTACTCTAAACCTTGCCCCTCGCACCTTAAACCTATGCCCCCTAGTAATTAACCCCTCTACCCTGACCATCCACTCTGTCTATGCCCCTCATAATTTTGTAGACCTTTATCAGGTCGCCCCTCAACCTCCGTCGTTCCAGTGAGAACAAACTGAGTTTATTCAACCGCTCCTCATGGCTTATGTCCTTCATACCAGGCAACATTCTGGTAAATCTCTTCTGCACCCTCTCTAAAGCCTTCGCATCCTTCTGGTAGTGTGGCGACCAGAATTGAACACTATACTCCAAGTGTGGCCTAACTAAGGTTCTATACAGCTGCAACATGACTTGCCAATTCTTATACTCAATGCCCCGGCCAATGAAGGCAAACATGCCGTATGCCTTCTTGACTACCTTCTCCACCTCTGTTGCCCCTTTCAGTGACTTGTGGACCTGTACTCCTAGATCTCTCTGACTTTCAATACTCCTGAGGTTTCTACCATTCACTGTATATTCCCCACCTGTATTAGATCTTCCAAAATGCAGTACCTCACATTTGTCAGAATTAAACTCCATCTGCCATCTCTCCGCCCAAGTCTCCAAACAATCTAAATCTGCTGTATCCTTATAACTGAAGTTCCTCACCTGTGATAATGTTCTGGTCAATCTCTCCTGCCCTAAGTACCCAATGTTCTTCCTAAATTGCAATGCCCAGGACTGGCCATTAGATTCCAGCTGGGTCCGAACCCCAGTGTTTCACACAGAGTTTAGCAGCTCTCGATTTGTTCAGCTATCTTTAAAGGTTTGAGTTTGTAAATCCCCGGGGTCTCTCTATTCCGGGACCCTCTTTAGAATTCTACCCCCCCTGGAGTTTGTATTGTCTGTCATATACTTCCCACCAGATGTTGACCATTTCAGAGGCGAGGAGTCTGCCCATTCCACCAGACTGGATGAGCTTTCCTGGAGGCTGCTGTTATCCTCCTCACTCTTTGCCACACATCTGACTTTTGTGTCATCTGCAAATTTTGAAATTGTGCTCTGTACGCCTAAATCCTGACCACAATAGATATGAAAGAGAACCACGTTCCTAACACTGCCCTCTGGGGGTCACCGCTATACACTGCATTACAGCCTGAAAAACACCACTCACCGCAACCCTCTGCGTCTCTCCCTTGCCCAATTTTAGCTCTTCATTTGCTTATTTTATTCTTTTGAGGGAAGTGGGCACCACTGTCTTGGCCAACATTTGTTGCCCACCCCCAGATTCCTTTGAGGATAGAACATAGAACATTACAGCGCAGTACAGGCCCTTCGGCCCTCGATATTGCGCCGACCTGTGAAACCACTCTAAAGCCCATCTACACTATTCCCTTATCGTCCATATGTCTATCCAATTTGAATACCCTTAATGTTGGCGAGTCCACTACTGTTGCAGGCAGGGCATTCCACACCCTTACTACTCTCTGAGTGAAGAACCTACCTCTGACATCTGTCTTATATCTATCTCCCCTCAATTTAAAGCTATGTCCCCTCATGCTAGACATCACCATCTGAGGAAAAAGGCTCTCACTGTCCACCCTATCCAATCCTCTGATCATCTTGTATGCCTCAATTAAGTCTCCTCTTAACCTTCTTCTCTCTAACGAAAACAGCCTCAAGTCCCTCAGCCTTTCCTCATAAGATCTTCCCTCCATACCAGGCAACATTCTGGTAAATCCCCTCTGCACCCTTTCCAATGCTTCCACATCCTTCCTATAATGCGGCGACCAGAATTGCACGCAATACTCCAAATGCGGCCGCACCAGAGTGTTGTACAGCTGCAACATGACCTCATGGCTCCGAAACTCAATCCCTCTACCAATCAAAGCAGGCGGTGGTCAGTTGTCTTCTTGAACCACTGAAAGTGTAGGTACACCCACTGTGCTGTTAGGGAGGGAGTTCCAGGATGTTGCCCCAGCGACAGTGAAGGAACGGCCAATATATTTCCCAGTCAGGGTGGTGAGTGACTTGGAGGGGAACCTCCAGCTGGTGGGGTTCCCAGGTATCTGCTGCTCTTGTCCTTCTAGATGGTAGTGGCCGTGGGTTTGGAAGGTGCTGTCTGAGGAACCTCGCTGAGTTGCTTATTTCCAAACTGACCCCATCCATTTAATCGTGTGGAGGGTTCAGTTTTGCTAACAAGTCTATTTTGTGATAATTCATCACTTTTTGGAAGTCCGCACACACATCTACTCCATCCCCCTCACTGTCACGTCAGTCAATTCAGGCAGATATAGTTTGCCTTCCATCAATCTAACCGGCTGTTCTTTATGAAGCCAGGTTTTCCAGTGTCATTGACACTGGCTATAAATTTCCAATCTTCTTTCAGCTCCGGTGGTCCCAGAGGACGGGAGAATTGCAAATGTTACATCCTTGTTCAAAAAAGGGTTTGAGAATAAGCCCTGCCCCAATGCCCACATGTCTGTTCTTGGCCTGCTGCAATGTTCCAGGGAAGCTCAACGCAAACTGGAGGAATCACAGCTCATCTTCCAGTTAGGCACGCTACATACAGCCTTTCGGTCTCAACATCGAATTCAACAACTTCAGATGATTCGCTCTACCCCACCTCGACCCATTTGTTTTCATCCCATTTCATTTCAACTGTCTTTTACCAT
Organism: Scyliorhinus torazame; assembly: GCF_047496885.1. Classification (NCBI taxonomy): domain Eukaryota; kingdom Metazoa; phylum Chordata; class Chondrichthyes; order Carcharhiniformes; family Scyliorhinidae; genus Scyliorhinus; species Scyliorhinus torazame. The sequence continues at coordinate 416,063,428 of NC_092707.1, forward strand.
CTCTCTCACTCTTGTCTTTCTTCATAAATATTTACCCCCCCCCCCCCCCCCCCCACACCCCATCTTATCCATTTTTCCTTGCCCTTTCTCCCTTTTCCTTCCCCTTCCCTCCCCTGAGATTTTCCAGCATTTTCTCTTTTGGTTTCAGATTCCGGCATCCGCAGGAATTTGCTTTTATTTATTATTGAGACATAGCCCCATGGCTACAGTTTAATTTCAGTGGTGGGGAAACTACTAGAAACCAAGACAAATGCCGGTTAGTTAAGGAAAGTCGGTAGCGATTTTGTAATAGGAAAATCTTGTTTCACCAACATGCTGGAGCTATTTGAGGAGGTAACAGAAAGGGACGATGTAAAATCTGCTGTAAACTCTCAGGTGGAAAACTCCAGTAATATCTCGGGGAGTCTGAGAGTCCATTTGCTGGTCGCATGATAGAGATGTACAGACCTGAATCTCCTGTGTGAGGGCGATTCCCCAGAGGAAGACCTACAGTCCGGGGGTTCTAACGGATGGTAGTCCTTAAAAGATCCAAACTCACGGATGGTTTGCAGCACCTCTCATGCTGAAGGTATCACCGCCTACAAGGACCTGAACCTGAGCAACAAAGATCCTCAAATCTCTCATACCTCTTAATCCCTGCTATTTTTCAACCTTTCCTGTCCCCTTCACTGTGTGTCTGCCTTGTATGTGTCTGGGTGGAGGGTGGGACGGGGTTTTGGGAACAGGTAGACTAATAGACCATTGTTCCATTATTTCCATTAATGTTCATCGTTTACTCTTGTTTTAAATAAACAACTTCTTAATGTTTTAATTATAAATCTGGTGCCTGTAACTCATTGGAGCAGTGCAGGGTTGAAGGAAATGATTGGTTAATTCAGTAATGTTCGAACTCTGGGGTCTGTGGGGCTGGGACTGACCGTGCTCACATCCAGGGTGTTGGAACACAATGAGGATTGGGAGAGGTTTTTCTGAGATGTCTGCACAGGGACAGTGAAGTAACTGCTTTTCTTTGCACTGAATCTTTGATGAAAATCTCAATTTTCTCAGGTTCTGCTGAATCTCGCAGCAATGGAGTTGGGTTAAAAGGTTGAATGTAGAAATCAGTGCTCGCCATTTTCAGAGTGGCTCATTTTGTGATGCTGAATTAGTAAAGAGGTTGCAGAAGGAGCCACTCCCTGACTGAAATGGTGAATTTATAATAATAACAATAATCTTTATTGTCACAAGTAGGCTCACATTAACACTGCAATGAAGTTACTGTGAAAAGCCCCTAGTTGCCACATTCCGGCGCCTGTTCGGGTACACTGAGGGAGAATTCAGAATGTCCAATTCACCTAACAAGCACGTCTTTCGGGATTTGTGGGAGGAAACCGGAGCACTCGGAGGAAACCCATGCAGACACGGGGAGAACGTGCAGACTCCGCACAGAGAGTGACCCAAGCCGGGAATCGAACCCGGGTCCCTGACGCTGTGAAGCAACAGTGCTAACCACTGTGCTACCGTGTTTCCCAATTATCCTCAATACTGAATCTCAGGCCTGGGTGTACAGCCAGTCCTTGTGGTGCACATTGGTACAAACGACATGGCTGGCACCAGCAGCACAGTGACACAGTGGTTAGCACTGCTGCCTCACAACACAGGGACCCGGGTTCAATTCCGGCCTCGCGTCACTGTCTGTGCGGAGTCTGCACATCCTCCCCGTGTCTGCGTGGGTTTCCTCCGGGTGCTCCGGTTTCCTCCCACAGTCCAAAGATGTGCAGGTTAGGTGGATTGGCAGAGATAAATTGCCCTTAGTGTCCGAAAGGTTGGGTGGGGTTATGGGGATAGGGTGGGGGTGTAGGCCTAGGTGGAATGCTGTTTCCGAGGGTTGCTGGAGACTCGACTGGCCGAATGGCCTCCTTCTGCAATGTAGGGATTCTATATTACTATGACATAGATAAATGAAATGAAATGAAAATCGCTTATTGTCACAAGTAGGCTTGAATGAAGTTACTGTGAAAAGCCCCTAGTCGCCACATTCCGGCGCCTGTTCGGGGAGGCTGGTAGAGGAATTCAGATTCCTGGGGCATTGGGACCGGTTCTGGGGGAGGTGAGACCTGTACAAACTGCACGGGTTACACCTGGGCAGGACTGGGGCTGGTGTCCTAGGGGGGTATTTGCTAGTGTGGTTGGGGCAGGTTTACACTAATATGGCAGGGGGATGGGAACCTATACAAGGAGTCAGAGGAGGAGGAAATAAGGACAAAAACAAAAGACAGAAAGGGGAATAAGACAAGTGATAGGCAGAGAAACCAAGAGCCAGAATCAAGCAGGGCCACAGTGAAAAATATTGGGAGCCATTCACCTGAGGAAGGAGCAGCGCTCCGAAAGCTAGTGATTTGAAACAAACCTGTTGGACTTTAACCTGGTGTTGTCAGACTTCTTACTGTGCTCACCCCAGTCCAACGCCGGCATCTCCACATCAAAATAATAATAATAAAATTTATTATTGTCACAAATAGGTTTACATTAACACTGCAATGAAGTTACTGTGAAAAGACCCTAGTCGCCACATTCCGGCGCCTGTTCGGGTACACAGAGGGAGAATTCAGAATGTCCAATCCACCTAACAGCACGTCTTTCGGGACTTGTGGGAGGAAACCGGAGCACCCGGAGGAAACCCACGCAGACACGGGGAGAACGTGCAGACTCCGCACAGACAATGACCCAAGCCGGGAATCGAACCCGGGACCCTGGCGCTGTGAAGTAACTGTGCTGACCACAAATTGGAGGGGAGCTAATGTAACTCCACGATTTAAAAATGGCGATGTAGAGAAAGCAGGGAATTATAGACCAGTAAGCCTGACATCAGTAATGGGGTAAATTCTAGAGGCCATTGTAAAAGATTTTATAGCAGAGCAGTTAGAAAACAGTGGCAGGATCGACAGAGTCAGCATGGATTGATGAAGGCGAAAGCATACTTGACAAATCTACTGGAATTCTTCGAGGATGTAACGAGTAGAGTTGATGAAGGGGAGCCAGCAGATGTGGTATATTTGGACTTTAAGAATGCTTTGGATAAATTCCCACATAAAGATTAGTGTGTAGAATCAAAGCGCGTGGGATTAGAGGTAGTGTACTGAGCTGGATGGAAAACTGGTTGGCACGCAGGAAACAAAGAGTAGGAATACATGGCTCACAGAAACATAGAAAATAGGAGCAGGAGGAGGCCATTCGGCCCTTCGAGCCTGCTCCCCCATTCATTCTGATCATGGCTGATCGTCCAACCCATAGCCTGATCTCGCTTTCCCCCCCCGGATCCTGTGATCCCCTTCACCCTCAGTACAATATCTAACTGCTTCTTGAAACAATACAATGTTTTGGCCTCAACTACTTCCTGTGGGAGTGAATTCCACAGGCCGACCACTCTCTGGGTGAAGAAATGTCTCCTTATCTCAGTCCGAAATGGTCTCCCCCGAATCCGCAAACTGTGCCCCCTGGTTCTGGACACCCCCACCATCGGGAACATCCTTCCTGCATCTACCCTGTCCAGTCCCCCCCACCATCGGGAACATCCTTCCTGCATCGACCCTGTCCAGTCCCCCCCACCACCGGGAACATCCTTCCTGCATCTACCCTGTCCAGTCCCCCCCCCACCATCGGGAACATCCTTCCTGCATCTACCCTGTCCAGTCCCCCCCCACCATAGGGAACATCCTTCCTGCACCTACCCTGTCCAGTCCCCCCCCCACCATCGGGAACATCTTTCCTGCATCGACCCTGTCCAGTCCCCCCCCCCACCATCGGGAACATCCTTCCTGCATCGACCCTGTCCAGTCCCCCCCACCATCGGGAACATCCTTCCTGCATCCACCCTGTCCAGTCCCCCCCCACCATCGGGAACATCCTTCCTGCATCTACCCTGTCCAGTCCCCCCCCACCATAGGGAACATCCTTCCTGCACCTACCCTGTCCAGTCCCCCCCCCACCATCGGGAACATCTTTCCTGCATCGACCCTGTCCAGTCCCCCCCCCACCATCGGGAACATCCTTCCTGCATCGACCCTGTCCAGTCCCCCCCACCACCGGGAACATCCTTCCTGCATCTACCCTGTCCAGACCCCCCCACCATCGGGAACATCCTTCCTGCATCTACCCTGTCCAGTCCCCCCCACCATCGGGAACATCCTTCCTGCATCCACCCTGTCCAGTCCCCCCCCCACCATTGGGAACATCCTTCCTGCATCTACCCTGTCCAGTCCCCCCCACCATCGGTAACATCCTTCCTGCATCCACCCTGTCCAGTCCCCCCCCACCATCGGGAACATCCTCCCTGCATCGACCCTGTCCAGTCCCCCCCCACCATCGGGAACATCCTTCCTGCATCGACCCTGTCCAGTCCCCCCCACCATCGGGAACATCCTTCCTCCATCTACCCTGTCCAGTCCCCCCCACCATCGGGAACATCCTTCCTGCATCGACCCTGTCCAGTCCCCCCCACCATCGGGAACATCCTTCCTCCATCTACCCTGTCCAGTCCCCCCCACCATCGGGAACATCCTTCCTGCATCTACCCTGTCCAGTACCCCCCACCATCAGGAACATCCCTCCTGCATCTACCCTGTCCAGTCCCCCCCACCATCAGGAACATCCTTCCTGCATCTACCCTGTCCAGTCCCCCCCACCATCAGGAACATCCTTCCTGCATCTACCCTGTCCAGACCCCCCACCATCAGGAACATCCTTCCTGCATCGACCCTGTCCGGTCCCCCCACCATCGGGAACATCCTTCCTGCATCCACCCTGTCCAGTCCCCCCCCGCCATCGGGAACATCCTTCCTGCATCTACCCTGTCCAGTCCCCCCCACCATTGGGATCATCCTTCCTGCATCCACCCTGTCCAGTCCCCCCCCGCCATCGGGAACATCCTTCCTGCATCCACCCTGTCCAGTCCCCCCCCACCATCGGGAACATCCTTCCTGCATCGACCGTGTCCGGTCCACCCCACCATCGGGAACATCCTTCCTGCATCCACCCTGTCCAGTCCCCCCCCACCATCGGGAACATCCTTCCTGCATCTACCCTGTCCAGTCCCCCCCCCACCATCGGGAACATCCTTCCTGCATCGACCCTGTCCAGTCCCCCCCCACCACCGGGAACATCCTTCCTGCATCTACCCTGTCCAGTCCCCCCCACCATCGGGAACATCCTTCCTGCATCGACCCTGTCCGGTCCTCTTAGAATTTTATAAGTCTCTATGAGATCCCCCCTCAGTCTTCTGAACTCCAGCGAGAACAACCCTAACCGATTCAATCTCTCCTCGTACGACAGTCCTGCTATCCCAGGGACGGCACAGTGGCACAGTGGTTAGCACTGCGCCAGGGTCCCAGGTTCGATTCCCCGCTGGGTCGCTGTCTGCGCGGAGTCTGCACGTTCTCCCCGTGTCTGCGTGGGTGTCCTCCGGGTGCTCCGGTTTCCTCCCACAGTCCAAAGATGTGCAGGTTAGGTGGATTGGCCGTGATAAATTGACCCCTAGTTTCCAAAAGGTTAGGCATGGTCACTGGGTTATGGGCTTAAGTAGGGTGCTATTTCCAAGGGCCGCCTTCTGCACTGTAAATTCTATGATTCTATTATTCTATGAATCAGTCTGGTAAACCTTCGCTGCTCTCCCCCGAGAGCAAGAACATCCTTCCTCAGAGAAGGAGACCAAAACTGCCCACAATACTCCAGGTGTGGCCTCACCAAGGCACTGTACAATCACAGCAACACATCCCTGCTTCGATACTCGAAACCTCTCGCAATGAAGGCCAACATACCATTAGCCTTCTTTACCGCCTGCTGCACCTGCATGCTTACCTTCAGCGACTGGTGCACAAGGACACCCAGGTCCCGTTGCACATGCTCCTCTCCTAATTTAGGGCCATATAGATAATAGTCTGCCTTCTCGCTCTTGCTACCGAAGTGGATGAAAGGTCGTTGGCAAATAGGGTTAAGGAAAATCCCAAGGCTTTTTACACTTACATAAAAAGCAAGAGGGCAGCCAGGGAAAGGGTTGGCCCACTGAAGGATAGGCAAGGGAATCTATGTGTGGAGCCAGAGGAAATGGGCGAGGTACTAAATGAATACTTTGCATCAGTATTCACCAAAGAGAAGGAATTGATAGATGTTGAGTATGGAGAAGGGTGTGTAGATAGCCTGGGTCACATTGAGATCCAAAAAGACGAGGTGTTGGGTGTCTTAAAAAATATTAAGGTAGATAAGTCCCCAGGGCCGGATGGGATCTACCCCAGAATACTGAAGGAGGCTGGAGAGGAAATTGCTGAGGCCTTGACAGAAATCTTTGGATCCTCGCTGTCTTCAGGGGATGTCCCGGAGGACTGAAGAATAGCCAATGTTGTTCCTCTGTTTAAGAAGGGTGGCAGGGATAATCCCGGGAACTACAGGCCGGTGAGCCTTACTTCAGTGGTAGGGAAATTACTGGAGAGAATTCTTCGAGACAGGATCTACTCCCATTTGGAAGCAAATGGACGTATTAGTGAGAGGCAGCACGGTTTTGTGAAGGGGAGGTCGTGTCTCACTAACTTGATAGAGTTTTTCGAGGAGGTCACTAAGATGATTGATGCAGGTAGGGCAGTAGATGTTGTCTATATGGACTTCAGTAAGGCCTTTGACAAGGTCCCTCATGGTAGACTAGTACAAAAGGTGAAGTCACACGGGATCAGGGGTGAACTGGCAAGGTGGATACAGAACTGGCTAGGCCATAGAAGGCAGAGGGTAGCAATGGAGGGATGCTTTTCTAATTGGAGGGCTGTGACCAGTGGTGTTCCACAGGGATCAGTGCTGGGACCTTTGCTCTTTGTAGTATATATAAATGATTTGGAGGAAAATGTAACTGGTCTGATTAGTAAGTTTGCAGACGACACAAAGGTTGGTGGAATTGCGGATAGCGATGAGGACTGTGAGGATACAGCAGGATTTAGATTGTCTGGAGACTTGGGCGGAGAGATGGCAGATGGAGTTTAACCTGGACAAATGTGAGGTAATGCATTTTGGAAGGGCTAATGCAGGTAGGGAATATACAGTGAATGGTAGAACCCTCAAGAGTATTGAAAGTCAAAGAGATCTAGGAGTACAGGTCCACAGATCACTGAAAGGGGCCACACAGGTGGAGAAGGTAGTCAAGAAGGCATACGGCATGCTTGCCTTCATTGGCCGGGGCATTGAGTATAAGAATTGGCAAGTCATGTTGCAGCTGTATAGAACCTTAGTTAGGCCACACTTGGAGTATAGTGTTCAATTCTGGTCGCCACACTACCAGAAGGATGTGGAGGCTTTAGAGAGGGTGCAGAAGAGATTTACCAGAATGTTGCCTGGTATGGAGGGCATAAGCTATGAGGAGCGATTGAATAAACTCGGTTTGTTCTCACTGGAACGAAGGAGGTTGAGGGGCGACCTGATAGAGGTATACAAAATTATGAGGGGCATAGACAGAGTGGATAGTCAGAGGCTTTTCCCCAGGGTAGAGGGGTCAATTACTAGTGGGCATAGGTTTAAGGTGAGAGGGGCAAAGTTTAGAGTAGATGTACGAGGCAAGTTTTTTACGCAGAGGGTAGTGGGTGCCTGGAACTCACTACCGGAGGAGGTAGTGGAGGCAGGGACGATAGGGACATTTAAGGGGCATCTTGACAAATATATGAATAGGATGGGAATAGAAGGATACGGACCCAGGAAGTGTAGAAGATTGTAGTTTAGTCGGGCAGTATGGTCGGCACGGGCTTGGAGGGCCGAAGGGCCTGTTCCTGTGCTGTACATTTCTTTGTTCTTTGTTCTTTGTTCTTTGGATAACCTCACATTTATCCAAATTCTACTGCATCTACCATTCATTTTCCCACTCTTTCAACGGACGTATCTACTGGTCGCGTTGCCCCCGAAAGGCAGCGCAGCGTGGGTATGGATCCCGGGAGATCCCTCTTCCGGGACCTACCCGGCTCACCACGCCTCGCGATATCTAACACGATCTCTCGGGACGTCGCAATGCGAATTCCGCCCATTGTGGGCGGAATCACTTTTTAACAGAACTGAATGTGAGAGTGAGGCAGCCATGATCCCATCAGCTACCCAAAGCATGGGGTCAAACCCCCTCACCTCAGACCCCTCACCTCGGACCCCTCACCTCGGACCCCTTACCCCGGACCCCTCATCTCGGACCCCTCACCTCAGGCACCTCACCTCGGACCCCTCACCCCGGACCCCTAAACTCGGACCCCTCACCTCGGACCCCTTACCCCGGACCCCTCATCTCGGACACCTCACCTCAGACCCCTCACCTCAGACCCCTCACCCAGGACCCCTCTCCTCGGACCCCTCACCTCGGGCCCCTCACCCCGGACCCCTCACCTCGGACCCCTCACCTCGGACCCCTTACCCCGGACCCCTCATCTCGGACCCCTCACCTCAGACCCCTCACCTCGGACCCCTCACCCCGGACCCCTCACCTCGGACCCCTCACCTCGGAACCCTTACCCCGGACCCCTCATCTCGGACCCCTCACCTCAGACCCCTCACCTCGGACCCCTCACCCCGGACCCCTCACCTCGGACCCCTCACCTCGGAACCCTTACCCCGGACCCCTCATCTCGGACCCCTCACCTCGGACCCCTCACCTCGGACCCTCACCTCGGACCCTCACCTCGGACCCCTCACCTCGGACCCTCACCTCGGACCCCTCACCTCGGACCCTCACCTCGGACCCCTCACCTCGGACCCCTCACCTCGGACCCCTCACCTCGGACCCCTCACCTCGGACCCCTCACCTCGGACCCTCACCTCGGACCCTCACCTCGGACCCTCACCTCGGACCCCTCACCTCGGACCCCTCACCTCGGACCCTCACCTCGGACCCCTCACCTCGGACCCCTCACCTCGGACCCTCACATCGGACCCCTCACCTCGGACCCCTTACCCCGGACCCCTCATCTCGGACCCCTCACCTCGGACCCCTCACCTCGGACCCCTCACCCCGGACCCCTCACCTCGGACCCCTCACCTCGGACCCTCACCTAGGACCCCTCACCTCGGACCCTCACCTTGGACATCTCGGGTCAGTGCCAGTCAGTTCTGGTCTCCACAGGCGCGGACCCGATGGAGGGGCACCTGTGCCAATCACCCAGGAGAGCCGAGGCCCCCAGGTGCTTGAGCTCTGAGCAGAGTGGCACCCTGGCACTGCCACCTGGGTGCCAGCCTGGAACCATCAAGGTGTCCAGCTACACTATCAACTGGCAGGGGGGTATGCAGATGCGGGGAGGTGTGGGTGGGGGGGCAAGACTTCCTTATAGGTGAGTGGGTCGGGTAGAGGGGAGGGGAGGACAGGGAAGAGGAGGGACGGGGAGGAGGGGAGGGTTGAGGGGAGGGTGAGAGGAGGGGAAGAGAGGGGAGGCGGAGGGGAGGGGAGGGGACTGGGGGGGAGGGGAGGGGACTGGAGGGGAGGGGAGGGGGGGAGGGAACGCGAGGTGAGGGGAGGGGAGGGCGGGGGGAGGGGGAGGGAAGGGCGAGTGGAAGGGGAGGGGGAGGGGAGGGGGAGGGGAGGGGGAGGGGAGGGGAGTGGAGGGGAGGGGGTGGGGAGTGGAGGGGAGGGGGAAGGGGAGGGGATGGGAGGGGAGTGGAGGGGAGGGGGGGAGGGGGAGGAGGGGAGGGGAGGGGAGAGGGAGGGGAGGGGAGGGCGAGGGGAGGGGAGGGGGGGAACGCGAGGTGAGGGGAGGGGAGGGCGAGGGGAGGGGGAGGGAAGGGCGAGGGGAGGGGGAGGGGAGGGGAGGGGATGGGAAGGACAGGGAGGGCTGAGGGGAGGGGAGCGGTGAGGGGAGGGAAGGGAGGGTAGGGGAGGGAAGGGGGGGAGAGGAGGGGAGGGGAGGAGGGGAGGGGAGAGGGAAGGGGAGGGAGGGCAAGGGAACGTGAGGGGAGGGTGAGGGGAGGGCGAGGGGAGGGGGAGGGGAGGTGGAGGGTAGGGCGAGGGGTGGGGAGGGGGAGGGGGATGGGAGGGGGAGGTGGGGGGAGGGGAGGGGGAGGGGTGAGGTAGGGGTGGGGAGGGGAGGGGGAGGGGAGGGGGGGAGGGTGAGGGGAGGGGGAGTGAACGCGAGGTGAGGGAGGGGAAAGGAGGGCGAGGGGAGGGGAGGGCGAGTGGATGGGGAGGGGGAGGGGAGGGGAGGGGAGGGGGAGGGGAGGGGAGGGAGAGCGAGGGGAGGGGGGGAGGGAACGTGAGGGGAGGGCGAGGGGAGGGGAGGTGGAGGGTAGGGCGAGGGGAGGGGAGGGGGGAACGCGAGGGGAGGGCGAGGGTAGGGTGAGGGGAGGGGAGGGGGGGAACGCGAGGGGAGGGGGAGGCGAGGGGAGGGGGAGGGGAGTGGAGGGGGAGGGGAGGGGGGGAGTGGAGGGGGAGGGGAGGGGAGGGGAGTGGAGGCGAGGGGAGTGGAGGGGAGGGGGAGGGGAGGGGGAGGGGAGTGGAGGGGAGGGGAGTGGAGGGGAGGGGGAGGGGAGGGGGAGGGGAGTGGAGGGGAGGGGGAGGGGAGTGGAGGGGGAGGGTAGTGGAGGGGGAGGGGAGGGGTGAGGGGAGGGTGAGGGGAGTGGAGGGGAGGGGGAGGGGAGTGGTGGGGAGGGGGAGGGGAGGGGAGGGGTGAGGGGAGGGTGAGGGGAGAGGAGGGAGGGTGAGGGGAGAGGGAGGGTGAGGGGAGGGGAGTGGAGGGGAGGGGAGTGGAGGGGAGGAGAGGGGAGGGGAGGGCGAGGGGAGGGGAGGGGAGGGGAGGGAGGGCGAGGGGAGGGGAGGGAAGGGCGAGTGGATAGGGAGGGGGAGGGGAGGGGGAGGGGAGGGGAGGGAGAGCGAGGGGAGGGGGGAGGGAACGTGAGGGGAGGGGGAGGGGAGGGCGAGGGAAGGTGGAGGGGAGGGTGAGGGGAGGGGAGGGGGGAACGTGAGGGGAAGGGGAGGGGAGGGGAGGGGACTGGGAGGGGAGGGGGCGGGGAGTGGAGGGGGAGGGGAGGGGGAGGGGAGGGGAGGGGGAGGGGATTGTAGGGGAGGGGGAGGGGGAGTGGGGGGAGGGGAGGGGAGGGGTGAGGGGAGGGCGAGGGGAGGGGAGGGAGGGTGAGGGGAGGGGAGGGTGAGGGGAGAGGAGAGGGGAGGGGAGGGTGAGGGGAGGGGAGGTGAGGGGAGGGGAGGAGAGGGGAGGGAAGGGGAGGGAAGGGGAGGGCGAGGAGAGGGGAGGGAGGGTGAGGGGAGGGAGGGCGAGGGAACGTGAGGGGAGGATGAGGGGAGGGTGAGGGGAGGTGGAGTGTAGGGCAAGGGGAGGGGGGAGGGGAGTTAAAGGGGAGGGAAAGCGAGGGGAGGGCGAGGGGAGGGCGAGGGGAGGGGGAGGGGAGGGAGGGGGGTGGGAACGCGAGGGGAGGGCGAGAGGAGGGGGAGGGGAGTGGAGGGGAGGGGGAGGGGAGTGGAGGGGGAGGGGAGTGGAGGGGGAGGGGAGGGGGAGTGGAGAGGAGGGGGAGGGGAGGGGGAGGGGAGTGGAGGGGAGGGGGAGGGGAGTGGAGGGGAGGGGGAGGGGAGTGGAGGGGAGGGGGAGGGGAGTGGTGGGGAGGGGGAGGGGAGGGGAGGGGAGGGGTGAGGGGAGGGTGAGGGGAGAGGAGGGAGGGTGAGGGGAGAGGGAGGGTGAGGGGAGGGGAGTGGAGGGGAGGAGAGGGGAGGGGAGGGCGAGGGGAGGGGAGGGGAGGGGAGGGAGGGCGAGGGGAGGGGAGGGAAGGGCGAGTGGATGGGGAGGGGGAGGGGAGGGGGAGGGGAGGGGAGGGAGAGCGAGGGGAGGGGGGAGGGAACGTGAGGGGAGGGGGAGGGGAGGGCGAGGGAAGGTGGAGGGGAGGGTGAGGGGAGGGGAGGGGGGAACGTGAAGGGAAGGGGAGGGGAGGGGAGGGGGCGGGGAGTGGAGGGGGAGGGGAGGGGGAGGGGAGGGGAGGGGGAGGGGATTGTAGGGGAGGGGGAGGGGAGTGGGGGGAGGGGAGGGGAGGGGAGGGGTGAGGGGAGGGCGAGGGGAGGGGAGGGAGGGTGAGGGGAGGGGAGGGTGAGGGGAGAGGGGAGGGGAGGGGAGGGTGAGGAGAGAGGGGAGGGGAGGGTGAGGGGAGGGGAGGTGAGGGGAGGGGAGGAGAGGGGAGGGAAGGGGAGGGCGAGGGGAGGGGAGGGAGGGTGAGGGGAGGGAGGGCGAGGGAACGTGAGGGGAGGATTAGGGGAGGGTGAGGGGAGGTGGAGTGTAGGGCAAGGGGAGGGGGGAGGGGAGTGAAGGGGGAGGGAAAGCGAGGGGAGGGCGAGGGGAGGGGGAGGGGAGGGAGGGGGGTGGGAACGCGAGGGGAGGGGGAGGGGAGGGGGGGTGGGAACACGAAGGGAGGGCGAGGGGAGGGGAGGGGAGGGCGAGGGGGAGGGGATGGGGATGGGGAGGGGAGGGTGAGGGGAGGGGGAGGGGAGGTGGAGGGTAGGGCGAGGGGAGGGGGAGGGGAGGGGGGTGGGAACGCGAGGGGAGGGGAGGGGAGTGGGAGGGGAGGGGGAGGGGGAGGGGAGGGGGAGGGGGAGGGGAGGGGAGTGGGACGGGAGGGGAGGGGGAGGGGAGGGGGAGGGGAGGGGGAGGGGAGGGAGGGGAGGGGGAGGGGAGGGGGAGGGGAGGGGGAGGGGAGGGGGAGTGGAGGGGAAGGGGAGGGGAGTGGAGGGGAGTGGGAGGGGGACATGGGGGAGGGGAGGGGGAGGGGAGGGGGAGGGGGAGGGGAGGGGGATGGGAGGGGGACATGGGGAGGGGGAGGGTAGAGGTAGAGGAGGGGAGGGGGTGGGGAGGGAGGAGGGCGAGGGGAGGGGGAGGGAACGCGAGGTGAGGGAGGGGAAGGGAGGGCGAGGGGAGGGAAGGGCGAGTGGATGGGGAGGGGGAGGGGGAGGGGAGGGGGAGGGGGAGGGGAGGGGGATGGGAGGGGGACATGGGGGAGGGGAGGGGGAGGGTAGAGGTAGAGGAGGGGAGGGGGTGGGGAGGGAGGAGGGCGAGGGGAGGGGGAGGGAACGCGAGGTGAGGGAGGGGAAGGGAGGGCGAGGGGAGGGAAGGGCGAGTGGATGGGGAGGGGGAGGGGAGGGGAGGGAGAGCGAGGGGAGGGGGGGAATGTGAGGGGAGGGTGAGGGGAGGGCAAGGGGAGGGGGAGGGGAGGGGCAGGGTAGAAGAGGGGGAGGGGAGGAGGAGGGGGGAGGGAGGGGGAGGGAGGGGGAGGGGAGGAGGATGGGGGTGGGGTGGAGGGGGGAGGGGAGGGAAGGGCGAGTGGAAGGGGAGGGCTGAGGGGAGGGGAGTGGTGAGGGGAGGGAAGGGAGGGTAGGGGAGTGAAGTGGGAGGGGAGAGGAGGGGAGGAGAGGGGAGGGGAGGAGGGGAGGGGTGAGGGGAGGGGGAGGGGAGCGGGAGGGGAGGGGGAGGGGAGGTTGAGGGGATGGGGGGAACGCGAGGTGAGGGGAGGGGAGGGCGAGGGGAGGGGAGGGGGAGGGAAGGGCGAGTGGAAGGGGAGGGGGAGGAGATGGGGAGGACAGGGAGGGCTGAGGGGAGGGGAGTGGTGAGGGGAGGGAAGGGAGGGTAGGGGAGGGGAGGGGTGAGGGGAGGGTTGAGGGGAGGGGTGGGGTGGAGGGGAGGGGTGAGGGGAGAGGAGGGTTGAGGGGAGGGGAGGGAGGGTGAGGGGAGAGGGGAGGGAACGTGAGGGGAGGGTGAGGGGACGGTGTGGGGAGTGCGAGGGGAGGGGGAGTGGAGGGGGGAGGGGAGGGGGGAGGGAACGCGAGGGGAGGGCGAGGGGAGGGGTGGGTGAGGGGGAGGGGAGAGGGAGGGGGAGGGAAGGGGAGGGGAGGGGGCGGGGGGAGGGGGAGGGAAGGCGAGGTGAGGGAGGGGAAGGGAGGGCGAGGGGAGTGGAGGGAAGGGCGAGTGGAAGGGGAGTGGGAGGGGAGGGGAGGGGAGGGGGAGGGGGAGGGGAAGGGGATGGGAGGGGAGGGGAGGGGGAGCGGAGTGGAGGGAAAGCGAGGGGAGGGGGTAGGGAACGTGAGGGGAGGGTAAGGGGAGGGAAGGGAGGATAGGGGAGGGAAGGGGGAGGGGAGAGGAAGGGAGGAGAGGGGAGGGGAGGGGTGAGGGGAGGGGAGGGTTGACGGGAGGGGAAGGAGAGCGAGGTGAGGGGGGAGGGAATGTGAGGGGAGGGTGAGGGGAGGGTGTGGGGAGGGCGAGGGGAGGGGAGGGGGGAGGGAACGCGAGGGGAGGGCGAGGGGGAGGGGGAGGGGAGGGGAGGGGAGGGGAGTGGGAGGGGAGGGGAGGGGAGGGGGAGGGGGAGGGGAGGGGGAGGGGGAGGGGAGGGGAGGGGGAGGTGGAGGTGGAGGGGGAGGGGAGGGTAAGGGGAGGGGGAGGGTAAGGGGAGGGGAAGGGAAAGGGGAAGGGGAAGGGGAAGGGGAGGGGGAGGGGAGGGGGAGGGGGAGGGGAGGACAGGGAGGGGTGAGGGGAGGGAAGGGAGGGTAGGGGAGGGAAGGGGAGGGGAGATTAGGGGAGGAGAGAGGAGGGGAGGAGTGAGGGGCGGGGAGGGAGGGCAAGGGGAGGGGGAGGGAACGTGAGGGGAGGGGGAGGGGAGGGGGAGGGTAGGGTGAGGGGGAGTGGAGGGGGAGGTAAGGGGGAGTGGAGGGAGAGGGGAGGGGGAGGGGAGGGGGAGGGGAGGGGTGGGGGAGGGGAGGGGGAGGGGGAGTGGAGGAGGATGGGGGTGGGGTGGAGGGGGGAGGGGAGTGGATGGGAGGGGAGGGAGGGGGAGGGGAGAGGGCAGGAGGGGGATGCGACGGGGATGGGATGGGAGGGAAGGGGAGGGGGAGGGGAGAGGGGAGGTGAGGGGGAGGGGAGGGGAGGACAGGGAGGGGTGAGGGGTGGGGGGTTGTGAGGGGAGGGTAGGGGAGGGAAGGGGGATGGGAGGAGGGGAGGGGAGGAGTGGAGGGGTGAGGGGAGGGAGGAGAGGGGAGGGCGAGGCGTGGGGGGAGGGAAGGGCGAGGGGAGGTGGAGGGGGATGGGAGAGGAGGGGGACGGAATGCGAGGGGAGGGGAGGGGAGGGCGAAGGGGAGGGGAAGGGGAGGGGGAAGGGGAGGGGGAGGGGAGGGAGAGGGGGAGGGGAGGGAGAGGGGGAGGGGAGGGGGAAGGGGAAGGGGGAGGGGAGGGGGTGAGGAGGGGGGAGGAGAGGGGAGGGGTAGGAGGGGGAGTGGAGGGGTGAGGGAGTGGGGGGTGTTGTGTTGGGCGCTCTGGATCCGTGGAACACATACAGGTCACCAACACTTGAAATAGTGCAACACTATTTTATTGAGTTATTAACTGTTTAACATACTCTCACTGTGGGTTAACACGATATTAGCTTTAACTAAAGACCTTTGCCTTGTCCTCACCAGTCTATGCACTCAGCACATGGTGAATGTCTGTGCTGCAGGCTGTGAGCTCTGTCTTACTAGGAAGCTGCAGCTCGAATGAGCGGGAACTCTGATGCCCCCTGTCTTGAGAGCGCGTGTGCTCTCACTGGTGATTGGCTGCAATGTTGTGTGTGTTGATTGGTCCCACTCTGTGTCCATCAGTGTGTGTATCTGCACCATGATATATTGGTGTATATTATGACATCCCCCCTTTTATAAAAGAATGTACATGTGTGGCAATAAATAGTGTATGGTGAGAATGTCCCTAACTAGGTGTGGGGTGCGAAAGACATGTTTACAGGACTATGTTCATGAGAACTAAGCTATTTACATGGGAAGGTGCCTGGTGCAGAGAAGCAGTATGCAACAAGAATAACGAGATCAACACTATATACAAACCAGAGAAACGATCAAACGGAAGAACAGAACAATTCAGGAAGTCAATAAGTCCACAAAGTTCACAAATTAAGTCTCTGAGGTGGGCGGCGAATTCTGGTTGACCGCCTCAAGGGTGGGTCGGGAGCCGCCGGCTGAGGAGCGGGCTGGACTGCGTCAGAGTGAGGAGGATGCAGAGTGATCGGGATCTCTGCATAGTCCATGGCAGGGTCAGCAGGAGGGCGAGGCGACAGTGGACGATCACGTGGCGAGCGTGGAACGAGACGAAGGGTGCGTCAATTGCGGAGCAGAATGGAGCCATCCGGTAGATGAACCAGGAACGAGCAGGGGGCCACCTGCCGAAGGACAACAGCGGTTGCAGACCAGCCACCATCCGGAAGATGGATGCAGACGTTGTCATCTGGAGCCAGAGCCGGGAGATCAGCTGCACGGGAGCCATGAGCCACCTTGTGCTGTGCACGAGGCAGCTGCATCCGGCGAAGGGCCGGAACGTGGTCGAGGTCTCAGACATGGATGGACGGCACCGTCGTCCTCAGGGTACGACCCATGAGCGATTGGGCTGGTGACAGGCCAGTGGACAGTGGGGCGGAGCGATAGGCCAGCAAGGTGAGGTAGAAATCGGACCCAGCATCAGCAGCCTTGCAGAGCGGCTGTTTGACTAAAAGGACTCCCTTCTCCGCTTTGCCGTTGGATTGGGGGTACAGGGGACTGGACGTCACATGGGCAAAGTTGTACCGCCTGGCAAAGTTGGACCATTCCTGGCTGGCGAAGCAGGGGCCATTGTCCGACATAACCGTGAGCGGGATGCCGTGTCGAGCAAAGGTGTCCTTACAGGCACGGATGACTGCAGACGATGTGATATCGTGCAGCCGTATCACCTCCGGGTAATTTGAAAAGTAGTCCACGATTAGGACGTAGTCTCTACCCAGCACGTGGAACAGGTCGATGCCCACCTTGGTCCAAGGTGATGTGACCAACTCATGGGCTGCAGGGTCTCACGTGGTTGGGCCGGCTGGAAGCGCTGACAAGTGGGGCAGTTGAGCACTGTGTTGGCGATGCCTTCATTAATGCCGGGCCAGTACACTGCCTCTCGGGCCCGTCGGCGGCACTTTTCCACGCCAAGATGGCCCTCGTGTAGCTGTTCCAGGACGAGCTGGCGCATGCTATGCGGGATGACAAGGCAGTCCAGTTTCAGAAGAACCCGTCTACTACCGCCAGATCATCTCTGACATTATAGAACTGAGGGCATTGGCCCTTGAGCCACCCGTCCGTTAGGTGGCGCATGACACGCTGTAGCAAGGGGTCAGCCGCCGTCTCGCGGTGAATTTGGACGAGGCGTTCATCCGTGGCAGGTAGATTGGAGGCCACGAAGGTCACATGGGCGTCAACCTGGCAGACGAATCCCGCTGGGTCACACGGAGTGTTGACTGCCCTGGAGAGAGCGTCGGCAATGATGAGGTCTTTGCCCGGGGTGTATACCAGCTGGAAGTCGTATCGCCGGAGCTGGTGAAGAATACGCTGGAGGCGAGGCGTCATGTCATTCAAGTCTTTCTGTATTATATTGACCAGCGGCCGATGGTCGGTCTTGACGGTGAATTGAGGAAGTCCGTAGACATAATCGTGAAATTTAACCACACCGGTCAGAAGGCCCAGGCACTGCTTTTCTATCTGCGCGTAGCGCTGCTCCGTGGGGGTCATCGCACATGACGCATATGCAACGGGGGCCCATGATGAGGCCTCATCACGTTGAAGGAGCACTGCCCCATGCCGGATTGGCTGGCATCGGTCAAAATTTTGGTCTCTTTTGCTGGATCAAAGAAAACTAAGACCGGGGCCGTTGTGAATTTGGTTTTTAGTTCTCTCCATTCGCGCTCGTGGGCAGGGAGCCATTGGAAGTCTGTCGTCTTCCTGACCAGGTTCCTGAGGGCCGTGGTATGAGAGGCAAGGTTAGGGATGAACTTCCCTAAAATGTTGACCATGCCCAGAAATCGGAGGACCGCCTTCTTGTCCTCTGCCGTTTTAAGGGCTGTGATAGCAGCCACCTTGTCCGCATCCGGCCGCACACCCAATTGGGAGATGTGGTCCCCGAGGAACTTGAGTTCCGTCTGACCAAAAGAGAATTTGGCCCTGTTGAGGCGAAGGCCATGCTCATGTATACGTTTGAATACGCGCTGGAGGCGACTAACATGCTCCTGCGGGGTGGTGGCCCAAATTATTATGTCGTTGACATAGACGCGAACACCTTCAATGCCTTCCATCATTTGTTCCATAATCCTATGGAACACTTCTGAAGCAGGTATGATCCCAAACGGCATCCTGTTGTAACAATATCTGCCAAAGGGGGTGTTAAATGTGCAAAGTTTCCTGCTGGATTTATCGAGCTGGATTTGCCAGAATCCTTTTGAGGCGTCGAGTTTGGTGAATAGCTTGGCGCGAGCCATCTCGCATGTGATCTCTTCGCGCTTGGGAATTGGATAATGCTCCCTCATGATATTGCGATTCAGATCCTTGGGATCAATGCAAATTCTCAATTCGTCGGAAGGCTTTTTTACACATACCATGGAACTGACCCAGTCGGTCGGTTCCGTGACTTTGGAAATCACTCCTTGGTTCTGGAGGTCCTGCAGCTGCTGCTTGAGGCGGTCCTTAAGGGGTGCTGGGACCCTGCGAGGTGCGTGCACCACAGGCGTGGCATTCTGTTTCAATAAAATCTTGTAGGTGTATGGGAGCGTGCCCATGTCTTCGAAGACGTCGTGGTGCTGGTTGATGATGGCGTCGAGCTGAGCCCTGAAGTCGGTGTCCTGAAAGGCAGACGTGTCATCAGGAGAGAGAGAGTGAATTCCCTGAACTAGGTTCAACAGCTTGCATGCCTGCGCGCCAAGCAGGGAGGCTTTCGAGGAACCCACAATTTCAAAGGGAAGGATGGCTTTGGGTGACCTGTGCGTCACTTCAAGTTGGCACGAGCCGCTGGCATCAATGGCATTGCCATTGTAATCCAATAGCTGGCAGGCTGATGGAAGGATGGCTGGTTTGACACAAAGGCTTTGGAAGTCAGACCGCGCAATGAGATTGGCGGAGGCACCAGTGTCCAGGCGGAATCGTATTTGGGACCAGTTGACCGTCAGGGTGGCACACCACTCATCGTCTGGATCGATGCTGTATACCGACAGCGGCTGGTGTCTTTGCTTCGGGGACAGCCTGTTTTTCGTTACGACACCGACTCAAAAAGGCGCCTTCTGGTCCTCGGTGTCACTGCTGTGGGGGAGGTCGGAATCGGACTCGGTGACCGTGGGTTGAATTGCCCGAACATTCCTGCGAGGCTGGCTGAAGCGAGATGAGTTGGCAGGCTGAGCTGCTCGACAGCAGGCAGCACAGTGGCCAAGTCTTCCACATCGTAGGCATTGTCGAGATTTTGCGGGGCATTGCCGCTTTAAATGGATGGAGCCACAGTTGCCGCACGTCGTGATGTCAGCACGTTCACTGCGCCACCGCGCCTGCGCATTACGTTCCTCCACGTCGCCGACCCCTCGTTTGGTGCGTACAAGCGCGGGAGTCCGTGAAAAGCGTGCGAAATGGCCGCCCTCATCCAGGCTGAGGCCCTGGAGTTGCTCAATTGCTTGGTCCCGTTCCGCCTCGTGGGGACCTTGCCGCGCCGTTTCAGCCGCTTGAATGTGGGAATATTGACTCGTGACGTTTTTGTGTAAGACACAGGTCTCAATGGCGGTCGCTAGGGTGAGCTGCTTTACTTTGAGGAGCTGCTGTCGTAGGGGGTCCGACTGAACACCGAAAACAATCTGGTCGCGTATCATGGAGTCGGAGGTGGGCCCGTAATTACAGGACTGCGCAAGGATGCGGGGGTGCGTGAGAAAGGACTGGAAAGGTTCATCCTTACCCTGCAAACGCTGCTGGAACACGTAGCGCTCAAAACTTTCATTCACCTCGATGTCGCAGTGACTGTCAAACTTGAGGAGGACCGTCTTGAACTTTGATTTATCTTCATCATCCGCAAAGGTGAGAGAATTGAAAATGTGGATGGCATGGTCCCCGGCCGTGGAGAGGAGGAGAGCGATCTTCCTGGTATCCGAGGCGTCCTCCCTGTCTGTGGTCTCAAGGAAGAGCTGGAAGCATTGTTTGAATATCTTCCAGTTGGCCCCGAGGTTGCGGCGATGCGGAGCGGCGGGCGGACGCTGTCCATGTTGCAGGATGACGGAATGCTGGCGGAAGGCAGATCACTTGCAGGTAGGTCTAAGAAGTGCTAATATCCCTCAACTCCTGGTATCATGTTGTGTTGGGCGCTCTGGATCCGTGGAACACATACAGGTCACCAACACTTGAAATAGTGCAACACTATTTTATTGAGTCATTAACAGTTTAACATACTCTCACTGTGGGTTAACACGATACTAGCTTTAACTAAAGACCTTTGCCTTGTCCTAACCAGTCGATGCATTCAGCACATGGTGAATGTCTGTGTTGCAGGCTGTGAGCTCTGTCCTCCTAGCTAGCTGCAGCTCGAATGAGCGGGAACTCTGATGCCCCCTGTCTTTATAGTGCGTGTGCTCTCACTGGTGATTGGCTGCGGTGTTGTGTGTGTTGATTGGTCCCACTGTGTGTCCATCAGTGTGTGTCTGCACCATGATATACTGGTGTATATTATGACAGGGGGGGGTCCCGCCACGCTGATCTCCTCAGTGCAGAAAACAGGACAACGTGCGGACTCTGCTGCAGATTTCTCGCCAAGGCCCCCAGATGTCCAGGTGTAGAGGCAGCTGCAGTGTCCAGCGTCCAGTGTTCAGTGTCCAGTGTCCAGGCGTCTGGAGGTTGAAGGCAGTCTCTGGTCCACTGTGCCTGTAAATCTGGACGGTTGATAATACAGCTGATTGGGCAGCACGGTGGCGCAGTGGGTTAGCCCTGCAGGATTTAGATTGTTTGGAGACTTGGGCGGAGAGATGGCAGATGGAGTTTAATCCGGACAAATGTGAGGTAATGCATTTTGGAAGGTCTGATGCAGGTAGGGAATATGCAGGGAATGGTAGAACCCTCAAGAGTATTGAAAGTCAAAGAGATCTAGGAGTACAGGTCCACAGGTCACTGAAAGGGGCAACACAGGTGGAGAAGGTAGTCAAGAAGGCATACGGCATGCTTGCCTTCATTGGCCGGGGCATTGAGTATAAGAATTGGCAAGTCATGTTGCAGCTTTATAGAACCTTAGTTAGGCCACACTTGGAGTATAGTGTTCAATTCTGGTCGCCACACTACCAGAAGGATGTGGAGGCTTTAGAGAGGGTGCAGAAGAGATTTACCAGACTGTTGCCTGGTATGGAGGGCATTAACTATGAGGAGCGGTTGAATAAACTCGGTTTGTTCTCACTGGAACGAAGGAGGTTGAGGGGAGACCTGATAGAGGTCTACAAAATTATGAGGGGCATAGACAGAGTGGATAGTCAGAGGCTTTTCCCCAGGGTAGAGGGGTCAATTACTAAGGGGCATTGGTTTAAGGTGAGAGGGGCAAGGTTTAGAGTAGATGTACGAGGTAAGTTTTTTACGCAGAGGGTAGTGGGTGCCTGGAACTCGCTACCGGAGGAGGTGGTGGAAGCAAGGACGATAGTGACATTTAAGGGGCATCTTGACAAATACATGAATAGGATGGGAATAGAGGGATACGGACCCAGGAAGTGTAGAAGATTGTAGTTTAGTCGGGCAGCATGGTTGGCACGGGCTTGGAGGGCCGAAGGGCCTGTTCCTGTGCTGTACTTTTCTTTGTTCTTTGTTGTCTCACGGCGCCGAGGTCCCAGGTTCGATCCCGGCTCTGGGTCACTGTCCGTGTGGAGTTTGCACATTCTCCCCGTGTCTGCGCGGGTTTCAGCCCACAGCCCAAAGATGTGCAGGGTAGGTGAATTGGCCACGCTAAATTGCCCCTTAATTGGAAAAAATGAATTGGGTATTCTAAATTTAGCTGAATACAGACATGTTAGTCAAACAAGATAAATTACCACATTGATTGTCCTTGCAAATAAAAACAGCTACCACCTGGAACAGTAGATACACCCACTGTGCTGTTAGGGAGGGAGTTCAGGATTTTAACCCAATGCCAGTGAAAGAACGGCGATATATTTCCCAGTCAGGGTGGTGAGTGACTTGGAGGGGAACCTCCAGCTGGTGGGGTTCCCAGGTATCTGCTGCTCTTGTCCTTCTAGATGGTAGAGATCGTGGGTTTGGAAGGTGCTGTCTAAGGAACCTTGCTGAGTTACTGCTTGTCGATGGTGCACACGGCTGCCACTGTGCGTCAGTGGTGGAGGGAGCGAATGTTGAAGGTAATAGACGGGGTTCTGCTCAAGCAGGGATGTCTTGCCCGGGAGTTGTCTAACAGCAAAACCAGCAGCATTTCTGTTTTTTCCCTTGAACTATTTGTTTTATGTGGAACCCAATGCAGATAGATAGCCCGTGTGAGGACAGTAACTCTGTGTTCTGGTGTACATCTTGTATCTACTCCCATGACCAGGCCAGCCAACAGATTCTCTGCATTTGTAATATTTCATTTTGACCCAGTACTCTTTGTCTGTCCAGCTGCCCCATTCGAGGTCAGCTGGAGATTGTGCAATGCCCACAGACTCTGCTACATATTTGCAAACATAAATTCATCCACATATAAATTACAGAGGCTGGAGGAAGATCTTTATTCTGAAACGATGTGTAAGGTGCTCCTGGCTATGACCCTGGTCCTCTTTGTCACAGTAGGTGAGTACGTGCCTCAGTTTAGTGACGTGTCTCGTTCAATAAGGATGGGAATTTGCACAGTTCCACACAGGAATGTGGGACATGCAATCGGAAATCTCTCCCCATTGTTAATTCCAGGAATAAAACGGCTGAAGCTCGTCAACGGTCAGATAGCCTCTGTGAAGAGAAAGTGTTTCAGGCCAATGTCGTTTCACCAGAGTTTGATTTGGT
The DNA here is from genome assembly GCF_047496885.1 of Scyliorhinus torazame. NCBI lineage: Eukaryota > Metazoa > Chordata > Chondrichthyes > Carcharhiniformes > Scyliorhinidae > Scyliorhinus > Scyliorhinus torazame. Next base: position 416,086,202 of record NC_092707.1, read on the forward strand.
ACAGATCGGAACGATGAACCCTGCTTCGCTGAGCCAGCTACTCCCTGGCTGGCAGAGTATTCCCTGCACTCCCTGCTTCGCTGAGCCCAGCTACTCCCTGGCTGGCAGAGTATTCCCTGCACTTTTGGCTTTTATTTCAGATCTGCAGCCTCTGTCCTATTGTACTTGCGGTTAATCCTAGCATCTGCTCCGTATGTTCTCTGCTCACGTGCTGGATTCTCTGTTTGACCAAAGAGCAAAAGAAGAAAGAAAATTACAGCACAGGAACAGGCCCTTCGGCCCTCCCAGCCTGCGCCGATCCAGATCCTTTATCGAAACCTGTCGCCTATTTTCCAAGGATCTACTTCCCTCTGTTCCCCGCCCGTTCATATATCTGTCTGGATGCATCTTAAATGATGCTATCGTGCCCGCCTCTACCACCTCCTCTGGCAAAGCGTTCCAGGCACCCACCACCCTCTGCGTAAAAACTTTCCACGCACATCTCCCTTAAACTTTCCCCCTCTCATCTTGAAATCATGGCCCCTTGTAATTGACACCCCCACTCTTGGAAAAAGCTTGTTGCTATCCACCCTGTCCATACCTCTCATAATTTTGTAGACCTCAATCAGGTCCCCCCTCAACCTCCGTCTTTCCAACGAAAACAATCCTAATCTACTCAACCGTTCTTCATAGCTAGCACCCTCCATACCAGGCAACATCCTGGTGAACCTCCTCTGCACCCTCTCTAAAGCATCAACATCCTTCTGGTAATGTGGTGACCAGAACTGCACGGAGTATTCCAAATGTGGCCTAACCAAAGTCCTAGACAACTGTAACATGACCTGTCGACTCTTGTACTCAATACCCCGTCCGATGAAGGCAAGCATGTTGTATGCCTTCTTGACCACTCTATCGACCTGCATTGCTACCTTCAGGGGACAATGGACCTGAACTCCCAGATCTCTCTGTACATCAATTTTCCCCAGGACACTTCCATTGACCGTATAGTCCGCTCTGGAATTGGATCTTCCAAAATGCATCACCTCGCATTTGCCTGGATTGAACTCCATCTGCCATTTCTCTGCCCAACTCTCCAATCTATTTATATTTTGCTGTTTGGGAGACTAAGTCCCCCACACCGTCATGAAAACTGGCGCAAAAAGGCCACCGATTCCCGGTTTTGCTGGGGGCTAGCAGGGAGGCAGCGTAGAGCTCGCAGCTGCCGATCAGGCTCTGAGCATTTCCGCTTCTGAGGCCACGCGTGCCCACGGTGGCCTGCAGCGGCTGCATCGTGCCTCATGGTGGACTCAGCCTGTGGACCCGGACAGCAAACGTAGTGCCCCCCCCCTTTGGCCGCTTGCCCACCCACAGTGTCCCCAGCCCCGAATAAAGCCCCCCCCCCCCCCTCCGCGCCTGCGAACCGGCCCTCCCCCAACTGTGGCGGTGCTGGACTGAGTCCACAGCCGACTCGCGAGGTTCCCGGACGGTGTGAGCACACGAGTCCCACGCCGTTGGGAACTCGGCTGGTCGGGGCGGATAATCGGCACATTTCAGCGGGCGGAGAATACCAAAACCTCCCCTGCTCCCGATATTGGTGTCGAAACGGATTCTCTGCCCCGTCGCCAAACGGGATTTTGGTATGAGGGAGCGTGTCAGACTGCCTCCCGAGGCCAGATTGGTTGGAAATGTCAGGTCGATATTCTCATGGCGGGATAAGTCTAGGTTAAAGGCTGAGTGTGCATTTTCACGATTTCTCAACTTCGGCAGCGCAAAGTAACAGTCAGTCAGCAAGTTTCGAATCGGCAAAGATTCTGATGGCCAATGGGTGCATGAGCGTTCTGCGTTCCCAAGCTCTGCCCTTGCTGGTCACACAGGAGGTGGTAATTTATCTCAGTGCGCAGGCGAAGCAATGCTGTAGCGGTATTGTCACTGGGCCAGTAATCCAGAGACCCAGATTCAAATCCCATCACTGCAGATGTTGGAATTTGAATTCAGTAAAAAAAACTAAATCTGGAATTGAGAGTCGAATGATGCCCATGAAACCATTGTCATAAAAACCACCTGGTTCGCTAATGTCCTTTAGGGAAGGAAATCTGCCGTCCTTACCCGGTCTGGCCTGCATGTGACTCCAGACCCACAGCAATGTGGTTAACTCTTTAAATAATAATAATCTTTAGTCTCACAAGTAGGCTTGCATTAACACTGCAATGAGGTTACTGTGAAAAGCCCCTCGTCGCCACACTCCGGCGCCTGTTCGGGTACGCAGAGGGAGAATTCAGAATGTCCAATTCACTGAACAAGCCCGTCTTTCGGGACTTGTGGGAGGAAACCGGAGCACCCGGAGGAAACCCACGCACACACGGGGAGAACGTGCAGACTCCGCACAGACAGTCACCCAAGCCAGGAATCGAACCTGGGACCCTGGCACTGTGAAGCAACAGTGCTAACCACTGTGCTACCGTGCCGCCCTCAGGGATGGGCCCTAAATCCTGTGAACGAATCGAAAAGAAACATTATAAATCAGCCAGGAACTCTGAATCTGGGCTGACCTCAGCTCATTCTAAAACCTGACAGTGTGAGCAGGAACTGGAAATGATTATAAAGTATCTCAGTGAGGTAGAAAGATTAAGGACAGCAAACAGGAGACTCTCAGTGGGGATTTTCCCTTGTGGTAACTTGTGAAAGATGCATTTCACCATCAGCGATTTATTTTATGCTTCAAAGGACACAACCAGAATTGTGCAACAAAACCTTCCTTTCTGAACCCCATATTGGCTGCTTCTGAGATGTTCTCTTCATCCACACATTTAGTCATTTTGTTCGGCACAGAGAAAGGGCATTCAGTGTGACAGGCCATTTATTCTCGACACGACGCCCCTCTCGTACCTCAATCAGCCCACCCATTTATTCCTCTATCTTTATATGTCTAACTAACTCCCCTGAATTGCATGGCTGCCAGTCCCCTCAGCCACTCTCTGTGGTAGCGAGTCCCACACCCTCACATATACTCTGGGTCAGATATTCCACCCCACAGATGTCAAACTAACTGACCTACAATTAGCCTGGTTAAGTCTGTCTCTAAATGTGACGATGGTCCCTCTCCAGTCCTGAAGCTTCTTTGCTCTCTCACTCACATCCTAGAATATGTGTCACCAGACAGTTCCGGTTCTCTGCTTAATCCTGGGGTTGATTTCCACTCCTGTTTTGCGATATATCGGATGCTATATCAATGTACCTTGCTAAATCTCATTAAGTCCTGATTACTGCCTCGGTGTACAGGCTCACTGGAAGCGCTGCCTTTTCATTGAATGTTCATTTGATTCTGCCACCTCCCACAGTTCACTCAACCCTCATTCATGATACAAAACAGCTGACATGGTTTAGCACAGGGCTAAATCGCTGGCTTTGAAAGCAGACCAAGGCTGGCCACAGCACGGTTCAATTCCCGTACCAGCCTCCCCGAACAGGCGCCGGAACGTGACGACTAGGGGCTTTTCACAGTAACTTCATTTGAAGCCTACTTGTGACAATAGGCGATTTTCGTTCATTTTTCATTTTTTCACATGTATTTCTCTTCTCCTGTCCAATATCTTATTGCTGCGACATTCAATATCTGCAAATAGTCTTTGGGAATGGTTCTCATGGCAGGGTCTTCGGGCAGGGTCTTCGGGCAGGGTCTTCGGGCCGGGTCTTCGGGCACAGTCCTCATGGCAGGGTCCTCATGGAAGGGTCTTCAGGCAGGGTCTTCAGGCAGAGTCTTCGGGCAGGGTCTTCGGGCTGGATCCTCATGGCTCGGCCCTCATGGCAGAGTCTTTGGGCAGGGTCTTCTGTAGGGGACTCAAGGCAGTGTCTCCGGGCAGGATCTTCGGGCAGGGTCTTCTTCGCAGGCTACTGATGGCAGGGACATCAGGCAGGATCCTCAGAGAGTGACTTCAGGTAGTGTCCTCATGACAGGAGCTCCAGGCAGGATTTCAGCCACGGCTTTTATACAGGAATCTTCATGGCTGGATCTTCAGTCAGGGTCTTCAGGCAGGATCTTCAGGCAGGATCTTCAGACAGGGTCTTTGGGCAGGGTCTTCAGACAGGGTCTTCAGACAGGGTCTTCAGACAGGATCTTCAGACAGGATCTTCTGGCAGGGTCTTCAGGACGGATCTTCAGGCAGAATCTTCAGACGGGGTCTTCAGACAGGATCTTCAGGCAGGATGTTCAGGCAGGATCTTCAGACAGGATCTTCAGGAGGGTCTTCAGGCAGGATCTTCAGACAGGATCTTCAGGAGGGTCTTCAGGCAGGGTCTTCGGGCAGGGTCTTCAGGCAGGGTCTTCAGGCAGCATCTTCAGACAGGGTCTTCAGACAGGATCTTCAGGCAGGGTCTTCAGACAGGATCTTCAGGAGGGTCTTCAGGCAGGGTCTTCAGACAGGATCTTCAGGCAGGATCTTCAGACAGGATCTTCAGGAGGGTCTTCAGACAGGGTCTTCAGATAGGATCTTCAGGCAGGGTCTTCAGACAGGATCTTCAGGAGGGTCTTCGGACAGGATCTTCAGACAGAATCTTCAGGCAGGGTCTTCAGGCAGGGTCTTCAGGCAGGATCTTCAGACAGGATCTTCAGACGGGGTCTTCAGGCAGGGTCTTCTGTATAATTTAACAGGTAATTTCCCTCTCCTGGCTTGTCTGAGATTGATTGTTTGCTACCTTCTTGAGCCTTGGAATCCATAGATTCATAGAACCCCTACAGTACAGAAAGAGGCAATTCGGCCCATTGAGTCTGCACCGATCCTCTGAAAGATGACTCCACCTAAGCTCACTCCCCCCCCCCCCCCCCCCCCCCCCCCCCCCCACCTCAAATCCCAATAGAGTTGTTGTGGTCAGGGATTTTAACGTCCCCTCTATTGACTGGACTCACTTAGTGCTCGGGGTGTGGATGGGGTGGAGTTTGTAAGGTGTATCCAGGAAGGCTTCTTGATGCAATATGTAGATAGTCCAACTCGGGAAGGGGCAGTACTGGACCTGGCAATGGGGAATGAGCCTGGACAGGTGGTTGAGGTTTCAGTAGGGGAACATTTTGGGAGTAGTGACCACAATTCTGTATGTTTTAGGGTATTTTGGACAGGGATGAGAGTAACCCTCACGTTAAGGGGCTAAACTGGGGAACAGCAAATTATGATAACATTAGACAGGAATTGAAGAATTTGGATTGGGTGCGGCTGTTGGATAATAAATCAACATCGGACATGTGGGAGTCTTTCAAGCGAGAGTTGATTAGGATTCAGGAAAGTCACGTTCCTGAGATAATGAAGGATAAGTCTGGGAAGTTTAGGGAGCCTTGGATAACGAGGGATATTGTCAACCTCGTCAAAAATAAAAAGGAGGCTTTTGTACGAACTAGAATGGTGGGGACAGTCAAAACACTTGAGGAGTATGAAGAAAGTAGGAAGGTACTGAAGCGGGAAATTAGGAGGGCGAGGAGGGGTCATGAAAAATCCTTGGAAAGTAATATTAAGACGAATCCCAAAAGTTTTTAGTCATATGTAAAAAGCAAGAGGGTGGCCAGGAAAAGGATTGGACCAATTAAGGACAGTGGGGGGAATCTATGTGTTGAGCCAGAGGAAATGGGCGAGGTACTAAATGAGTATTTTGCATCAGTGTTCACCAGAAAATAGGAGTTTGTGGAAGATGATTCTTGGGTAGGGTGTGTGGACAGTCTGGGTCATGTGACATCGAAAAGGAGGAGATATTGAGTATTTTAAAAGATATTAAGGTCGCTATGTCTCCTGGGCCGGATGGGATTTACCCCAGAATACTGAGGGGAGCAAGGGTGAAAATTGCTGGGGCCTTGACTGACATCTTTGTATCCTCATTGGCTACAGGTGAGATCCCAGAGGACTGGAGAATAGCTAATGTGGTAGTGCTTTTTAATAAAGGTAGCAGGGATAATCCTGGAAACTTTTGGCCGGTGAGCCTCACGTCAGTAGTCGGTAAATTATTGGAGAGAATTATCAGGGACAGGATTTACACCCATGTGGAAACCATAAGACATAGGAGCAGAATTAGGCCACTCGGCCCATCGAGTCTGCTCCACCATTCAATCATGGCTGATATTTTCTCATCCCCATTCTCCTGCCTTCTTCACATAACCCCTGATCCCATTATTAATCAGTGATTTGGCCTCTGCAGCCTTCTGCGGCAAAGAGTTCCACAGATTCACCACCCTCTGGCTGAAGAAATTCCTCCTCATCTCTGTTTTAAAGGATCGTCCCTTTAGTCTGAGATTGTGTCCTCTGCTTCTAGTTTTTCAAACAAATGACTCATTAGCGATAGACAGCATGGTTTTGTGAAGGGGAGGTCGAGCCTCACTAACTTGATTAAGTATTTTGAGGAGGTGACAAAGATGATTGATGAGGGGAGGGCGGTGGATGTTGTTGTTTACATGGACTTCAGTAAAGCCTTTGACAAGGTGCCACATGGCAGACTGGTACAAAAGGTGAAATCACACGGGATCAGAGGTGAGGTGGTAAGATGGATACAGAACTGGCTCGGTCACAGATAGCAAAGGGTAGCAATAGAAATGTGTTTTTCTGAATGGAAGGTTGTGACTAGTGGTGTTCCACAGGGATCAGTGCTGGGACCTCTGTTGTTTGTGGTGTACATAAACGATTTGGAGGAGAATGTAGCCGGTCTGATTAGTAAGTTTGCGATGACACCAAGGTTGGTGGAGTGGCCGATAGTGTTGAGGATTGTCAGAGGATACATCAGGACATGGATAGGTTGGAGACTTGGGCAGAGAAAAGGCAAATGGAGTTTAATCCGGATAAATGTGAGGTAATACATTTTGGTAGATCTGACATAGAGCGGAAATATACCGTAAATGGTAAAACTCTCAGGAATATAGAAAGTCAGAGAGATCTGGGCGTGCAGGTCCACAGATCTTTGAAGGTGGCACCACAAGTGGACAAGGTAGTCAAGAAAGCATACGGAATGCTTGCCTTCATTGGACGGGGCATCGAGTATAAAAACTGGCAAGTCATGCTACAGCTGTATAGAACCTTGGTAAGGCCGCACTTGGAATATTGCGCACAATTCTGGTCGCCACACTACCAGAAGGATGTGGAGGCTTTGGAGAGGGTGCAGAGGAGGTTTACCAGGATGTTGCCGGGTCTGGAGGGTGTTAGCTATGTGGAGAGGCTGAATAGACTCGGACTGTTTTCATTAGAAAGACGGAGGTTGAGGGGGTGACCTGATAGAGGTCGACAAGATTATGAGGGGCATGGATAGAGTGGATGGGCAGGGACTCTTTCCCAGGGTGGAGGGGTCAGTCACCAGGGGGCATAGGTTTAAGGTCCGTGGGGCAAAGTTTAGAGGAGATGTGCGAGGCAGGTTTTTTACACAGAGGGTGGTGAGTGTCTGGAACGCGTTGCCAGGGGGAGGCTGTGGAAACAGATACATTAACGGCGTGCAAAAGGCATCTCGACAAACACATGGATAGGATGGGTATAGGGGGACACGGCACAAGGAAGTGCTGAGGGTTTGGGCCAAGGTTGGTATCATGACCGGTGTTAGCCTTGGAGGGCCGAAGGGCCTGTTCCTGTGCTGTATTGTTCTTTGTTCTTTGTTCTTAACCTAACCTACACATCTTTTTAGGACACGAAGGGGCAATTTATCATGGCCAATCCACCTAACCTGCACATCTTTGGACTGTGGGAGGAAACCGGAGAACCCGGAGGAAACCCACGCACACATGGGGAGAACGTGCAGACTCCGCACAGACCCAAACCGGAATCGAACCTGGTACCCTGGTGTTGTGAGGCAGCAGAGCTAACCACTGTGTCACTGTGCTGCCCCGGTCCCTGGCACTGTGAGGCAGCAGTGCTAACCACTGTGTCACTGTGCTGCCCGGGTCCCTGGCGCTGTGAGGCAGCAGTGCTGACCACTGTGTCACCGTGCTGACCCGGGTCCCTGGCGCTGTGAGGCAGCAGTGCTGACCACTGTGTCACCGTGCTGACCCGGGTCCCTGGCACTGTGAGGCAGCAGTGCTAACCACTGTGTCACCGTGCTGCCCCGGGTCCCTGGCGCTGTGAGGCAGCAGTGCTAACCAGTGTCACCGTGCTGACCCGGGTCCCTGACGCTGTGAGGCAGCAGTGCTAACCAGTGTCTCCGTGCTGACCCGGATCCCTGGCGCGGTGAGGCAGCAGTGCTAACCACTGTGTCACCATGCTGCCCGGGTCCCTGGAGCGGTGAGGCAGCAGTGCTAACCTCTGTGACACCGTGCTGCCCGGGTCCCTGGAGCGGTGAGGCAGCAGTGCTAACCACTATGTCACCGTGCTGACCCGGGTCCCTGGCACTGTGAGGCAGCAGTGCTAACCACTGTGTCACCGTGCTGACCCGGGTCCCTGGAGCGGTGAGGCAGCAGTGCTAACCACTGTGTCACCGCGCTGCCCGGGTCCCTGGAGCGGTGAGGCAGCAGTGCTAACCACTGTGTCACCATGCTGCCCGGGTCCCTGGAGCGGTGAGGCAGCAGTGCTAACCACTGTGTCACTGTGCTGCCCGGGTCCCTGGCGCTGTGAGGCAGCAGTGCTAACCACTGTGTCACCGTGCTGACCCGGGTCCCTGGAGCGGTGAGGCAGCAGTGCTAACCACTGTGTCACCATGCTGCCCGGGTCCCTGGAGCGGTGAGGCAGCAGTGCTAACCACTGTGTCACCGTGCTGACCCGGGTCCCTGGCGCTGTGAGGCAGCAGTGCTAACCACTGTGTCACCGTGCTGCCCGGGTCCCTGGCGCTGTGAGGCAGCAGTGCTAACCACTGTGTCACCGTGCTGACCCGGGTCCCTGGCGCTGTGAGGCAGCAGTGCTAACCACTGTGTCACCGTGCTGACCCAGGTCCCTGGTGCTGTGGGGCAGCAGTGCTAACCACTGTGTCACCGTGCTGACCCAGGTCCCTGGTGCTGTGGGGCAGCAGTGCTAACCACTGTGTCACCGTGCTGCCCGGGTCCCTGGAGCGGTGAGGCAGCAGTGCTAACCACTGTGCCATCGTGCTGACCCGGGTCCCTGGTGCAGTGAAGCAGCAGTGCTAACCACTGTGTCACCGTGCTGCCCAGGTCCCTGGCGCTGTGAGGCAGCAGTGCTAACCACTGTGTCACCGTGCTGACCCGGGTCCCTGGCGCTGTGAGGCAGCAATGCTAACCACTGTGTCACCGTGCTGCCCCGGGTCCCTGGCGCTGTGGGGCAGCAGTGCTAACCTCTGTGTCACCGTGCTGACCCAGGTCCCTGGTGCTGTGGGGCAGCAGTGCTAACCACTGTGTCACCATGCTGACCCGGGTCCCTGGTGCTGTGGGGCAGCAGTGCTAACCACTGTGTCACCGTGCTGCCCGGGTCCCTGGAGCGGTGAGGCAGCAGTGCTAACCACTGTGTCACCGTGCTGACCCGGGTCCCTGGTGCGGTGAAGCAGCAGTGCTAACCACTGTGTCACCGTGCTGACCCGGGTCCCTGGTGCTGTGGGGCAGCAGTGCTAACCACTGTGTCACCGTGCTGACCCGGGTCCCTGGTGCTGTGGGGCAGCAGTGCTAACCACTGTGTCACCATGCTGCCAGGGTCCCTGGCGCTGTGGGGCAGCAGTGCTAACCACTGTGTCACCGTGCTGCCCGGGTCCCTGGCGCTGTGGGGCAGCAGTGCTAACCACTGTGTCACCGTGCTGCCCGGGTCCCTGGCGCTGTGGGGCAGCAGTGCTAACCACTGTGTCACCGTGCTGACCCGGGCCCCTGGCGCTGTGAGGCAGCAGTGCTAACCACTGTGTCACCGTGCTGACCCGGGTCCCTGGTGCCGTGAGGCAGCAGTGCTAACCACTGTGTCACCGTGCTGCCCGGTTCCCTGGCGCTGTGAGGCAACGGTGCTAACCACTGTGTCACCGTGCTGCCCCGGGTCCCTGGCTCTGTGAGGCAGCAGTGCTAACCACTGTGTCACCGTGCTGACCCGGGCCCCTGGCGCTGTGAGGCAGCAGTGCTAACCACTGTCTCACCGTGCTGACCCAGGTCCCTGGTGCTGTGGGGCAGCAGTGCTAACCACTGTGTCACCGTGCTGACCCGGCCCCCAGGCGCTGTGAGGCAGCAGTGCTAACCACTGTGTCACCGTGCTGCCCGGGTCCCTGGCGCTGTGGGGCAGCAGTGCTAACCACTGTGTCACCGTGCTGCCCGGGTCCCTGGCGCTGTGGGGCAGCAGTGCTAACCACTGTGTCACCGTGCTGACCCGGGCCCCTGGCGCTGTGAGGCAGCAGTGCTAACCACTGTGTCACCGTGCTGACCCGGGTCCCTGGTGCCGTGAGGCAGCAGTGCTAACCACTGTGTCACCGTGCTGCCCGGTTCCCTGGCGCTGTGAGGCAGCGGTGCTAACCACTGTGTCACCGTGCTGCCCCGGGTCCCTGGCTCTGTGAGGCAGCAGTGCTAACCACTGTGTCACCGTGCTGACCCGGGCCCCTGGCGCTGTGAGGCAGCAGTGCTAACCACTGTCTCACCGTGCTGACCCAGGTCCCTGGTGCTGTGGGGCAGCAGTGCTAACCACTGTGTCACCGTGCTGACCCGGCCCCCAGGCGCTGTGAGGCAGCAGTGCTAACCACTGTGTCACCGTGCTGACCCGGGTCCCTGGTGCCGTGAGGCAGCAGTGCTAACCACTGTGTCACCGTGCTGCCCGGGTCCCTGGCGCTGTGAGGCAGCAGTGCTAACCACTGTGTCACCGTGCTGACCCGGGTCCCTGGTGCCGTGAGGCAGCAGTGCTAACCACTGTGTCACCGTGCTGACCCGGGTCCCTGGTGCCGTGAGGCAGCAGTGCTAACCACTGTGTCACCGTGCTGACCCGGGTGTCTGGCGCTGTGAGGCAGCAGTGCTAACCACTGTGTCACCGTGCTGACCCGGGTCCCTGGAGCGGTGAGGCAGCAGTGCTAACCACTGTGACACCGTGCTGACCCGGGTCCCTGGCACTGTGAGGCAGCAGTGCTAACCACTGTGTCACCGTGCTGCCCCGGGTCCCTGGCACTGTGAGGCAGCAGTGCTAACCACTGTGTCACCATGCTGCCCGGGCCCCTGGCACTTTGAGGCAGCAGTGCTAACCACTGTGTCACCGTGCTGACCCGGGTCCCTGGCGCTGTGAGGCAGCAGCGCTAACCACTGTGTCACTGTGCTGCCCGGGTCCCTGGTGCTGTGAGGCAGCAGTGCTAACCACTGTGTCACCGTGCTGCCCGGGTCCCTGGCGCTGTGAGGCAGCAGTGCTAACCACTGTGTCACTGTGCTGCCCGGGTCCCTGGCGCTGTGAGGCAGCAGTGCTAACCACTGTGTCACCGTGCTGCCCAGGTCCCTGGCGCTGTGAGGCAGCAGTGCTAACCACTGTGTCACCGTGCTGACCCGGGTCCCTGGTGCTGTGGGGCAGCAGTGCTAACCAGTGTCTCCGTGCTGACCCGGGTCCCTGGCGCTGTGAGGCAGCAGTGCTAACCACTGTGTCACCGTGCTGCCTGGGTCCCTGGCGCTGTGAGGCAGCAGTGCTAACCACTGTGTCACCGTGCTGCCCGGGTGCCTGGCGCTGTGAGGCAGCAGCGCTAACCACTGTGTCACTGTGCTGCCCCGGGTCCCTGGTGCTGTGAGGCAGCAGTGCTGACCACTGTGTCACCGTGCTGCCCGGGTCCCTGGCGCTGTGAGGCAGCAGTGCTAACCACTGTGTCACCGTGCTGCCCCGGGTCCCTGGCGCTGTGAGGCAGCAGTGCTAACCACTGTGTCACCGTGCTGACCCGGGTCCCTGGCGCTGTGAGGCAGCAGTGCTAACCACTGTGTCACCGTGCTGCCCGGGTCCCTGGAGCGGTGAGGCAGCAGTGCTAACCACTGTGTCACCATGCTGCCCGGGTCCCTGGCGCTGTGAGGCAGCAGTGCTAACCACTGTGTCACCGTGCTGCCCGGGTCCCTGGCACTGTGAGGCAGCAGTGCTAACCACTGTGTCACCGTGCTGCCCGGGTCCCTGGCGCTGTGAGGCAGCAGTGCTAACCACTGTGTCACCGTGCTGCCCCGGGTCCCTGGAGCGGTGAGGCAGCAGTGCTAACCACTGTGTCACCGTGCTGACCCGGGTCCCTGGCACTGTGAGGCAGCAGTGCTAACCACTGTGTCACCGTGCTGACCCGGGTCCCTGGCGCTGTGAGGCAGCAGTGCTAACCACTGTGTCACCGTGCTGCCCGGGTCCCTGGCGCTGTGAGGCAGCAGTGCTAACCACTGTGTCACCGTGCTGCCCGGGTCCCTGGTGCTGTGGGGCAGCAGTGCTAACCACTGTGTCACCGTGCTGCCCGGGTCCCTGGTGCTGTGGGGCAGCAGTGCTAACCACTGTGACACTGTGCTGCCCGGGTCCCTGGTGCTGTGAGGCAGCAGTGCTAACCACTGTGTCACCGTGCTGCCCGGGTCCCTGGCGCTGTGAGGCAGCAGTGCTAACCAGTGTCTCCGTGCTGACCCGGATCCCTGGCACTGTGAGGCAGCAGTGCTAACCACTGTGTCACCGTGCTGACCCGGGTCCCTGGTGCTGTGAGGCAGCAGTGCTAACCACTGTGACACCGTGCTGACCCGGGTCCCTGGTGCTGTGGGGCAGCAGTGCTAACCAGTGTCTCCGTGCTGACCCGGATCCCTGGCACTGTGAGGCAGCAGTGCTAACCACTGTGTCACCGTGCTGACCCGGGTCCCTGGCGCTGTGAGGCAGCAGTGCTAACCACTGTGATACCGTGCTGACCCGGGTCCCTGGTGCTGTGAGGCAGCAGTGCTAACCACTGTGTCACCGTGCTGCCCGGGTCCCTGGCGCTGTGAGGCAGCAGTGCTAACCACTGTGTCACCGTGCTGCCCCGGGTCCCTGGCGCTGTGAGGCAGCAGTGCTAACCACTGTGTCACCGTGCTGCCCGGGTCCCTGGCGCTGTGAGGCAGCAGTGCTAACCTCTGTGTCACCATGCTGCCTGGGTCCCTGGAGCGGTGAGGCAGCAGTGCTAACCACTGTGTCACCGTGTTGACACGGGTCCCTGGCGCTGTGAGGCAGCAGTGCTAACCACTGTGTCACCGTGCTGCCCGGGTCCCTGGCGCTGTGAGGCAGCAGTGCTAACCTCTGTGTCACCATGCTGCCTGGGTCCCTGGAGCGGTGAGGCAGCAGTGCTAACCTCTGTGTCACCATGCTGCCTGGGTCCCTGGAGCGGTGAGGCAGCAGTGCTAACCTCTGTGTCACCATGCTGCCTGGGTCCCTGGAGCGGTGAGGCAGCAGTGCTAACCTCTGTGTCACCATGCTGCCCGGGTCCCTGGCGCTGTGAGGCAGCAGTGCTAACCTCTGTGTCACCGTGCTGACCCGGGTCCCTGGTGCTGTGAGGCAGCAGTGCTAACCAGTGTGTCACCGTGCTGACCCGGGTCCCTGGTGCTGTGAGGCAGCAGTGCTAACCTCTGTGTCACCGTGTTGACCCGGGTCCCTGGCGCTGTGAGGCAGCAGTGCTAACCTCTGTGTCACCGTGTTGACCCGGGTCCCTGGCGCTGTGAGGCAGCAGTGCTAACCTCTGTGTCACCGTGCTGCCCGGGTCCCTGGTGCTGTGAGGCAGCAGTGCTAACCACTGTGTCACCGTGCTGACCCGGGTCCCTGGTGCTGTGGGGCAGCAATGCTAACCACTGTGTCACCGTGCTGACCCGGGTCCCTGGCACTGTGAGGCAGCAGTGCTAACCACTGTGTCACCATGCTGCCCGGGTCCCTGGTGCTGTGAGGCAGCAGTGCTAACCACTGTGTCTCCGTCCTGACCCGGGTCCCTGGTGCTGTGAGGCAGCAGTGCTAACCACTGTGTCACCATGCTGCCCGGGTCCCTGGCGCTGTGAGGCAGCAGTGCTAACCTCTGTGTCACCGTGTTGACCCGGGTCCCTGGCGCTGTGAGGCAGCAGTGCTAACCACTGTGTCACCGTGCTGCCCGGGTCCCTGGCACTGTGAGGCAGCAGTGCTAACCACTGTGTCTCCGTCCTGACCCGGGTCCCTGGCGCTGTGAGGCAGCAGTGCTAACCACTGTGTCACCATGCCACCCCAAATCCGATCTGAAGGCTGAGAGAATTGATAAAGATGTCCAAAATCAGGAGGGGTTCTGGACAGAGTGGGTCGGGGGAAAGTATCCCTATTGAGGAAGGAGAAAGAGCTGGAGCGCACAGATTTACGCTGATTTGTAAAACGAAGCAATGTCGACACGAGGAAGACATGAGGCGTAGGTTCAAACAAAGTTTTCAAAAACAAATTGGATCGAAGAGTGAACAAAGAACAAAGAACAAAGAAAAGTACAGCACAGGAACAGGCCCTTCGGCCCTCCAAGCCAGCGCCGACCATACTGTCCGTCTAAACTACAATCTTCTACACTTCCTGGGTCCGTATCCTTCTATTCCCATCCTATTCATGTATTTGTCAAGATGCCCCTTAAATGACACTATCGTCCCTGCTTCCACCACCTCCTCCGGTAGCGAGTTCCAGGCACCCACTACCCTCTGTGTAAAACACTTGCCTCGTACATCTACTCTAAACCTTGCCCCTCTCACCTTAAACCTATGGCGGGCTGCAGAAGGACTTGGACAGGCGAGGAAAGTGTGCAAAGAAGTTTGTGGAAAAGTGTGAGGTTATGCACTTTGGAAGGAGGAATGGAGGCAGAGATTGTTTTCTAAATGGGGAAATGGTTCAGAAAGCAGAAGCACAAAGGGACTTGGGAGTCTTGTTCACGATTCTCTTAAGGTTAACGTGCAGGTTCAGTCGGCAGTTAAGAAGGCAAATGCAATGTTAGCATTCATGTCAAGAGGGCTAGAATACAAGACCAGGGATGTACTTCTGAGGCTGTATAAGGCAGCAGTGCTAACCACTGTGTCACCGTGCTGCCCCGGCAGACGCCATTTGGAGTATTGTGAGCAGTTTTGGGCCCCGTATCTAAGGAAGGATGTGCTGGCCTTGGAAAGGGTCCAGAGGTGGTTCACAAGAATGAAGAGCTTGTCGCATGAGGAACGGTTGAGGATTCTGGGTCTGTACTCGTTAGAGTTTAGAAGGATGAGGGGGGATTGAAACTTACAGGATACTGCGTGGCCTGGATAGAGTGGACGTGGAGAGGATGTTTCCACTTGCAGGAAAAACTAGAAGCAGAGGACACAATCTCAGACTAAAGGGACGATCCTTTAAAACAGAGATGAGGAGGAATTTCTTCAGCCAGAGGGTGGTGAATCTATGGAACTCTTTGCCGCAGAAGGCTGTGGAGGCCAAATCACTGAGTGTCTTTAAGACAGAGATTGATAGGTTCTTGATTAATAAGGGGATCAGGGGTTATGGGGAGAAGGCAGGAGAATGGGGATGGGAAAATATCAGCCATGATTGAATGGCGGAGCAGACTCGATGGGCCGAGTGGCCTAATTCTGCTCCTATGCCCCCGAGCAATTGACTCTTCCATCCTGAGAAAATGCCCCTCATAATCTTGGAGACCTCTATCAGGTCGCCACTCAACCTCTTTCGTGCCAGTGAGAACAAACCAAGTTTATTCAACCTCTCTTCATAGCTAATGCCCTCCATACCAGGCAACATCCTGGTAAATCTCTTCTGCACCCTCTCTAAAGCCTCCACATCCTTCTGGTAGTGTGGCGACCAGAATTGAACACTATACTCCAAGTGTGGCCTAACTAAGGTTCTTTACAGCTGCAACATGACTTGCCAATTCTTACACTCAATGCCCCGGCCAATGAAGGCAAGCATGCCGTATGCCTTCTTGACTACCTTCTCCACCTGTGTTGCTCCTTTCAGTGACCTGTGGACCTGTACACCTAGATCTCTCTGACTGTCAATACTCTTGAGGGTTCTACCATTCACTGTATATTCCCTACCTGCATTAGCCCTTCCAAAATACATTACCTCACATTTGTCCGGATTAAACTCCATCTGCCATCTCTCCGCCCAAGTCTACAAACGGCGCAGCAGATTCGATGGGCCGAATGGCCTAATTCTGCCCCTCTCTCTTACGGTCTTTGGAAAGAGTAACTACAGTCAGTGTAGCTCTCCAGAGACGGAGGGTGTGATGTAATGGAAATGAAGCAGACTCCCGTGTCGAGTCCGTTTAGTCGGGTGTTTCCCGGCTCTAGCAGCACCGAGTACAATCCCGGCTACTAAATGGAATACTGCTTCATTCCGGGGCCTCAGCGAGGAACGCTTCACCGGGACCGCACTTATTCCCATTTCCTGCGCTAACGAGCTTCGCTCACAAATGCAGGAAGAGATCAGACGGCATTTAAAATCTCTAGGCCTCCCACCGCAGCCACCGGCGGCCCCACCCCCTGACGCCCCACTAAGAGGGTCACCCCCAGCACCCCACCTCACAAGGCCAGGGCACCCTTAGGCCCGATCCCTGGCATTGTGCCAGCAGGGCAGTGGCACCCAGGTCACACTACCAGGGTGCCAGGCTGGCAGTGCTATGGTGCATAGGTGGCATCGGAGTGCACGGGTACCACCCTGCCCAGAGCCCGACCACCCAGGGGCCCCCGATCGCCGGTACCCCCCCACCCAGGCCCCCGATCTCCTGTACCCCCCCTTCCCAGTGGCCCCTGATCACCTGCACCACCCCCCCCCCCCCACCCCCAGAGGGCCCCGATCACCTGTATCCCCCACCCAGGCGCCCCAGATCTCCTGTATCCCCCCCTTCCCAGTGGCCCCTGATCACCTGCACCCCCGCACCCCCAGAGGGCCCCGATCACCTGTATCCCCCACCCAGGCGCCCCAGATCTCCTGTATCCCCCCCTTCCCAGTGGCCCCTGATCACCTGCACCCCCGCACCCCCAGAGGGCCCCGATCACCTGTATCCCCCACCCAGAGGCCCACGATCGCCTATACTCCCCCTAGGGGCTCCCGATCACCTGCACCCCCCTCCAGTGGCCCCCGATCACCTGTACCTCCCACCCAGTGGCCCCTGATCACCTGCACCCCCCCCCCCCCGCACCCCCAGAGGGCCCCGATCACCTGTATCCCCCACCCAGAGGCCCCCGATCGCCTATACTCCCCCTAGGGGCTCCCGATCACCTGCACCCCCCTCCAGTGGCCCCCGATCACCTGTACCTCCCACCCAGGGGCCCCCGATCACCTGCACCCCGTCCCCAACCAGTTTATACTGCCCAAAATCAGCAGAGAGATTGGACAAAGATGTTTCGGACAGAAGATGAAGGAGGTGTTAATGGCAGTGCTCAGAATTAAAGAAGGTGCACAAAGTGGAATAACGATAAGATGGCAGAGTGTGTTAATAGCCGGACAAAGATCACTGCTCAGTGAAAACTAAACTGAAGAACAAGTGACAGGTGGCCCTGCGCGGGGATGGGGTTTACAAAGAACAAAGAACAAAGAAAAGTACAGCACAAAAACAGGCCCTTCGGCCCTCCAAGCCCGTGCCGACCATGCTGCCCGACTAAACTAAAATCTTCTACACTTCCTGGGTCCGTATCCTTCTATTCCCATCCTATTCATGTATTTGTCAAGATGCCCCTTAAATGTCACTATCGTCCCTGCTTCCACTACCTCCTCCAGTAGCGAGTTCCAGGCACCCACTACCCTCTGCGTAAAAACTTGCCTCGTACATCTACTCTAAACCTTGCCCCTCTCACCTTAAACCTATGCGTCCTAGTAATTGACCCCTCTACCCTGGGGAAAAGCCTCTGACTATCCAGTCCGTCTATGCCCCTCATAATTTTGTAGGGTCTCCCCTCAACCTCCGTCGTTCCAGTGAGAACAAACCGAGTTTATTCAACCGCTCCTCATAGCTAATGCCCTCCATACCAGGCAACATTCTGGTAAATCTCTTCTGCACCCTCTCTAAAGCCTCCACATCCTTCTGGTAGTGTGGCGACCAGAATTGAACACTATACTCCAAGTGTGGCCTAACAAAGGTGCTATACAGCTGCAACATGACTTGCCAATTCTTATACTCAATGCCCTGGCCAATGAAGGCAAGCATGCCGTATGCCTTCTTGACTACCTTCTCCACCTGTGTTGCCTCTTTCAGTGACCTGTGGACCTGTACACCTAGATCTCTCTGACTTTCAATACTCTTGAGGGTTCTACCATTCACTGTATATTCCCTACCTGCATTAGACCTTCCAAAATACATTACCTCACATTTGTCCGGATTAAACTCCATCTGCCATCTCTCCGCCCAAGTCTCCAAACATCTAAATCCTGTTGTATCCTCTGACAGTCCTCATCGCTATCCGCAATTCCACCAATCTTTGTGTCGTCTGCAAACTTACTAATCAGACCAGTTACATTTTCCTCCAAATCATTTATATATACCAGAAACAGCAAAGGTCCCAGCACTGATCCCTGCGGAACACCACTAGTCACAGCCCTACAATTAGAATAGCACCCTTCCATTGCTACTCTCTGCCTTCTATGACCTAGCCAGTTCTGTATCCATCTTGCCAGCTCACCCCTGATCCCGTGTGACTTCACCTTTTGTACTAGTCTACCATGAGGGACCTTGTCAAAGGCCTTACTGAAGTCCATATAGACAACATCCACTGCCCTACCTGCATCAAGCACCTTTGTGACCTCTTCGAAAAACTCGATCAAGTTAGTGAGACACGACCGCCTCTTCACAAAACCGTGCTGCCTCTCACTAATACGTTCATTTGCTTCCAAATGGGAGTCGATCCTGTCTCGAAGAATTCTCTCCAGTAATTTCCCTACCACTGAGGTAAGGCTCCCTCAGCCTGTAGTTCCCTGGATTATCCTTGCTACCCTTCTTAAACAAAGGAACAACATTGGCTATTCTCCAGTCCTCCGGGACATCACCTGAAGACAGCGAGGATCCAAAGATTTCTGTCAAGGCCTCAGCAATTTCCTCTCTTGCCTCCTTCAGTATTCTGGGGTAGATCCCATCAGGCCCTGGGGACTTATCTACCGTAATATTTTTCAAAACACCCAACACCTTGCCTTTTTGGATCTCAATGTGACCCAGGCTATCTACAAACCCTTCTCCATACTCAACATCTATCAATTCCTTCTCTTTGGTGAATACTGATGCAAAGTATTCATTTAGTACCTCGCCCATTTCCTCTGGCTCCACACATAGATTCCCTTGCCTATCCTTCAGTGGGCCAACCCTTTCCCTGGCTACCCTCTTGCTTTTTATGTACGTGTAAAAAGCCTTGGGATTTTCCTTAACCCTATTTGCCAATGACTTTTCGTGACCCCTTTTAGCCCTCCTGACTCCTTGCTTAAGTTCCTTACTACTTTCCTTATATTCCACGCAGGCTTCGTCTGTTCCCAGCCTTTTAGCCCTGACAAATGCCTCCTTTTTCTTTTTGACGAGGCCTACAATATCTCTCGTTATCCAAGGTATCCGAAATTTGCCGTATTTATCCTTCTTCCGCACAGGAACATGCCGGTCCTGAATTCCTTTCAACTGACATTTGAAAACCTCCCACATGTCAGATGTTGATTTATCCTCAAACATCCGCCCCCAATCTACGTTCTTCAGTTCCTGCCTGATGTTGTTGTAATTAGCCTTCCCCCAATTTAGCACATTCACCCTAGGACCACTCTCATCCTTGTCCACCAGCACTTTAAAACTTACTGAATTGTGGTCACTGTTCCCGAAATGCTCCCCTCCTGAAACTTGTACCACCTGGCCGGGCTCATTCCCCAATAGCAGATCCAGTACCGCCCCTTCCCTAGTTAGGCTGTCTACATATTGTTTTAAGAAGCCCTCCTGGATGCTCCTTACAAACTCCGCCCCATCTAAGCCCCTGGCACTAAGTGAGTCCCAGTCAATATTGGGGAAGTTGAAGCACTAAGTGAGTCCCAGTCAATATTGGGGAAGTTGAAGTCTCTCATCACAACAACCCTGTTGTTTTTACTCGTTTCCAAAATCTGTCTACCTATCTGCTCGTCTATCTCCTTCTGGCTGTTGGGAGGCCTGTAGTAAACCCCCAACATTGTGACTGCACCCTTCTTATTCCTGATCTCTACCCATATAGCCTCACTGCCCTCTGAGGTGTCCTCCCGCAGTACAGCTGTGATATCCTCCCTGACCAGTAGCGCAACTCCTCCACACCTTTTACATCCCCCTCTATCCCGCCTGAAACATCTAAATCCTTACATTGGGACAGACAAAGTTGTTGAACTCAGTGTTAAGTCCAGAAAGCTGTAAGCTGCCCAATTGGAAGATGAGGTTCTGTTTCTCCAGTTTGTGTTGGGCTTCACTGGAACATTGCAACAGGCCAAGGGCGGACATGTGGACATGAGAGCAAGATGCTGAGCTGAAATGACAAGAGACAGGAAGGTTGGGTCATTCTTGCAGACTGAGTGAAGGTGTTCCGCAAAGCGGTCACCCAGTCTGCATTTAGTCTCTCCAGTGTAGAGGAGACCACATTGGGAGCAGCAAATACAACAAACCAAATTGAAGGGGGTGAAGTGAAAGACTGCTGGACCTGAGAGGACTGTTTGAGGCCTTGGACAGGGAGGAGGGAGGACGTCCCTCCGTTATACCCTTATCCACTCCTCCATCACTCCCAACTCCTCCTCCCTTTCCCAGGGCGCATTCCCATTCAATTGCAGACAGCACAGAGGCGCGTCTTTAGCCAATCCCCAAATCCATCACATTCCTCTCTCTTTAACTCTGCAGAGTCACAGGGGCTCGAAACGTTTCCTCTGTTTCTCTCTCCACAGACGCTGCCGGACCTGCTGAGTTTATTCAGCATTTTCTGTTTTTATTCCATATAAAAGTGAGCCGGCGGATCCCCCTTCTCTGAGACTCAGTGTTGACGCCGGGGCAGGATTCGTGGAGTTCTACCACAGCAAAACTGCCTCCGAGCCTGGGCCGATTCACCGACTGTGGAGGGGCAGCACCGGCACCACGTGGAACACAATCCATTCCAATGGAAAACGGGGCGGGATTGGCCGGGTCCGTGATTGACACTCAGGAGGCTGACAAGCTGCAGCTGCACAGACACAGTACACACCCCACACACACTCATCCCAGCCACACACACACATTACACTCCCCACACACACTCATCCCAGCCGCACACACACATTACACTCCCCACACACACTCATCCCAGCCGCACAGACACATTACACTCCCCACACACACTCATCCCAGCCGCACACACACATTACACTCCCCACACACACTCATCCCAGCCGCACACACACATTACACTCCCCACACACACTCATCCCAGCCGCACACACACATTACACTCCCCACACACACTCATCCCAGCCGCACACACACATTACACTCCCCACACACACTCATCCCAGCCGCACACACACATTACACTCCCCACACACACTCATCCCAGCCGCACACTCACATTACACTCCCCACACACACTCATCCCAGCCGCACACACACATTACACTCCCCACACACACTCATCCCAGCCCCACACACACATTACACTCCCCACACACACTCATTCCAGCCGCGCACACACATTACACTCCCCACACACACTCATCCCAGCCGCACACACATACATTCCCCACACAAACCCATCCCAGCCGCACACACACATTACACTCCCCACACACACTCATCCCAGCCACACACACACATTACACTCCCCACACACACTCATCCCAGCCGCACACACACATTACACTCCCCACACACACTCATCCCAGCAGCACACACACATTACACTCCCCACACACACTCATCCCAGCCGCACACACACATTACACTCCCCACACACACTCATCCCAGCCGTACACACACATTACACTCCCCACTCACACTCATCCCAGCCTCACACACACATTACACTCCCCACACACACTCATCCCAGCCGTACACACACATTACACTCCCCACTCACACTCATCCCAGCCGCACACACACATTACACTCCCCACACACACTCATCCCAGCCGCACACACACATTACACTCCCCACACACACTCATCCCAGCCGCACACACACATTACACTCCCCACACACACTCATCCCAGCCGCACACACACATTACACTCCCCACACACACTCATCCCAGCCGCACACACACATTACACTCCCCACACACACTCATCCCAGCCGCACACACACATTACACTCCCCACACACACTCATCCCAGCCGCACACACACATTACACTCCCCACACACACTCATCCCAGCCGCACACACACATTACACTCCCCACACACACTCATCCCAGCCGCACACACACATTACACTCCCCACACACACTCATCCCAGCCGCACACACACATTACACTCCCCACACACACTCATCCCAGCCGCACACACACATTACACTCCCCACACACACTCATCCCAGCCGTACACACACATTACACTCCCCACTCACACTCATCCCAGCCGCACACACACATTACACTCCCCACACACACTCATCCCAGCCGCACACACACATTACACTCCCCACACACACTCATCCCAGCCGCACACACACATTACACTCCCCACACACACTCATCCCAGCCGCACACACACATTACACTCCCCACACACACTCATCCCAGCCGCACACACACATTACACTCCCCACACACACTCATCCCAGCCGCACACACACATTACACTCCCCACACACACTCATCCCAGCCGCACACACACATTACACTCCCCACACACACTCATCCCAGCCGCACACACACATTACACTCCCCACACACACTCATCCCAGCCGCACACACACATTACACTCCCCACACACACTCATCCCAGCCGCACACACACATTACACTCCCCACACACACTCATCCCAGCCACACACACACATTACACTCCCCACACACACTCATCCCAGCCGCACACAAACATTACACTCCCCACACACACTCATCCCAGCCGCACACACACATTACACTCCCCACACACACTCATCCCAGCCGCACACACACATTACACTCCCCACACACACTCATCCCAGCCGCACACACACATTACACTCCCCACACACACTCATCCCAGCCGCACACACACATTACACTCCCCACACACACTCATCCCAGCAGCACACACACATTACACTCCCCACACACACTCATCCCAGCCGCACACACACATTACACTCCCCACACACACTCATCCCAGCTGCACACACACATTACACTCCCCACACACACTCATCCCAGCCGCACACACACATTACACTCCCCACACACACTCATCCCAGCTGCACACACACATTACACTCCCCACACACACTCATCCCAGCCGCACACACACATTACTCTCCCCACACGCACTCATCCCAGCTGCACACACACATTACACTGCCCACACACACTCATCCCTGCCCCACACACACACATTACACTCCGTACACACACTCATCCCAGCCGCACACACACATTACACTCCCCACACACACTCATCCCAGCCCCACACACACATTACACTCCCCACACACACTCATCCCAGCCGCACACACACATTACACTCCCCACACACACTCATCCCTGCCGCACACACACATTACACTCCCCACACACACTCATCCCAGCCGCACACACACATTACACTCCCCACACACACTCATCCCAGCCGCACACACACATTACACTCCCCACACACACTCATCCCAGCCGCACACACACATTACACTCCCCACACACACTCATCCCTGCCGCACACACACATTACACTCCCCACACACACTCATCCCAGCCGCACACACACATTACACTCCCCACACACACTCATCCCAGCCGCACACACACATTACACTCGCCACACACACTCATCCCAGCCGCACACACACATTACACTCCCCACACACACTCATCCCAGCCGCACACACACATACATTCCCCACACACTCACCCCAGACAACAAGATGGCAGCGAGCAGAGCGGCCCCAGGATTCACCGACGCCGAGCTGGAGAACCCTCCTGGATGTGATTGAAGTGGGGCGGCGACCCTGTCCCCCAGCCCGGGAAGGGGGCTGCCAACTGCCGCCGTTCACCATGTCTTTCTGCAAGTGGTAGAGGTGGTCAGGGCCGTGGGCAACTCCATCCGGACCGGCCAGCAGTGCCGAGAATAATTATTGCACCAGCTCCTCAGGGTGGCCAGGGTGAGTGGGCAGCAATCCACCCTTGAGGCGGTCAGCCAGAATTCGTCGCCCACCTCAGTGACTTAATTTGTGAACTTTGCACTCTCTGGTCTGTTCTGTTCTTCCGTTTAATCGTTCATTGGTTTGTATATAGTGTTCATCTCGTTATTTGTGTGACACACTGTTTTTTTCTGCACCAGGCACCTCCCCATGTAAATAGCTTAGTTTTATGTACATAGTCCGGTAAATATTCCGCACACACATAGTCACGAACATTCACCACACACTATTTATTGTCACGCAGGCACATTTTTTTATATAAAAGGGGGGATGTCATAATATACACCAGTATATCATGGTGCAGACACACACTGATGGACACTCAGTGGGACCAATCAACACACACAACACCGCAGCCAATCACCAGTGAGAGCACACGCACTATAAAGACAGGGGGCATCAGAGTTCCCGCTCATTCGCGTAGCAGCTCTCTAGGAGCACAGAGCTTACAGCCTGTGACACAGACATTCACCATGTGCTGAGTGCATCGACTGGTGAGGACAAGGCAAAGGTCTTTAGTTAAAGCTAGTATCGTATTAACCCACAGTTCAAGTATGTTTAAATAGTTAACCTTTTAATAAAATAGTGTTGCACTACTTCAAGTGTTGGTGACCTGCATGTGATCCAGAACACCCAACACATCAGCCTGTGGGTTAGAAAGTCACAGTGGGAGGAGCCCAGGCCAAGGCCACAGAGTTTGGAGATGAGTTTCGTAGGAATGATGGTGTTGAAGGCTGAGCTGTAGTCGATAAATAGGAGTCTGATATAGGTGTTTTTGTTATCTCGGTGTTCCAGTGTTGAGTGCAGGGCCATGGAGATGGTGTCTGCTGTGGACCTGTTGCAGCGGTTGGCGAACTGTAATGGATCAAGGCAATCCAGGAGGCTGGAGTTGATTCGTGCCATGACTAACCTTTTGAAGCACTTCATGATGATGGATGTCAGAGCCACTGGACGATAGTCATTGAGGCACGCTGCTTGACTTTGTTTTGGTACAGGGATGATGGTCGTCTTCTTGAAGCAGATCGGGACCTCAGATTGTTGTAAAGAGAGGTTGAAGATGTCTGCGAATACCCCCGCCAGCTGATCCGCGCAAGACCCGAGTGCTCGTCCGAGTACCCCATCCGGGCCAGTGGCTTTCCGTGGGTTGACCTTCGAGAAGGCTGCTCTGACGTCTGCAGTGATCTCAGATACAAGTTCATCCGCGGCTTCTGGGGTGGAGGGCTCGCTCTTGCTGATCTCCTGCTCAAAGCGGGCATAGGATGCGTTGAGCTCATCAGGGATGGGTGTGTTGGAGCCGGCGATTTTGCATGCTTTCATCTTGTAGCCCGTTATGTCTTGCAGACCTTGCCATAGATGGTGGGGGTCCGTGTGGCTAGCCTGGGACTCGAGCTTGGTCCGGTTCTGTCTTTTGGCACCTTTGATGGATTTCTTTAGATGATATCTGGCTTTCTTGTCGAGGTCAGGGTCGTCTGACTTGAACGCCTCAGACCGAGACTTCAGCGAGCAGTGGATATCCCTGTTCATCCGGGGTTTCCGCTTGGGAAACACGCGGATTTGCTTCTTTGACACACAGTCTCCGACACACTTACTAATGAAGTCAGTTACTGCAGTGGTGTACTCGTTCAGGCTGGTCGCAGAGTTTTTAAATACTGACCAGTCCACTGACTCTGAGCAGTCCCGTCGGAGACCATCCGATTCCTCAGACCATCACATTCCCACCACGTTTTGTGCCATCAGCAAACTTGAAAATATGACATTTGGTCCCTCATTAGGGGGTGGTTTAGCATAGTGGGCTAAACAGTTCACTTGTAATGCAGAACGAGGCCAGCAGCGCGGGTTCAATTCCCGTACCAGCCTCCCCGAACAGGCGCCGGAATGTGGCGACTAGGGGCTTTTCACAGTAACTTCATTGAAGCCTACTTGTGACAATAAGCGATTATTATTATTATAATCATTGATGTGTATTGTGAATAACTGGGGCCCAAACACTGATGGATGCGGGATCCCATTAATCACCACCTGCCCCTGAGAACAAGCCCCATTTCTTCCCACTCTGTTTCCTGTCTATGAAGCGATTCTCAATCCAGGCCAATAAATCACCCCCAATCTTAATTTTCTTCATGAACCTCTGATGTGGAACTTTATCAAAAGCTTTCGGAAGATCCAAATACACCACATCCATTGGTTCACCATCATCTATTCTACCAGTTACATCCTCAAAAAGCATTGTCAATGCATTGGAGGTAGTCCAGAGAATGTTTACCCCATTGATACCTGGATGAACGGTTTGTCTGGTGAGGACAGGTTAGACCATAAGACATACAAGCAGAATTAGGCCACTCGGCCCATCGGGTCTGCTCCCCCATTCAATCATGGCTGACATTTTTCCCATCCCCATTCTCCTGCCTTCTCCCCATAACCCCTGATCCCATTATTAATGAAGAACCTATCTATCTCTCTGTTAAAGACACTCAGTGATTTGGCCTCCACAACCTTCTGCGGCAAAGAGTTCCACAGATTCACCCCCCTCTGGCTGAAGAAATTCCTCCTCATCTCTGTTTTAAAGGATCATCCCTTCAGTCTGAGATAATGGCCTCTGCTTCTAGTTTTTCCTACAAGTGGAAACATCCTCTCCACATCCACTCTATCCAGGCCTCGCAGTTTCCTGTAAGTTTCAATAAGATCCCCCCCTCATCCTTCTAAACTCGAACGAGTACCAACCCAGAGTCCTCAACCATTCCTCATATGACAAGCTCTTCATTCCAGGGATCATTGTTGTGAACCTCCTCTGGACCCTTTCCAAGGCCAGCACATCCTTCCTTAGATATGGTGCCCAAAACTGCTCACAATATTCCAAATGGGGTCTGACCAGAGCCTTATACAGCCTCAGAAGTACATCCCTGGTCTTGTATTCTAGCCCTCTTGACATGAATGCTCACATTGCATTTGCCTTCCTGACTGCTGACTGAACCTGCACATTAACCTTAAGAGAATCGTGAACAAGGACTCCCAAGTCCCTTTGTGCTTCTGAATTCCAAAGCATTACCCCATTTAGAAAATAGTCTATGTCTAGATTCCTCCTTCCAAAGTGCAAAACCTCACACTTCTCCACATTGTATTCCATCTGCCACTTCTGTGCCCACTCTCCTAGCCTGTCCAAGTCCTTCTGCAGCCCGCCTGCTTCCTCACTATTACCTGCCCCTCTACAGATCTTTGCATCATCTGCAAACTGAACAACCGTGCCTTCAGTACCTTCTACCAGATCATTAATGTAAATTGTGAAAAGTTGTGGTCCCAGCACAGACCCCTGAGGCACACCACTAGTCACCGGCTGCCATCCTGAAAAAGACCCCTTTATCCCCACTCTCTGCCTTCTGCCAGTCAGCTAATCCTCTATCCATGCCAGGATCTTACCCTTCACACCATGGGCTCTTAACTTATTTAACAGTCTCCCATATGGCACGTTGTCAAAGGCCTTCTGGAAATCTAAATAAATCACGTCCACTGGTTCTCCTTTGTCTAACTTCCTTGTTACTTCCTCAAAGAACTCGAACAGATTTGTCAGACATGACCTCCCCTTGACGAAGCCGTGCTGACTCAGTCCTATTTTACGATGCACTTCCAAGTACTCCGCGATCTCATCTTTAATAATGCACTCTAAAATCTTACCAATGACCGGAGTCAGGCTAACCAGTCTATAATTTCCCGTCTTCTGCCTCCCTCCCTTCTTAAACAGCAGTGTTACATTAGCCACTTTCCAGACCTCTGGGACCCTTCCTGCCTCCAGTGATTCCTGAAAGATCACCACCAATGTCTCCACAATCTCCTCAGCTTCTCTTTTAGAACCCTGGGGTGTAGTCCATCCAGTCCAGGTGATTTATCCACCTTCAGACCTTTCAGTTTCCCCAGAACCTTCTCCTTAGTGATGGTCACTGCACTCACCTCTGCCCCCTGATTCTCCTGGAGCTCTGGCATCCCACTGGTGTCTTCCACCGTCAAGACTGATGTAAAGTAACTATTCAGTTCCACTGCCATTTCTTTGTTTCCTATTATTACTTCTCCAGCCACGTTTTTCAGTGGTCCAATGTCTATTTTTGCCTTTTATATGTTGAAAAAAACTCTTCCTATCTTCCTTTATATTACTAGCTAGTTTGCACTCATACTTCATCCCCCCCCCCCCCCCCCGCTTATTGCTTTTTTAGTTGTCCTCCGCTCGCTTTTAAATGATTCCCAATCCTCTGGTTTCCCACTAATTCTCGCCACTTTGTATCTTTTTTCTTTAGCTTTTATGCTGTCCTTGACATCCCTCATCAGCCATGGATGCCTCGTCCTCCCCTTAGCATGTTTCCTCCTCCTTGGGATGAATTTCTGTTGTGCCTCCCTAATAACCCCCAAAAACTCCTGCCATTGCTGTTCCACTGTCTTCCCTGCTAGGCTCCTTTTCCAATCAACTCTGGCCAGCTCCTCCCTCATGTCTTTGTAGTTACCCTTGTTTAATTGTATTACCGTTACATCTGATTGCAGCTTCTCCCTCTCAAACTGCCGGGTAAATTCTATCATATTGTGGTCACTGCTCCCCAAGGGTTCCTTCACCTTAAGTTCCTTAATCAAGTCTGCCTCATTACACATCACCAAATCCAGAATTGCCTGTTCCCTAGTAGGCTCTGTCACAAGTTGTTCCAAAAAACTATCTCTACGACATTCCACAAATTCCATTTCTTGGGATCCACTACCACCCTGATTTTCCAAATCCACCTGCATATTAAAGTCCCCCATGATTATAGTAAGGTTGCCTTTTTTACAGCCTTTTCTATCTCCTGATTTATTTCCTGCCCCACAGCCTGACTACTGCTCGGGGGCCTGTACATAACTCCCATCAGGGTCTTTTTACCTTTGCGATTCCTCAATTCTACCCACAGAGATTCTATGCCTTCTGATCCTATATCGCTCCTTGCTATCGGTTTAACTTAATTCCTTACTCACAATGCAACCCCGCCCCCTTTACCCATCTGCCCGTCCTTTCGATAGGACACATATCCTTGGATATTTAGATCCCAGCCCTGATCCCCTTGCAGCCACGTCTCTGTGATGCCCACAACATCGTACCGGCCAATTCAATGTGCGCAACAAGCTCATTTACCTTGTTCCGTATACTGCCCGCATTTAGGTACAGCACCTTCAATCCTGCATTGAACATCTCCCTTCGCACACTTGCCTCCTTTGTTATTCTGCCTGAGGGCGATGTTGTTCTTTTATTTTGTTTCTCTATTTCCCCTTCAGTTATTACACCTTCTAAGCTCACATTCTGGTTCCCACACCCCTGCCATACTAGTTTAAATCCTCCTGAGTGTCTCTAGTAAACCTCTATGCCAGGATATTGGTGCCCTTGAGTTTAGATGCAACACATCCTTCTTATACAGGTCCCACCTGCCCCGGAAGAGATCCCAATTGTCCAGAAATCTGAAACCCTCCCTCCTAATCCACCAATTTAGCCACCTGTTTAGCTGCACTATCCTATTTCCAGCCCCACTGGCACGTGGCACAGGGAGTAATCCTGAGATTACAACCATAGAGGTCCTGCTTTTTAGCTGACTGCCTAACTCCCTGAATTCCTTCTGCAGGACCTCGTCCCTCTTCCTGCCGATGTCGTTAGTACCTATGTGTACTACGACCTCTGGCTGTTCACCCTCCCCCTTCAGGATTTCCTGTGTTCGTTCAGAGACATCCTTGACCCTGGCACCAGGGATGCAACACACCACCCTGGAGTCTCTTTCACGTGCTGCTCCAACCGAACTACGCAGTCTGTGAGGAGCTGCCATTGGTTACACTTGCTGCAGATGTAGTCGACCGGAACGCAGAAAGCGTCACAGATCTGTCACATCTCACACTGCACTGCACCCCGCTGAGTGACATTTAAGCACGAGTTAGTTAATTTAAAATACACACTTGAATGATTGTTAGATTGAGTTACAATTAACTATATGGCCCTGACACTTGAATTTTACTGTAAAATTGAACGTAAAATACTAATCTCTGCCCTCAGGTTTAGTTACTCCTCAACTGAGTTTATACATAAGTTTTAATTCGACTCTTTTTTAGATGATTCTTTTTCCAATTTTTTTTCGAAGTACAGAGGGGCTGCTGCTGTTCCAGTGCAGCACAGAGGGAGATTTGATATTCCAGTGCAGTACAGGGGGAGTGCTGCTATTCCAGTGCAGTACAGAGGCAGTGCTGATGCTCCAGTGCAGTAGAGAGGTAGCGCCAATGTCCCAGTGCAGTACAGAGGCAGTGCTGCTGCTCCAGTGCAGTACAGAGGGAGTGCTAATGTTCCAGTGCAGTACAGAGGGAGTGCTGATGTTCCAGTGCAGTACAGAGGGAAATCTGATGTTCCAGTGCAGTACAGAGTCAGTGCTGATGCTCCAGTGCAGTACAGAGGGAATGCTGATGTCCCCGTCCAGTACAGAGGCAGTGCCGATGTCCCAGTGCAGTCCAGAGGTAGTGTTGATATTCGAGTGCAATACAGAGGCAGGGCTGATGTTCCAATGCAATACAGAGGCAGTACTGATGTTCCAGTGCAGTACAGAGGTAGTGCTGATATTCCAGTTCAGTACAGAGGCAGTGCTGACGCTCCAGTGCAGTACAGCGGGGGTGTTGATGTTCCAGTGCAGTGCAGAGGCAGTGTTGATTTTTCTGTGCAGTACCGAGGCAGTGCTGATGTTCCAGTTCAGGACAGAGGCAGTGCTGATGTTCCAGATCAGTACAGAGGCAGTGCTGATGTCCCAGAGCAGTACAGAGACAGTGCTCATGTTCCAGTGCAGTACAGAGGCAGTGCTGATGACCCAGTCCAGTGCAGAGGGAGTGCTGATGTTCCAGTGCAGTACAGAGGGAGTGCTGATGTTCCAGTGCAGTACAGAGGGTGTGCTGATGTTCCAGTGCAGTACAGAGGGAGTGCTGATGTTCCAGTGCAGTACAGAGGCAGTGCCGATGTTCCGGTGAAGTACAGAGGGGCTGCTGCTGTTCCAGTTCAGTACAGAGGCAGTGCTGATGCTCCAGTGCAGTACAGAGGGAGTGCTGATGTTCAAGTGCAGAACAGAGACAGTGCTGAGGTTCCAGTGCAGTACAGAGGGAATGCTGATGTGCCCGTCCAGTAGAGAGGCAGTGCCGATGTCCCAGTGCAGTACAGAGGTAGTGTTGATATTCCAGTGCAACACAGAGGCAGTGCTGATGTTCCAGTGCAATACAGAGGCAGTGATGATGGTCCATTGCAGTACAGAGGTAGTGCTGATAGTCCAGTGCAGTACAGAGGCAGTGGTGACGCTCCAGCGCAGTACAGAGGGGGTGTTGATGTTCCAGTGCAGTACAGAGGCAGTGTTAATTTTTCTGTGCAGTACCGAGGCAGTGCTGAAGTCCCAGTGCAGTACAGAGATACTGCGCATGTTCCAGTGCCGTACAGAGGCAGTGCTGATGTTCCAGTTCAGTACAGAGGCAGTGCTGATGTTCCAGTTCAGTACAGAGGCAGTGCTGATGTCCCAGCGCAGTACAGAGAGAGTGCTGATGCTGCAGTGCAGTACAGAGGGTGTGCTGATGTTGCAGTGCAGTACAGAGGCACTGCTGACTTTCCAGTGCAATACAGAGGCAGTGCTGATGTCCCAGTCCAGTACAGAGGGAGTGCTGATGTCCCAGTCCAGTACAGAGGCAGTGCTGATGTCCCAGTGCAGTACAGAGGGTGTTCTCATTTCCCAGTGCAGTACAGAGGGAGTGATGATGTTCCAGTGCAGTACAGAGGGAGTGCTGATGTTGCAGTGCATTACAGATGCACTGCTGCTGTTCCAGTGCAGTACAGAGAGAGTGGTGCTGTTCCAGTGCAGTACAGAGAGAGTGCTGATGTTCAAGTGCAGTACAGAGGCAGTGCTCATGTTCCAGTGCAGTACAGAGGCAGTGCTGATGACCCAGTCCAGTGCAGAGGGAGTGCTGATGTTCCAGTGCAGTACAGAGGCAGCGCTGATGTTCCAGTGCAGTACAGAGGGAGTGCTGATGTTCCAGTGCAGTACAGAGGCAGTGTTGACTCTCCAGTGCAGTACAGAGGCAGTGTTAATATTCCAGTGCAGTACAGAGGCAGTGCTGATGTTCCAGTGCAGTACAGAAGGAGTGCCGATGTTCTTTCTGCATTACAGAGGGAGTGCCGATGCTCCAGTGCAGTACAGGGGATGTGCCGATGGTCCTGTGCAGTACAGAGGCAGTGCTGATGTTCCAGTGCAATACAGAGGCAGTGCTGATGTTCCAGTGCAGTACAGAGGCAGTGTTGATGTTCCAGTGCAGTAGAGAGGCAGTGCTGATGTTCCAGTGCAGTACAGAGGCAGTGCTGATGTTCCAGTTTAGTACAGAGGCAGTGCTGATGTTCCAGTGCAGTACAGAGGCAGTGCCGATTACCTAGTCCAGTACAGTGGCAGTGCCGATATCCTAGTGCAGTACAGAGGGAGTGCTGATGCTCCAGTGCAATACAGAGGCTGTGCTGATGTCCCAGTCCAGTACAGAGGGTGTGCTGATGTCCCAGTCCAGTACAGAGGCAGTGCTGATGTCCCAGTGCAGTACAGAGGGAGTCCTCATTTCCCAGTGCAGTACAGAGGGAGTGATGAAGTTTCAGTGCAGCACAGAGAGAGTGCTGATGCTCCAGTGCATTACAGAGGCAGTGCTGATGTTCCAGTGCAGTACAGAGGGAGTGCTGATGTTCCAGTGCAGTACAGAGGGAGTGCAGGTATCCCAGTGCAGTACAGAGGCAGTGCTGCTGTTCCAGTGCAGTACAGAGGGAGTGCTGATGTTCCAGTGCAGTACAGAGGGAAATCTGATGTTCCAGTGCAGTACAGAGTCAGTGCTGATGCTCCAGTGCAGTACAGAGGGAATGCTGATGTCCCCGTCCAGTACAGAGGCAGTGCCGATGTCCCAGTGCAGTCCAGAGGTAGTGTTGATATTCGAGTGCAATACAGAGGCAGGGCTGATGTTCCAATGCAATACAGAGGCAGTACTGATGTTCCAGTGCAGTACAGAGGTAGTGCTGATATTCCAGTTCAGTACAGAGGCAGTGCTGACGCTCCAGTGCAGTACAGCGGGGGTGTTGATGTTCCAGTGCAGTGCAGAGGCAGTGTTGATTTTTCTGTGCAGTACCGAGGCAGTGCTGATGTTCCAGTTCAGGACAGAGGCAGTGCTGATGTTCCAGTTCAGTACAGAGGCAGTGCTGATGTCCCAGAGCAGTACAGAGACAGTGCTCATGTTCCAGTGCAGTACAGAGGCAGTGCTGATGACCCAGTCCAGTGCAGAGGGAGTGCTGATGTTCCAGTGCAGTACAGAGGGAGTGCTGATGTTCCAGTGCAGTACAGAGGGTGTGCTGATGTTCCAGTGCAGTACAGAGGGAGTGCTGATGTTCCAGTGCAGTACAGAGGCAGTGCCGATGTTCCGGTGAAGTACAGAGGGGCTGCTGCTGTTCCAGTTCAGTACAGAGGCAGTGCTGATGCTCCAGTGCAGTACAGAGGGAGTGCTGATGTTCAAGTGCAGAACAGAGACAGTGCTGAGGTTCCAGTGCAGTACAGAGGGAATGCTGATGTCCTCGTCCAGTAGAGAGGCAGTGCCGATGTCCCAGTGCAGTACAGAGGTAGTGTTGATATTCCAGTGCAACACAGAGGCAGTGCTGATGTTCCAGTGCAATACAGAGGCAGTGATGATGGTCCATTGCAGTACAGATGTAGTGCTGATATTCCAGTGCAGTACAGAGGCAGTGGTGACGCTCCAGCGCAGTACAGAGGGGGTGTTGATGTTCCAGTGCAGTACAGAGGCAGTGTTAATTTTTCTGTGCAGTACCGAGGCAGTGCTGAAGTCCCAGTGCAGTACAGAGACACTGCGCATGTTCCAGTGCCGTACAGAGGCAGTGCTGATGTTCCAGTTCAGTACAGAGGCAGTGCTGATGTTCCAGTTCAGTACAGAGGCAGTGCTGATGTCCCAGCGCAGTACAGAGAGAGTGCTGATGCTGCAGTGCAGTACAGAGGGTGTGCTGATGTTGCAGTGCAGTACAGAGGCACTGCTGACTTTCCAGTGCAATACAGAGGCAGTGCTGATGTCCCAGTCCAGTACAGAGGGAGTGCTGATGTCCCAGTCCAGTACAGAGGCAGTGCTGATGTCCCAGTGCAGTACAGAGGGTGTTCTCATTTCCCAGTGCAGTACAGAGGGAGTGATGATGTTCCAGTGCAGTACAGAGGGAGTGCTGATGTTGCAGTGCATTACAGATGCACTGCTGCTGTTCCAGTGCAGTACAGAGAGAGTGGTGCTGTTCCAGTGCAGTACAGAGAGAGTGCTGATGTTCAAGTGCAGTACAGAGGCAGTGCTCATGTTCCAGTGCAGTACAGAGGCAGTGCTGATGACCCAGTCCAGTGCAGAGGGAGTGCTGATGTTCCAGTGCAGTACAGAGGCAGCGCTGATGTTCCAGTGCAGTACAGAGGGAGTGCTGATGTTCCAGTGCAGTACAGAGGCAGTGTTGACTCTCCAGTGCAGTACAGAGGCAGTGTTAATATTCCAGTGCAGTACAGAGGCAGTGCTGATGTTCCAGTGCAGTACAGAAGGAGTGCCGATGTTCTTTCTGCATTACAGAGGGAGTGCCGATGCTCCAGTGCAGTACAGGGGATGTGCCGATGGTCCTGTGCAGTACAGAGGCAGTGCTGATGTTCCAGTGCAATACAGAGGTAGTGCTGATTTTCCAGTGCAATGCAGAGGCAGTGCAGATGTTCCAGTGCAGTACAGAGGCAGTGCTGATGTTCCAGTTTAGTACAGAGGCAGTGCCGATTACCTAGTCCAGTACAGTGGCAGTGCCGATATCCTAGTGCAGTACAGAGGGAGTGCTGATGCTCCAGTGCAATACAGAGGCTGTGCTGATGTCCCAGTCCAGTACAGAGGCAGTGCTGATGTCCCAGTGCAGTACAGAGGGAGTCCTCATTTCCCAGTGCAGTACAGAGGGAGTGATGAAGTTTCAGTGCAGCACAGAGAGAGTGCTGATGCTCCAGTGCATTACAGAGGCAGTGCTGATGTTCCAGTGCAGTACAGAGGGAGTGCTGATGTTCCAGTGCAGTACAGAGGGAGTGCAGGTATCCCAGTGCAGTACAGAGGCAGTGCTGCTGTTCCAGTGCAGTACAGAGAGAGTGCTGATGCTCCAGTGCATTACAGATGCAGTGCTGATGTTCCAGTGCAGTACAGAGGCAAGTGCTGACTCACCAGTGCAGTACAGAGACATTGCTGATGTCCCAGTGCAGTACAGAGGCAGTGTTAATATTCCAGTACAGTACAGTAGGAGTGCTGATGTTCCAGTGCAGAACAGAGGCAATGCTGATGTTCGAGTGCAGTACAGAGGCAATGCTGATGTTCCAGTGCAGTACTGAGGCAGTGCTGATGCTCCAGTGAAGTACAGAGGGAATGCTGATGTTCCAGTGCAGTACAGAGGTAGTGCTGATGTTCCAGTGCAGCAGAGAGAGTCCTGAAGTTCCAGTGCAGAACAGAGGCAGTGCTGATGTTCCAGTTCAGTACAGCGGCAGTACGGTTGTTCCAGTGCAGTACAGAGGCAGTGTCGATGTTCCAGTGCAATACAGAGGCAGTGCCGATGTTCCATTTCAGTACAGATGGAAATTTGATATTCCAGTGCATTACAGAGGGCGAGCCGATGTTCCAGGGGAGTACACAGGAAGTGCTGATGTTGCAGTGTGTTCAAGTTCAGTACAGAGGCAGTGCTGATATCCCAGTGCTATACAGCGGCAGTGCCGATTATCTAGAGCAGTACAGAGGCAGTGCCGATGTTTCAGTGCAGTACAGAGGGAGTGCTGATGTTCCAGTGCAGTACAGAGGCAGTGCTGATGTTCCGGTGCAGTACAGAGGCAGTGCTGATGTTCCAGTTCAGTACAGAGGCAGTGCCGATGTTCCAGTGCAGTACAGAGGCAGTGCCGATTACCTAGTCCAGTACAGAGGCAGTGCCGATGTTTCAGTGCAGTACAGAGGGAGTGCTGATGCTCCAATGCAATACAGAGGCAGTGCTGATGTCCCAGTCCAGTACAGAGGGAGTGCTGATGTCCCAGTCCAGTACAGAGGCAGTGCTGATGTCCCAGTGCAGTACAGAGGGGGTTCACATTCCCCAGTGCAGTACAGAGGGAGTACTCATTTCCCAGTGCAGTACAGAGGGAGTGATGATGTCCCAGTGCAGTACAGAGGGAGTGCTGATGTTTCAGTGCAGTACAGAGGCAGTGCTGATGTTCCAGTGCAGTACGGAGACAGCGCTGATGTCCCAGTCCAGTAAAGAGGAAGTGCTGAAGTTCCAGTGCCGTACAGAGGCAGTGCTGATATTCCAGTGCGGCATAGAGGCAGTGCTGATGTTCCAGTGCTGTGCAGAGGCAGTGCTGATGTTCCAGTGCAGTACAGAGGCAGTGCCGATGTCCAAGTACAGTACAGAGGGAGAGCTAATGTTCCAGGGCAGAACAGAGGCAGTGCTGATGTTACAGTCCAGTCCAGATGGACTGCTGATATTCCAGTGCATTACCGAGGGAGTGCTGATGTTCCAGTGCTGTACAGAGGGAGTGCTGATGTTCCAGTGCAGTACAGAGGCACTGCTGATTTTGCACTCCAGTACATAGGCAGTGCTGATGTTCCAGTCCAGTCCAGAGGGAGTTCCCATGTCCCAATGCTGTACAGAGTGAGTGATGATGTTCCAGTTAAGTATAGAGGGAGTGCTGGTGTTCCAGTGCAGTACAGAGGGAGTGCTGATGCTCCAGTGCATTACAGAGGCAGTGCTGATGTTACAGTGCAGTACAGACGGTGTGCTGATGTTCCAGTGCAGTACAGAGGCAGTGCTGATGTTCCAGTGCAGTACAGAGGGAATGCTGATGTTCCAGTGCAATACAGAAGCAGTGCTGATGTTCCAGTGCAGTACAGAGGCAGTGCTGATGTTCCAGTGCAGTACAGAGGGAGTCCTGATGTTCCAGTGCAGTACAGAGGGAATGCTGATGTTCCAGTGCAGTACAGAGGGAGTGCCGGTGTTCCAGTGCTGGGCAGAGACAGTGCCGATGTTCCAGTGCAGTACAGAGGTAATACAGAAGTTCCAGTGCAGTACAGAGGAAATGCTGATGTTTCAGTGCAGTACAGAGGCAGTTCTGATGTTCCTGTGCTGTACATAGGGAGTGCTAATTACCCAGTTCAGTACATAGGGAGTGCTGATATTCCAGTGCAGTACAGAGGCAGTACTGATGTTCCAGTGAAGTACAGAGGCAGTGCTGATGTTCCAGTGCAGTACATAGGGAGTGCTCATGTCCCAGTTCAGTACAGAGGGAGTGCTGATGTTCCAGTGCAGTACAGAGGCAGTGCTGATGTTCCAGTGAAGTACAGAGGAAATGCTGATGTTCCAGTGCAGTACAGAGGTAGTGCTGATGTTCCAGTGCAGAAGAGAGAGTCCTCATGTTCCAGTGCAGTACAGAGGTAGTGCTGATTTTCCATTGCAGTACAGAGGCAGTGCTGATGCTCCAGTTGAGCACAGCGGCAGTACGGTTGTTCCAGTGCAGTAGAGAGGCAGTGCTGATGTTACAGTGCAGTACAGAGGGAGAGCTGATGTTCCAGTGCTGTACAGATGCAGTGCTGATGTTTTAGGGCAGTACAGAGGGAGTGCTGATGTTATGGGGCAGTACAGAGTGAGTGCTGATGTTCCAGTGCAGTACAGAGGCAGTGCTGATGTTCCAGTGCAGTACAGAGGGAGTGCGAATGTCCCAGTGCAGTACAGAGGTAGTTTTGATGTTCCGGTGCAATACTGAGGCAGTGCTGATGTTCCGACGCAGTACAGAGCGAATTCTGATGTTCCAGTGCAGTACAGAGGCAGTTCTGATGTCCCAGTGCAGAATAGAGGAGTGTTGATATTCCATTGCAATACAGAGGCAGTGCTGATGTTCCAGTGCAGTACAGAGGGAGTGCTGATGTTCCAGTGCAGTACAGACGGCGTGCCGATGTTCCAGTGCAATG
This sequence comes from Scyliorhinus torazame, assembly GCF_047496885.1. Taxonomy (NCBI): domain Eukaryota; kingdom Metazoa; phylum Chordata; class Chondrichthyes; order Carcharhiniformes; family Scyliorhinidae; genus Scyliorhinus; species Scyliorhinus torazame. Next base: position 416,124,321 of record NC_092707.1, read on the forward strand.
CAGAGGCAGTGCTGATGTCCCAGTCAAGTACAGAGGGGGTGCTGCTGCTCCAGTGCAGTACAGAGGCAGTGCTGATGTTCCAGTGCAGAACAGAGGCAGTGCTGATATTCCAGTTCAGTACAGAGGGTGTGCTGATGTTCCTGTTCAGTACAGAGGGAATGCTGATGTTCCAGTGCAGTATAGAGGGAGTCCTGATGTTCCACTGCAGTACAGAGGCAGTGCTGATGTTTTGGGGCAGTACAGAGGCAGTGCCGATGTCCCAGTGCGGCACAGAGGCAATGCTGGTGTTCCAGTGCAGTCCATAGGCAGTACGAATGTTCCAGGGCAGTACAATGGAAGTGCTGATGTTCCAGTGCAGTATAGATGCATTGCTGAGGTTCCAGTGAAGTACAGAAGCAGTGCAGATGTTCCAGTGCAGTACATAGGGAATGCTGATGTTCCAGTTCAGTATAGAGGGAGTGCTGATGTTCCAGTGCAGTAAAGAGGGAGTGCTGATGTTCCAGTGCAGTACAGAGGCAGTGCCGATGTTCTAGTGCAATACAGAGGCACTGCCGAATTTCCAGTGCAGTACACAGGCAGTGCTCATGACCCTGTGCAGTACAGAGGCAGTGCTGATGTTTTAGGGCAGTACAGAGGCAACGATGATGTTCCAGTGCAGTACAGATGCAGTGCTGATGTTTTAGGGCAGTACAGAGGCAATGATGATGTTCCAGTGCAGTACAGAGGCAGTGCTGATGTCCCAGTGCTGTACAGAGGGAGTGCTGATGTTCCGCCGCAGTACAGAGGCAGTTAAAATGTCCCAGTGCAGAACAGACGTAGTGTTGATGTTCCAGTGCAATACTGAGGCAGTGCTGATGTTCCGACGCAGTACAGAGCGAATTCTGATGTTCCAGTGCAGTACAGAGGCAGTTCTGATGTCCCAGTGCAGAAGAGAGGAGTGTTGATATTCCATTGCAATACAGAGGCAGTGCTGATGTTCCAGTGCAGTACAGATGGAGTGCTGATGTCCCAGTGCAATGCAGAGGCAGTGCTGATGTCCCAGTCCAGTACAGAGGGTGTGCTGATGCTCCAGTGCAGTACAGAGGCAGTGCTGATGTTCCAGTGCAGTACAGAGGCAGTGCGAATGTCCCAGTCCAGTACAGAGGCATTGCTGATATTCCAGTTCAGTACGGAGGGAGTGCTGATGTTCCGGTTCAGTACAGAGGGAGTGCTGATGTTCCAGTGCAGTACAGAGGGAGAGCTGATGTTCCAGTGCTGTACAGATGCAGTGCTGATGTTTTAGGGCAGTACAGAGGGAGTGCTGATGTTCCGCCGCAGTACAGAGGCAGTTCTAATGTCCCAGTGCAGAACAGAGATAGTGTTGATGTTCCAGTGCAATACTGAGGCAGTGCTGATGTTTCGACGCAGTACAGAGCGAATTCTGATGTTCCAGTGCAGTACAGAGGCAGTTCTGATGTCCCAGTGCAGAAGAGAGGAGTGTTGATATTCCATTGCAATACAGAGTCAGTGCTGATGTTCCAGTGCAGTACAGACGGAGTGCTGATGTTCCAGTGCAATGCAGAGGCAGTGCTGATGTCCCAGTCCTGTACAGAGGGTGTGCTGATGCTCCAGTGCAGTACAGAGGCAGTGCTGATGTTCCAGTGCAGTGCAGAGGCAGTGCGAATGTCCCAGTCCAGTACAGAGGCAGTGCGAATGTCCCAGTCCAGTACAGATGCAGTGCGAATGTCCCAGTCCAGTACAGAGGCAGTGCTGATGTTCCAGTGCAGAACAGAGGCAGTGCTGATATTCCAGTTCAGTACAGAGGCAGTGCGAATGTCCCAGTGCAGTACAGATGCAATGCTGATGTTCCAGTGCAGTACAGAGGGAGAGCTGATGTTCCAGTGCTGTACAGTTGCAGTGCTGATGTTTTAGGGCAGTACAGAGGCAATGCTGATGTTCCAGTGCAGTACAGAGGGAGAGCTGATGTTCCAGTGCTGTACAGATGCAGTGCTGATGTTTTAGGGCAGTACAGAGGCAATGATGATGTTCCAGTGCAGTACAGAGGGAGTGCTGATGTTCCAGCGCAATGCAGTGGCCGTGCTGATGTCCCAGTCCAGTACAGAGGGTGTGCCGATGCTCCAGTGCAGTACAGATGGACAGCTCATGTTCCAGTGCTGTACAGAGGCAGTGCGAATGTCCCAGTGCAGTACAGAGGGAGTGCCGATGTTCTAGTGCAATACAGAGGCGCTGCCGATTTTCCAGTCCAGTACAGAGGCAGTGCTGATATTCCAGTTCAGTACAGAGGGAGTGCTGATGTTCCGGTTCAGTACAGAGGGAGTGCTGATGTTCCAGTGCAGTACAGAGGGAGAGCTGATGTTCCAGTGCAGTATAGTGGGTGTGCTGATGTTCCAGTGCATTACAGAGGCAGTGCCGATGTTCTAGTGCAATACAGAGGCACTGCCGATGTTCCAGTGCAGTACAGAGGGAGTGCTGATGTTCCAGTGCAGAAGAGAGGAGTGTTGATATTCCATTGCAATACAGAGGGAGTGGTGATGTTCCAGTGCAGTACAGAGGCAATGCTGATGTTCCAGTGCAGTACAGAGGGAGTGCTGATGTTCCACTGCAGTACAGAGGCAGTGCTGATGTTTTGGGGCAGTACAGAGGCGGTGCCAATGTCCCAGTGCAGTACAGAGGCAATGCTGATGTTCCAGTGCAGTACAATGGATGTGCTGATGTTCCAGTGCAGTACAGAGGCATTGCTGATGTTCCAGTGAAGTACAGAGGCAGTGCTGATGTTCCAGTGCAGTACATAGGAAATGCTGATGTTCCAGTGCAGTACAGAGGCAGCACTGTTATTCCACTGCAGTACAGAGGCAGTGCCGATGTTCCAGTTCAGTTTAGAGGGAGTGCTGATGTTCCAGTGCAGTATAGAGGGAGTGCTGATGTTCCAGTGGAGTAGAGAGGCAGTGCCGATGTTCTAGTGCAATACAGAGGCACTGCCGACGTTCCAGTGCGGTACAGAGAGAGTGCTGATGTTTCAGTGCTGTACAGAGGCCGTGCTGATGTTTTTGGGCAGTACAGAGGCAATGATGATGTTCCAGTGCAGTACAGAGGCAGCGATGATGTCCCAATGCAGTACAGAGGGAGTGCTGATGTTTCACCGCAGTACAGAGGCAGTTCTGATGTCCCAGTGCAGAACAGAGGTAGTGTTGATGTTCCAGTGCAATCCTGAGGCAGTGCTGATGTTCCCGCGCAGTACAGAGCGAATTCTGATGTCCCAGTGCAGAAGAGAGGAGTGTTGATATTCCATTGCAATACAGAGGCAGTGCTGATGTTCCAGTGCAGTACAGATGCAGTGTTGATATTCCATTGCAATACAGAGGCAGTGCTGTTGTTCCAGTGCAGTACAGAGGGAGTGCTGATGTTCCAGTGCATTACAGACGGAGTGCTGATGTTCCAGTGCAATGCAGAGACAGTGCTGATGTCCAGGTCCAGTACAGAGGGAGTGCTGATGCTCCAGTGCAGTACAGACGCAGTGCTGATGTTCCAGTGCAGTACAGAGGCAGTGCTGATGTCCCAGTTCAGTACAGAGGGATTTCCTATGTTCCAGTGCAGTCTAGAGGGAGTCCTGATGTTCCAGTGCAGTACAGAGGCAGTGCTGATGTTCCCGTGTAGTACAGAGGACGTGCCGATGTCCCAGTCCTGTACAGAGGGAGTGCTGATATTCCAGTTCAGTACAGAGGGATGTCCGATGTTCCAGTGCAGTACCGAGGCAGTGCTGATGTTCCAGTGCAGTACAGAGGGAATGCTGATGTTCCAGTGGAGTACAGAGGTAGTGCTGATGTTCCAGTGCAGTACAGAGGCAGTGCCTATGACCCAGTGCAGTACAGAGGCAGTGCCGATGATCCAGTACAGTACAGAGGCAGTACGGTTGTTCAAGTACAGTACAGAGGCAGTGCCGATGTTCTAGTGCAATGCAGAGGCAGTGCCGATGTTACAGCGCAGTACAGAGGCAGTGCCGATGTTCCAGTTCAGTATAGAGGGTGTGCCGATGTTCCAGTGCAGTATAGAGGGTGTGCCGATGTTCCAGTGCAGTACAGAGGCAGTGCTGATGTTCCAGTGCAGTACAGAGGCAGTGCGAATGTCCCAGTCCAGTACAGAGGCATTGCTGATATTCCAGTTCAGTACGGAGGGAGTGCTGATGTTCCGGTTCAGTACAGAGGGAGTGCTGATGTTCCAGTGCAGTACAGAGGGAGAGCTGATGTTCCAGTGCTGTACAGATGCAGTGCTGATGTTTTAGGGCAGTACAGAGGGAGTGCTGATGTTCCGCCGCAGTACAGAGGCAGTTCTAATGTCCCAGTGCAGAACAGAGATAGTGTTGATGTTCCAGTGCAATACTGAGGCAGTGCTGATGTTTCGACGCAGTACAGAGCGAATTCTGATGTTCCAGTGCAGTACAGAGGCAGTTCTGATGTCCCAGTGCAGAAGAGAGGAGTGTTGATATTCCATTGCAATACAGAGTCAGTGCTGATGTTCCAGTGCAGTACAGACGGAGTGCTGATGTTCCAGTGCAATGCAGAGGCAGTGCTGATGTCCCAGTCCTGTACAGAGGGTGTGCTGATGCTCCAGTGCAGTACAGAGGCAGTGCTGATGTTCCAGTGCAGTGCAGAGGCAGTGCGAATGTCCCAGTCCAGTACAGAGGCAGTGCGAATGTCCCAGTCCAGTACAGATGCAGTGCGAATGTCCCAGTCCAGTACAGAGGCAGTGCTGATGTTCCAGTGCAGAACAGAGGCAGTGCTGATATTCCAGTTCAGTACAGAGGCAGTGCGAATGTCCCAGTGCAGTACAGATGCAATGCTGATGTTCCAGTGCAGTACAGAGGGAGAGCTGATGTTCCAGTGCTGTACAGTTGCAGTGCTGATGTTTTAGGGCAGTACAGAGGCAATGCTGATGTTCCAGTGCAGTACAGAGGGAGAGCTGATGTTCCAGTGCTGTACAGATGCAGTGCTGATGTTTTAGGGCAGTACAGAGGCAATGATGATGTTCCAGTGCAGTACAGAGGGAGTGCTGATGCTCCAGTGCAGTACAGATGGACAGCTCATGTTCCAGTGCTGTACAGAGGCAGTGCGAATGTCCCAGTGCAGTACAGAGGGAGTGCCGATGTTCTAGTGCAATACAGAGGCGCTGCCGATTTTCCAGTCCAGTACAGAGGCAGTGCTGATATTCCAGTTCAGTACAGAGGGAGTGCTGATGTTCCGGTTCAGTACAGAGGGAGTGCTGATGTTCCAGTGCAGTACAGAGGGAGAGCTGATGTTCCAGTGCAGTATAGTGGGTGTGCTGATGTTCCAGTGCATTACAGAGGCAGTGCCGATGTTCTAGTGCAATACAGAGGCACTGCCGATGTTCCAGTGCAGTACAGAGGGAGTGCTGATGTTCCAGTGCAGAAGAGAGGAGTGTTGATATTCCATTGCAATACAGAGGGAGTGGTGATGTTCCAGTGCAGTACAGAGGCAATGCTGATGTTCCAGTGCAGTACAGAGGGAGTGCTGATGTTCCACTGCAGTACAGAGGCAGTGCTGATGTTTTGGGGCAGTACAGAGGCGGTGCCAATGTCCCAGTGCAGTACAGAGGCAATGCTGATGTTCCAGTGCAGTACAATGGATGTGCTGATGTTCCAGTGCAGTACAGAGGCATTGCTGATGTTCCAGTGAAGTACAGAGGCAGTGCTGATGTTCCAGTGCAGTACATAGGAAATGCTGATGTTCCAGTGCAGTACAGAGGCAGCACTGTTATTCCACTGCAGTACAGAGGCAGTGCCGATGTTCCAGTTCAGTTTAGAGGGAGTGCTGATGTTCCAGTGCAGTATAGAGGGAGTGCTGATGTTCCAGTGGAGTAGAGAGGCAGTGCCGATGTTCTAGTGCAATACAGAGGCACTGCCGACGTTCCAGTGCGGTACAGAGAGAGTGCTGATGTTTCAGTGCTGTACAGAGGCCGTGCTGATGTTTTTGGGCAGTACAGAGGCAATGATGATGTTCCAGTGCAGTACAGAGGCAGCGATGATGTCCCAATGCAGTACAGAGGGAGTGCTGATGTTTCACCGCAGTACAGAGGCAGTTCTGATGTCCCAGTGCAGAACAGAGGTAGTGTTGATGTTCCAGTGCAATCCTGAGGCAGTGCTGATGTTCCCGCGCAGTACAGAGCGAATTCTGATGTCCCAGTGCAGAAGAGAGGAGTGTTGATATTCCATTGCAATACAGAGGCAGTGCTGATGTTCCAGTGCAGTACAGATGCAGTGTTGATATTCCATTGCAATACAGAGGCAGTGCTGTTGTTCCAGTGCAGTACAGAGGGAGTGCTGATGTTCCAGTGCATTACAGACGGAGTGCTGATGTTCCAGTGCAATGCAGAGACAGTGCTGATGTCCAGGTCCAGTACAGAGGGAGTGCTGATGCTCCAGTGCAGTACAGACGCAGTGCTGATGTTCCAGTGCAGTACAGAGGCAGTGCTGATGTCCCAGTTCAGTACAGAGGGATTTCCTATGTTCCAGTGCAGTCTAGAGGGAGTCCTGATGTTCCAGTGCAGTACAGAGGCAGTGCTGATGTTCCCGTGTAGTACAGAGGACGTGCCGATGTCCCAGTCCTGTACAGAGGGAGTGCTGATATTCCAGTACAGTACAGAGGGATGTCCGATGTTCCAGTGCAGTACCGAGGCAGTGCTGATGTTCCAGTGCAGTACAGAGGGAATGCTGATGTTCCAGTGGAGTACAGAGGTAGTGCTGATGTTCCAGTGCAGTACAGAGGCAGTGCCTATGACCCAGTGCAGTACAGAGGCAGTGCCGATGATCCAGTACAGTACAGAGGCAGTACGGTTGTTCAAGTACAGTACAGAGGCAGTGCCGATGTTCTAGTGCAATGCAGAGGCAGTGCCGATGTTACAGCGCAGTACAGAGGCAGTGCCGATGTTCCAGTTCAGTATAGAGGGTGTGCCGATGTTCCAGTGCAGTACAGAGGGAGTGCTGATATTCCAGTGCAATACAGAGGCATTGCTGATGTTCCAGTGCTGTACAGAGGCAGTGCTCATGTCCCTGTGCAGTACAGAGGCAGTGCTGATGTTTTAGGGCAGTACTGATGGATAGCTGATGCTCCAGTGCAGTACAGAGGCAATGCTGATGTTCCAGTGCAGTACAGAGGCAGTGCTGATGTTTTGGGGCAGTACAGAGGCGGTGCCGATGTCCCAGTGCAGTACAGAGGAAATGCTGATGTTCCAGTGCAGTACAATGGAAGTGCTGATGTTCCAGTGCAGTACAGAGGCATTGCTGATGTTCCAGTGAAGTACAGAGGCAGTGCTAATCTTCCAGTTCAGTTCATAGGGAATGCTGATATTCCAGTGCAGTACAGAGGCAGCACTGTTGTTCCAGTGCAGTACAGAGGCAGTGCCGAGGTTCTAGTGCAATACAGCGGCAGGGCCTATGTTCCAGTGCAGTACAGAGGCAGTGCCGATGTTCCAGTTCAGTGTAGAGGGAGTGCCGATGTTCCAGAGGAGTACAGAGGCAGTGCTGATGTTCCAGTTCAGTATAGAGGGAGTGCTGATGTTCCTGTGCAGTATAGTGGGTGTGCTGATGTTCCAGTGCATTACAGAGGCAGTGCCGATGTTCTAGTGCAATACAGAGGCACTGCCGATGTTCCAGTGCAGTACAGAGGGAGTGCTGATGTTCCAGTGCAGAAGAGAGGAGTGTTGATATTCCATTGCAATACAGAGGGAGTGGTGATGTTCCAGTGCAGTACAGAGGCAATGCTGATGTTCCAGTGCAGTACAGAGGGAGTGCTGATGTTCCACTGCAGTACAGAGGCAGTGCTGATGTTTTGGGGCAGTACAGAGGCGGTGCCAATGTCCCAGTGCAGTACAGAGGCAATGCTGATGTTCCAGTGCAGTACAATGGATGTGCTGATGTTCCAGTGCAGTACAGAGGCATTGCTGATGTTCCAGTGAAGTACAGAGGCAGTGCTGATGTTCCAGTGCAGTACATAGGAAATGCTGATGTTCCAGTGCAGTACAGAGGCAGCACTGTTGTTCCACTGCAGTACAGAGGCAGTGCCGATGTTCCAGTTCTGTTTAGAGGGAGTGCTGATGTTCCAGTGCAGTATAGAGGGAGTGCTGATGTTCCAGTGGAGTAGAGAGGCAGTGCCGATGTTCTAGTGCAATACAGAGGCACTGCCGACGTTCCAGTGCGGTACAGAGAGAGTGCTGATGTTTCAGTGCTGTACAGAGGCCGTGCTGATGTTTTTGGGCAGTACAGAGGCAATGATGATGTTCCAGTGCAGTACAGAGGCAGTGCCGATGTTCCAGTTCAGTATAGAGGGTGTGCCGATGTTCCAGTGCAGTACAGAGGGAGTGCTGATATTCCAGTGCAATACAGAGGCATTGCTGATGTTCCAGTGCTGTACAGAGGCAGTGCTCATGTCCCTGTGCAGTACAGAGGCAGTGCTGATGTTTTAGGGCAGTACTGATGGATAGCTGATGTTCCAGTGCAGTACAGAGGCAATGCTGATGTTACAGTGCAGTACAGAGGCAGTGCTGATGTTTTGGGGCAGTACAGAGGCGGTGCCGATGTCCCAGTGCAGTACAGAGGAAATGCTGATGTTCCAGTGCAGTACAATGGAAGTGCTGATGTTCCAGTGCAGTACAGAGGCATTGCTGATGTTCCAGTGAAGTACAGAGGCAGTGCTAATCTTCCAGTTCAGTTCATAGGGAATGATGATATTCCAGTGCAGTACAGAGGCAGCACTGTTGTTCCAGTGCAGTACAGAGGCAGTGCCGAGGTTCTAGTGCAATACAAAGGCAGGGCCTATGTTCCAGTGCAGTACAGAGGCAGTGCCGATGTTCCAGTTCAGTGTAGAGGGAGTGCCGATGTTCCAGAGGAGTACAGAGGCAGTGCTGATGTTCCAGTTCAGTATAGAGGGAGTGCTGATGTTCCTGTGCAGTATAGTGGGTGTGCTGATGTTCCAGTGCATTACAGAGGCAGTGCCGATGTTCTAGTGCAATACAGAGGCACTGCCGATGTTCCAGTGCAGTACAGAGGGAGTGCTGATGTTCCAGTGCAGAAGAGAGGAGTGTTGATATTCCATTGCAATACAGAGGGAGTGGTGATGTTCCAGTGTAGTACAGAGGCAATGCTGATGTTCCAGTGCAGTACAGAGGGAGTGCTGATGTTCCACTGCAGTACAGAGGCAGTGCTGATGTTTTGGGGCAGTACAGAGGCGGTGCCAATGTCCCAGTGCAGTACAGAGGCAATGCTGATGTTCCAGTGCAGTACAATGGATGTGCTGATGTTCCAGTGCAGTACAGAGGCATTGCTGATGTTCCAGTGAAGTACAGAGGCAGTGCTGATGTTCCAGTGCAGTACATAGGAAATGCTGATGTTCCAGTGCAGTACAGAGGCAGCAATGTTGTTCCACTGCAGTACAGAGGCAGTGCCGATGTTCCAGTTCTGTTTAGAGGGAGTGCTGATGTTCCAGTGCAGTATAGAGGGAGTGCTGATGTTCCAGTGGAGTAGAGAGGCAGTGCCGATGTTCTAGTGCAATACAGAGGCACTGCCGACGTTCCAGTGCGGTACAGAGAGAGTGCTGATGTTTCAGTGCTGTACAGAGGCCGTGCTGATGTTTTTGGGCAGTACAGAGGCAATGATGATGTTCCAGTGCAGTACAGAGGCAGCGATGATGTCCCAATGCAGTACAGAGGGAGTGCTGATGTTTCACCGCAGTACAGAGGCAGTTCTGATGTCCCAGTGCAGAACAGAGTAAGTGTTGATGTTCCAGTGCAATCCTGAGGCAGTGCTGATGTTCCCGCGCAGTACAGAGCGAATTCTGATGTCCCAGTGCAGAAGAGAGGAGTGTTGATATTCCATTGCAATACAGAGGCAGTGCTGATGTTCCAGTGCAGTACAGATGCAGTGTTGATATTCCATTGCAATACAGAGGCAGTGCTGTTGTTCCAGTGCAGTACAGAGGGAGTGCTGATGTTCCAGTGCATTACAGACGGAGTGCTGATGTTCCAGTGCAATGCAGAGGCAGTGCTGATGTCCAGGTCCAGTACAGAGGGAGTGCTGATGCTCCAGTGCAGTACAGACGCAGTGCTGATGTTCCAGTGCAGTACAGAGGCAGTGCTGATGTCCCAGTTCAGTACAGAGGGATTTCCTATGTTCCAGTGCAGTCTAGAGGGAGTCCTGATGTTCCAGTGCAGTACAGAGGCAGTGCTGATGTTCCCGTGTAGTACAGAGGACGTGCCGATGTCCCAGTCCAGTACAGAGGGAGTGCTGATATTCCAGTTCAGTACAGAGGGATGTCCGATGTTCCAGTGCAGTACCGAGGCAGTGCTGATGTTCCAGTGCAGTACAGAGGGAATGCTGATGTTCCAGTGGAGTACAGAGGTAGTGCTGATGTTCCAGTGCAGTACAGAGGCAGTGCCTATGACCCAGTCCAGTACAGAGGCAGTGCCAATGATCCAGTACAGTACAGAGGCAGTACGGTTGTTCAAGTACAGTACAGAGCCAGTGCCGATGTTCTAGTGCAATGCAAAGGCAGTGCCGATGTTACAGCGCAGTACAGAGGCAGTGCCGATGTTCCAGTTCAGTATAGAGGGTGTGCCGATGTTCCAGTGCAGTACAGAGGGAGTGCTGATATTCCAGTGCAATACAGAGGCATTGCTGATGTTCCAGTGCTGTACAGAGGCAGTGCTCATGTCCCTGTGCAGTACAGAGGCAGTGCTGATGTTTTAGGGCAGTACTGATGGATAGCTGATGCTCCAGTGCAGTACAGAGGCAATGCTGATGTTACAGTGCAGTACAGAGGCAGTGCTGATGTTTTGGGGCAGTACAGAGGCGGTGCCGATGTCCCAGTGCAGTACAGAGGAAATGCCGATGTTCCAGTGCAGTACAATGGAAGTGCTGATGTTCCAGTGCAGTACAGAGGCATTGCTGATGTTCCAGTGAAGTACAGAGGCAGTGCTAATCTTCCAGTTCAGTTCATAGGGAATGCTGATATTCCAGTGCAGTACAGAGGCAGCACTGTTGTTCCAGTGCAGTACAGAGGCAGTGCCGAGGTTCTAGTGCAATACAGAGGCAGGGCCTATGTTCCAGTGCAGTACAGAGGCAGTGCCGATGTTCCAGTTCAGTGTAGAGGGAGTGCCGATGTTCCAGAGGAGTACAGAGGCAGTGCTGATGTTCCAGTTCAGTATAGAGGGAGTGCTGATGTTCCTGTGCAGTATAGTGGGTGTGCTGATGTTCCAGTGCATTACAGAGGCAGTGCCGATGTTCTAGTGCAATACAGAGGCACTGCCGATGTTCCAGTGCAGTACAGAGGGAGTGCTGATGTTCCAGTGCAGAAGAGAGGAGTGTTGATATTCCATTGCAATACAGAGGGAGTGGTGATGTTCCAGTGCAGTACAGAGGCAATGCTGATGTTCCAGTGCAGTACAGAGGGAGTGCTGATGTTCCACTGCAGTACAGAGGCAGTGCTGATGTTTTGGGGCAGTACAGAGGCGGTGCCAATGTCCCAGTGCAGTACAGAGGCAATGCTGATGTTCCAGTGCAGTACAATGGATGTGCTGATGTTCCAGTGCAGTACAGAGGCATTGCTGATGTTCCAGTGAAGTACAGAGGCAGTGCTGATGTTCCAGTGCAGTACATAGGAAATGCTGATGTTCCAGTGCAGTACAGAGGCAGCACTGTTGTTCCACTGCAGTACAGAGGCAGTGCCGATGTTCCAGTTCTGTTTAGAGGGAGTGCTGCTGTTCCAGTGCAGTATAGAGGGAGTGCTGATGTTCCAGTGGAGTAGAGAGGCAGTGCCGATGTTCTAGTGCAATACAGAGGCACTGCCGACGTTCCAGTGCGGTACAGAGAGAGTGCTGATGTTTCAGTGCTGTACAGAGGCCGTGCTGATGTTTTTGGAGCAGTACAGAGGCAATGATGATGTTCCAGTGCAGTACAGAGGCAGCGATGATGTCCCAATACAGTACAGAGGGAGTGCTGATGTTTCACCGCAGTACAGAGGCAGTTCTGATGTCCCAGTGCAGAACAGAGTAAGTGTTGATGTTCCAGTGCAATCCTGAGGCAGTGCTGATGTTCCCGCGCAGTACAGAGCGAATTCTGATGTCCCAGTGCAGAAGAGAGGAGTGTTGATATTCCATTGCAATACAGAGGCAGTGCTGATGTTCCAGTGCAGTACAGATGCAGTGTTGATATTCCATTGCAATACAGAGGCAGTGCTGTTGTTCCAGTGCAGTACAGAGGGAGTGCTGATGTTCCAGTGCATTACAGACGGAGTGCTGATGTTCCAGTGCAATGCAGAGGCAGTGCTGATGTCCAGGTCCAGTACAGAGGGAGTGCTGATGCTCCAGTGCAGTACAGACGCAGTGCTGATGTTCCAGTGCAGTACAGAGGCAGTGCTGATGTCCCAGTTCAGTACAGAGGGATTTCCTATGTTCCAGTGCAGTCTAGAGGGAGTCCTGATGTTCCAGTGCAGTACAGAGGCAGTGCTGATGTTCCCGTGTAGTACAGAGGACGTGCCGATGTCCCAGTCCAGTACAGAGGGAGTGCTGATATTCCAGTTCAGTACAGAGGGATGTCCGATGTTCCAGTGCAGTACCGAGGCAGTGCTGATGTTCCAGTGCAGTACAGAGGGAATGCTGATGTTCCAGTGGAGTACAGAGGGAATGCTGATGTTCCAGTGGAGTACAGAGGTAGTGCCGATGATCCAGTACAGTACAGAGGCAGTACAGTTGTTCCAGTACAGTACAGAGGCAGTGCCGATGTTCTAGTGCAATACAGAGGCTGTGCTGTTGTTCCAGTGCAGAAGAGAGATATTGTTGATGTTCCATTGCAATACCGAGGCAGAGCTGATGTTCCAGTTCAGTACAGAGGCAGTGCTGGTGTCCCAGTGCAGTACAGAGGGAGTGCTGATGTTCCAGTGCAGTAGAGAGGCAGTGCTGATACTCCAGTGCAGCACAGAGGGAGATTTGATGTACCAGTGCAGTACAGAGGGAGTGCTGATTTTCCAGTGCTGTATAGCGGGAGATTTGATATTCCAGTGCAGTACAGAGGGAGTGCTGATGTTCCAGGGAGGGTACAGAGGCCGTGCAGATGTTCCAGTGCATTACCGAGAGAGTGCCGATGTTCCAGTGAAGTACAGAGGAAGTGCTGATGTTCCAGTGCAGTACAAAGGCAGTGTTGATGTTCCAGGGCAGTACAGACAGAGTGCTGCTGTCCCAGTGCAGTACCGAGGCAGTGCTGATGTTCTGGGGCAGTACAGAGGCAGTGCCATAGTTTTAGGGCAGAACAGAGGCAATGCTGATGTTCCAGTGCTGTACAGGTGCAGTGCAAATGTTCCAGTGTAGTATAGAGGTAGTTGCGATGTCCAATTGCAGTACAGAGGCAGGGCCGATGTCCCAGTGCAGTACAGAGGCAGTGCCGATGTTCCAGTGCAATGCAGAGGCAGTGCTGATGTCCCAGTCCAGAACAGAGGCAGTGCTGATGTTCCAGTGTAGTACAGGTGCAGCGCCGATGTCCCAGTCCAGTACAGAGGGAGTGCTGATGTTCCAGTGCTGTACAGAGGGATTGCTGATGTTCCAGTGCAGTACAGAGGTAGCAATGATATTCCAGTGCAGTACAGAGGCAGTGCTGATATTCCAGTGAAGTACAGAGGTAGTGTTAATATTCCAGTTCAGTACAGACGGAGTGCTGATATTCCAGTGCAATACAGAGGGAGATTTGATTTTACAGTGCAGTACAGGGGCAGTGCTGCTGTTCCAGTGCAGACAGAGGGACATTTGTTATTCCACTGCAGTACATAGTGGGTGCCGAAGTTCCAGTGGTGTACAAAGGCAGTGGTGATGTTCCAGGGCAGTACAGAGAGAGTGCCGACCTTCCAGTGGAGAACAGAGGCAGTGCTGATGTTCCATTGCTGTACAGAGACAGTGCTGATGTTCCAGTGCAGTACAGAGACAGTACAGTTGTTCCAGTGCAATACAGAGACAGTACGGTTGTTCCAGTGCAGTACAGAGACCTTACGGCTGTTCCAGTGCAGTACAGAGGCAGTGCCGATATTCCATTGCAGTACAGAGGCAGTGCCGATGTTCCATTGCAGTACAGAGGCAGTGCCGATGTTCCAGTTCAGTACAGAGGCAGTGCTAATGTCCCAGTGCAGTACAGAGGGAGTGCTGATGTCCCAGTGCTGTACAGCGGGAGATTTGATATTCCAGTGCAGTACAGAGGGAGTGCTAATGTTCCAGTGGGGTACAGAGGTCGTGCAGATGTTCCAGGGCAGTACAGAGAGAGTGCCGATGTTCCAGTGCAGTATAGAGGCAGTGCCAATGTTCCATTGCAGTACAGAGGCAGTGCTGATGTTCCAGTGCAGTACGGAGGCAGTGCTGATGTCCCAGTGCACTACAGAGGCAGTGCTGATGTCCCAGTCCAGCACAGAGGGAGTCCTGATGTCCCAGTCCAGGACAGAGGGAGTGCTAATATTCCAGTCCAGGACAGAGGGAGTGCTGATGTTCCAGTGCAGTACAGAGGCAGTGCTGTTGTTCCACTGCAGTACCGAGTCAGTGTTGATGCTCCAGTGCAGTACAGAGGCAGTTCTAATGTCCCAGTGCGGTACGGGGACGGAGTGCTGAAATTCCAGTGCAGTACAGAGGCAGCGCTGATGCTCCAGTGCAGTACAGAGGAACTGCTCATGTTCCAGTGCAATACAGAGGCACCGCTGATGTTTCAGTGCTGTACAGAGGCAGTGCTCCTGTCCCTGTGCAGTACAGCGGCAGTGCTGATGTTTTAGGGCAGGACTGAGGCATTGCTGATGTTCCAGTGCAGTACAGAGGCAATGCTGATGTTCCAGTGCAGTACAGAGGGAGTGCTGAAGTTCCACTGCAGTACAGAGGCAGTGCTGATTTTTTGGGGCAGTACAGATGCAGTGCCGATGTTCCAGTGCAGCACAGAGGTAGTATTGATATTCCAGTGCAGTACAGAGGCAGTGTTGATATTCCAGTTCCGTACAGAGGGAGTGCTGATGTTCCAGTGCAGTACAGAGGGAAATTTGATGTACCAGTGCAGTACAGAGGGAGTGCTGATGTTCCAGTGCTGTACAGCGGGAGATTTGATATTCCAGTGCAGTAGAGAGGGAGTGCTGATGTTCCAGTGGGGGTACAGAGGCCGTGCAGATGTTCCAGTGCAGTACAGAGGCAGTGCTAATGTCCCAGTGCAGTACAGAGGGAGTGCTGATGTTCCACCGCAGTACAGAGGCAGTTCTGATGTACCAGTGCAGAACAGAGGTAGTGTTGATATTCCAGTGCAATACTGAGGCAGCGCTGATGTTCCGACGCAGTACAGAGCGAATTCTGATGTTCCAGTGCAATACAGAGGCAGTTCTGATGTCCCAGTGCAGAAGAGAGGAGTGTTGATATTCCATTGCAATACAGAGGCAGTGCTGATGTTCAAGTGCAGTACAGAGGGAGTGCTGATGTTCCAGTGCAGTACAGACGGACTGCTGATGTTGCAGTGCAATGCAGAGGCAGTGCTGATGTCCCAGCCAAGTACCGAGGGTGTGCCGATGCTCCAGTGCAGTACAGAGGCAGTGCTGTTGTTCCAGTGCAGTACAGAGGCAGTGCGAATGTCCCAGTCCAGTACAGAGGCAGTGCTGATGTCCCAGTGCACTACAGAGGCAGTGCTGATGTCCCAGTCCAGCACAGAGGGAGTGCTGATGTCCCAGTCCAGGACAGAGGGAGTGCTAATATCCCAGTCCAGGACAGAGGGAGTGCTGATGTTCCAGTGCAGTACAGAGGCAGTGCTGTTGTTCCACTGCAGTACCGAGTCAGTGTTGATGCTCCAGTGCAGTACAGAGGCAGTTCTAATGTCCCAGTGCGGTACGGGGACGGAGTGCTGAAATTCCAGTGCAGTACAGAGGCAGCGCTGATGCTCCAGTGCAGTACAGAGGAACTGCTCATGTTCCAGTGCAATACAGAGGCACTGCTGATGTTTCAGTGCTGTACAGAGGCAGTGCTCCTGTCCCTGTGCAGTACAGCGGCAGTGCTGATGTTTTAGGGCAGAACAGAGGCAATGCTGATGTTCCAGTGCTGTACAGATGCAGTGCAGATGTTACAGTGCAGTACAGAGGCAGTTTCGATGTCCCAGAGCAGTACAGAGGCAGGGCCGATGTCCCAGTGCAGTACAGAGGCAGCGCCGATGTTCCAGTGAAATGCAGAGGCAGTGCTGATGTCCCAGTCCTGAACAGAGGCAGTGCTGATGTTCCAGTGTAGTACAGGGGCAGCGCCGATGTCCCTGTCCAGTACAGAGGGAGTGCTGATGTTCCAGTGCTGTACAGAGGAAGTGCTGATGTTCCAGTGCAGCACAGAGGTAGTATTGATATTCCAGTGCAGTACAGAGGCAGTGCTGATATTCCAGTGAAGTACAGAGGTAGTGTTGATATTTCAGTTTAGTAGAGACGGAGTGCTGATATTCCAGTGCAGAACAGAGGGAATGTTGAAGTTCCAGTGCAATACAGAGGGAGAATTGATTTTACAGAGCAGTACAGGGGCAGTGCTGCTGTTCCAGTCCAGACAGAGGGACATTTGATATTCCAGTGCAGTACATAGGGGGCGCCGATGTTCCAGTGGGGTACAGAGGCAGTGCTGATGTTCCAGGGCAGTACAGAGAGAGTGCCGACCTTCCAGTGGAGAACAGAGGGAGTGCTGAGGTTCCAGTGCTGTACAGAGACAGTATGGTTGTTCCAGTGCAGTATAGACACAGTACAATTGTTCCAGTGCAGTACAGAGTCCCTACGGTTGTTCAAGTGCAGTACAGAGGCAGTGCAGATGATCCAGTGCAGTACAGAGGCAGTGCCGATATTCCATTGCAGTACAGAGGCTGTGCTGATGTTCCAGTTCAGTACAGAGGCAGTGCTGATGTCCCAGTGCAGTACAGAGGGAGTGCTGATGTCCCAGTGCTGTACAGCGGGAGATGTGATATTCCAGTGCAGTACAGAGGGAGTGCTAATGTTCCAGTGGGGTACAGAGGCCCTGCAGATGTTCCAGGGCAGTACAGAGAGAGTGCCGATGATACAGCGCAGTACAGGGGCAGTGCCGATGTTCCAGTTCAGTATAGAGGATGTGCCGATGTTCCAGTGCAGTACAGAGGGAGTGCTGATGTTCCAGTGCTGTACAGCGGGAGATTTGATATTCCAGTGCAGTAGAGAGGGAGTGCTGATGTTCCAGTGGGGGTACAGAGGCCGTGCAGATGTTCCAGTGCAGTACAGAGGCAGTGCTAATGTCCCAGTGCAGTACAGAGGGAGTGCTGATGTTCCACCGCAGTACAGAGGCAGTTCTGATGTACCAGTGCAGAACAGAGGTAGTGTTGATATTCCAGTGCAATACTGAGGCAGCGCTGATGTTCCGACGCAGTACAGAGCGAATTCTGATGTTCCAGTGCAATACAGAGGCAGTTCTGATGTCCCAGTGCAGAAGAGAGGAGTGTTGATATTCCATTGCAATACAGAGGCAGTGCTGATGTTCAAGTGCAGTACAGAGGGAGTGCTGATGTTCCAGTGCAGTACAGACGGACTGCTGATGTTGCAGTGCAATGCAGAGGCAGTGCTGATGTCCCAGCCAAGTACCGAGGGTGTGCCGATGCTCCAGTGCAGTACAGAGGCAGTGCTGTTGTTCCAGTGCAGTACAGAGGCAGTGCGAATGTCCCAGTCCAGTACAGAGGCAGTGCTGATGTCCCAGTGCACTACAGAGGCAGTGCTGATGTCCCAGTCCAGCACAGAGGGAGTGCTGATGTCCCAGTCCAGGACAGAGGGAGTGCTAATATCCCAGTCCAGGACAGAGGGAGTGCTGATGTTCCAGTGCAGTACAGAGGCAGTGCTGTTGTTCCACTGCAGTACCGAGTCAGTGTTGATGCTCCAGTGCAGTACAGAGGCAGTTCTAATGTCCCAGTGCGGTACGGGGACGGAGTGCTGAAATTCCAGTGCAGTACAGAGGCAGCGCTGATGCTCCAGTGCAGTACAGAGGAACTGCTCATGTTCCAGTGCAATACAGAGGCACTGCTGATGTTTCAGTGCTGTACAGAGGCAGTGCTCCTGTCCCTGTGCAGTACAGCGGCAGTGCTGATGTTTTAGGGCAGAACAGAGGCAATGCTGATGTTCCAGTGCTGTACAGATGCAGTGCAGATGTTACAGTGCAGTACAGAGGCAGTTTCGATGTCCCAGAGCAGTACAGAGGCAGGGCCGATGTCCCAGTGCAGTACAGAGGCAGCGCCGATGTTCCAGTGAAATGCAGAGGCAGTGCTGATGTCCCAGTCCTGAACAGAGGCAGTGCTGATGTTCCAGTGTAGTACAGGGGCAGCGCCGATGTCCCTGTCCAGTACAGAGGGAGTGCTGATGTTCCAGTGCTGTACAGAGGAAGTGCTGATGTTCCAGTGCAGCACAGAGGTAGTATTGATATTCCAGTGCAGTACAGAGGCAGTGCTGATATTCCAGTGAAGTACAGAGGTAGTGTTGATATTTCAGTTTAGTAGAGACGGAGTGCTGATATTCCAGTGCAGTACAGAGGGAATGTTGAAGTTCCAGTGCAATACAGAGGGAGAATTGATTTTACAGAGCAGTACAGGGGCAGTGCTGCTGTTCCAGTCCAGACAGAGGGACATTTGATATTCCAGTGCAGTACATAGGGGGCGCCGATGTTCCAGTGGGGTACAGAGGCAGTGCTGATGTTCCAGGGCAGTACAGAGAGAGTGCCGACCTTCCAGTGGAGAACAGAGGGAGTGCTGAGGTTCCAGTGCTGTACAGAGACAGTATGGTTGTTCCAGTGCAGTATAGACACAGTACAATTGTTCCAGTGCAGTACAGAGTCCGTACGGTTGTTCAAGTGCAGTACAGAGGCAGTGCAGATGATCCAGTGCAGTACAGAGGCAGTGCCGATATTCCATTGCAGTACAGAGGCTGTGCTGATGTTCCAGTTCAGTACAGAGGCAGTGCTGATGTCCCAGTGCAGTACAGAGGGAGTGCTGATGTCCCAGTGCTGTACAGCGGGAGATGTGATATTCCAGTGCAGTACAGAGGGAGTGCTAATGTTCCAGTGGGGTACAGAGGCCCTGCAGATGTTCCAGGGCAGTACAGAGAGAGTGCCGATGATACAGCGCAGTACAGGGGCAGTGCCGATGTTCCAGTTCAGTATAGAGGATGTGCCGATGTTCCAGTGCAGTACAGAGGGAGTGCTGATGTTCCAGTGCTGTACAGCGGGAGATTTGATATTCCAGTGCAGTAGAGAGGGAGTGCTGATGTTCCAGTGGGGGTACAGAGGCCGTGCAGATGTTCCAGTGCAGTACAGAGGCAGTGCTAATGTCCCAGTGCAGTACAGAGGGAGTGCTGATGTTCCACCGCAGTACAGAGGCAGTTCTGATGTACCAGTGCAGAACAGAGGTAGTGTTGATATTCCAGTGCAATACTGAGGCAGCGCTGATGTTCCGACGCAGTACAGAGCGAATTCTGATGTTCCAGTGCAATACAGAGGCAGTTCTGATGTCCCAGTGCAGAAGAGAGGAGTGTTGATATTCCATTGCAATACAGAGGCAGTGCTGATGTTCAAGTGCAGTACAGAGGGAGTGCTGATGTTCCAGTGCAGTACAGACGGACTGCTGATGTTGCAGTGCAATGCAGAGGCAGTGCTGATGTCCCAGCCAAGTACTGAGGGTGTGCTGATGCTCCAGTGCAGTACAGAGGCAGTGCTGTTGTTCCAGTGCAGTACAGAGGCAGTGCGAATGTCCCAGTCCAGTACAGAGGCAGTGCTGATGTCCCAGGCACTACAGAGGCAGTGCTGATGTCCCAGTCCAGCACAGAGGGAGTGCTGATGTCCCAGTCCAGGACAGAGGGAGTGCTAATATCCCAGTCCAGGACAGAGGGAGTGCTGATGTTCCAGTGCAGTACAGAGGCAGTGCTGTTGTTCCACTGCAGTACCGAGTCAGTGTTGATGCTCCAGTGCAGTACAGAGGCAGTTCTAATGTCCCAGTGCGGTACGGGGACGGAGTGCTGAAATTCCAGTGCAGTACAGAGGCAGCGCTGATGCTCCAGTGCAGTACAGAGGAACTGCTCATGTTCCAGTGCAATACAGAGGCACTGCTGATGTTTCAGTGCTGTACAGAGGCAGTGCTCCTGTCCCTGTGCAGTACAGCGGCAGTGCTGATGTTTTAGGGCAGGACTGAGGCATTGCTGATGTTCCAGTGCAGTACAGAGGCAATGCTGATGTTCCAGTGCAGTACAGAGGGAGTGCTGAAGTTCCACTGCAGTACAGAGGCAGTGCTGATGTTTTGGGGCAGTACAGATGCAGTGCCGATGTTCCAGTGCAGCACAGAGGTAGTGTTGATATTCCAGTGCAGTACAGAGGCAGTGTTGATATTCAAGTTCCGTACAGAGGGAGTGCTGATGTTCCAGTGCAGTACAGAGGGAAATTTGATGTACCAGTGCAGTACAGAGGGAGTGCTGATGTTCCAGTGCTGTACAGCGGGAGATTTGATATTCCAGTGCAGTACAGAGGGAGTGCCGATGTTCCAGTGGGGGTACAGAGGCCGTGCAGATGTTCCAGGGCAGTACAGAGAGAGTGTCGATGTTCCAGTGAAGTACAGAGGAAGTGCTGATGTTCCAGTGCAGTACAAAGGCAGTGTTGATGTTCGAGGGCAGTACAGACAGAGTGCTGATGTCCCAGTGCAGTACCGAGGCAGTGCTGATGTTCTGGGGCAGTACAGAGGCAGTGCCAATGTTTTAGGGCAGAACAGAGGCAATGCTGATGTTCCAGTGCTGTACAGATGCAGTGCATATGTTACAGTGCAGTACAGAGGCAGTTTCGATGTCCCAGAGCAGTACAGAGGCAGGGCCGATGTCCCAGTGCAGTACAGAGGCAGCGCCGATGTTCCAGTGAAATGCAGAGGCAGTGCTGATGTCCCAGTCCTGAACAGAGGCAGTGCTGATGTTCCAGTGTAGTACAGGGGCAGCGCCGATGTCCCTGTCCAGTACAGAGGGAGTGCTGATGTTCCAGTGCTGTACAGAGGAAGTGCTGATGTCCCAGTCCAGCACAGTGGGAGTGCTGATGTCCCAGTCCAAGACAGAGGGAGTGCTAATATCCCAGTCCAGGACAGAGGGAGTGCTGATGTTCCAGTGCAGTACAGAGGCAGTGCTGTTGTTCCACTGCAGTACCGAGTCAGTGTTGATGCTCCAGTGCAGTACAGAGGCAGTTCTAATGTCCCAGTGCGGTACGGGGACGGAGTGCTGAAATTCCAGTGCAGTACAGAGGCAGCGCTGATGCTCCAGTGCAGTACAGAGGAACTGCTCATGTTCCAGTGCAATACAGAGGCACTGCTGATGTTTCAGTGCTGTACAGAGGCAGTGCTCCTGTCCCTGTGCAGTACAGCGGCAGTGCTGATGTTTTAGGGCAGGACTGAGGCATTGCTGATGTTCCAGTGCAGTACAGAGGCAATGCTGATGTTCCAGTGCAGTACAGAGGGAGTGCTGAAGTTCCACTGCAGTACAGAGGCAGTGCTGATGTTTTGGGGCAGTACAGATGCAGTGCCGATGTTCCAGTGCAGCACAGAGGTAGTATTGATATTCCAGTGCAGTACAGAGGCAGTGTTGATATTCAAGTTCCGTACAGAGGGAGTGCTGATGTTCCAGTGCAGTACAGAGGGAAATTTGATGTACCAGTGCAGTACAGAGGGAGTGCTGATGTTCCAGTGCTGTACAGCGGGAGATTTGATATTCCAGTGCAGTACAGAGGGAGTGCCGATGTTCCAGTGGGGGTACAGAGGCCGTGCAGATGTTCCAGGGCAGTACAGAGAGAGTGTCGATGTTCCAGTGAAGTACAGAGGAAGTGCTGATGTTCCAGTGCAGTACAAAGGCAGTGTTGATGTTCGAGGGCAGTACAGACAGAGTGCTGATGTCCCAGTGCAGTACCGAGGCAGTGCTGATGTTCTGGGGCAGTACAGAGGCAGTGCCAATGTTTTAGGGCAGAACAGAGGCAATGCTGATGTTCCAGTGCTGTACAGATGCAGTGCATATGTTACAGTGCAGTACAGAGGCAGTTTCGATGTCCCAGAGCAGTACAGAGGCAGGGCCGATGTCCCAGTGCAGTACAGAGGCAGGGCCGATGTCCCAGTGCAGTACAGAGGCAGCGCCGATGTTCCAGTGAAATGCAGAGGCAGTGCTGATGTCCCAGTCCTGAACAGAGGCAGTGCTGATGTTCCAGTGTAGTACAGGGGCAGCGCCGATGTCCCTGTCCAGTACAGAGGGAGTGCTGATGTTCCAGTGCTGTACAGAGGAAGTGCTGATGTTCCAGTGCAGCACAGAGGTAGTATTGATATTCCAGTGCAGTACAGAGGCAGTGCTGATATTCCAGTGAAGTACAGAGGTAGTGTTGATATTTCAGTTTAGTAGAGACGGAGTGCTGATATTCCAGTGCAGTACAGAGGGAATGTTGAAGTTCCAGTGCAATACAGAGGGATATTTGATTTTACAGAGCAGTACAGGGGCAGTGCTGCTGTTCCAGTGCAGACAGAGGGACATTTGATATTCCAGTGCAGTACATAGGGGGCGCCGATGTTCCAGTGGGGTACAGAGGCAGTGCTGATGTTCCAGGGCAGTACAGAGAGAGTGCCGACCTTCCAGTGGAGAACAGAGGCAGTGCTGAGGTTCCAGTGCTGTACAGAGACAGTATGGTTGTTCCAGTGCAGTACAGACACAGTACATAGAACATAGAAAATACAGCACAGAACAGGCCCTTCGGCCCACGATGTTGTGCCGAACCTTTGTCCTAGATTAATCATAGATTATCATTGAATCTACAGTGCAGAAGGAGGCCATTCGGCCCCCTGAGTCTGCACCAGCTCTTGGAAAGAGCACCCTACCCAAACTCAACACCTCCACCCAACACCAAGGGCAATTTGGACATTAAGGGCAATTTATCATTGGCCAATTCACCTAACCCGCACATCTTTGGACTGTGGGAGGAAACCGGAGCACCCGGAGGAAACCCACGCAGACACGGGGAGGACGTGCAGACTCCACACAGACAATGACCCAAGCCGAAATCAAACCTGGGACCATGGATCTGTGAAGCAATTGTGCTATCCACAATGCTACCGTGCTGCCCTTAAGAACAAATAAATCTACACTATATAATTTTCCCGTAATCCATGTACCTATCCAACAGCTGCTTGAAGGTCACTAATGTTTCTGACTCAACTACTTCCACAGGCAGTGCATTCCATGCCCCCACTACTCTCTGGGTAAAGAACCTACCTCTGATATCCCTCCTATATCTTCCACCTTGCACCTTAAATTTATGTCCCCTTGTAATGGTGTGTTCCACCTGGGGAAAAAGTCTCTGACTGTCTACTCTATCTATTCCCCTGATCATCTTATAAACCTCTATCAAGTCGCCCCTCATCCTTCTCCGCTCTAATGAGAAAAGGCCTAGCACCCTCAACCTTTCCTCGTAAGACCTACTCTCCATTCCAGGCAACATCCTGGTAAATCTTCTTTGCACCTTTTCCAGAGCTTCCACATCCTTCCTAAAATGAGGCGACCAGAACTGTACACAGTACTCCAAATGTGGCCTTACCAAAGTTTTGTACAGCTGCATCATCACCTCACGGCTCTTAAATTCAATCCCTCTGTTAATGAACGCGAGCACACCATAGGCCTTCTTCACAGCTCTATCCACTTGAGTGGCAACTTTCAAAGATGTATGAACATAGACCCCAAGGTCTCTCTGCTCCTCCACAATGCCAAGAACTCTACCGTTAACCCTGTATTCCGCATTCATATTTGTCCTTCCAAAATGGACAACCTCACACTTTTCAGGGTTAAACTCCATCTGCCACTTCTCAGCCCAGCTCTGCATCGTATCTATGTCTCTTTGCAGCCGACAACAGCCCTCCTTACTATCCACAACTCCACCAATCTTCGTATCGTCTGCAAATTTACTGACCCACCCTTCAACTCCCTCATCCAAGTCATTAATGAAAATCACAAACAGCAGAGGACCCAGAACTGATCCCTGCGGTACGCCACTGGTAACTGGGATCCAGGCTGAATATTTGCCATCCACCACCACTCTCTGACTTCTATCGGTTAGCCAGTTCGTTATCCAACTGGCCAAATTTCCCACTATCCCATGCCTCCTTACTTTGTGCAGAAGCCTACCATGGGGAACTTTATCAAATGCCTTACTAAAATCCATGTACACTACATCCACTGCTTTACCTTCATCCACATGCTTGGTCACCTCCTCAAAGAATTCAATAAGATTTGTAAGGCAAGTCCTACCCCTCACAAATCCGTGCTGACTATCCCTAATCAAGCAGTGTCTTTCCAGATGCTCAGAAATCCTATCCTTCAGTACCCTTTCCATTACTTTGCCTACCACCGAAGTAAGACTAACTGGCCTGTAATTCCCAGGGTTATCCCTAGTTCCTTTTTTGAACAGGGGCACGACATTCGCCACTCTCCAATCCCCTGGTACCACCCCTGTTGACAGTGAGGACGAAAAGATAATTGCCAACGGCTCTGCAATTTCATCTCTTGCTTCCCATAGAATCCTTGGATATAACCCGTCAGGCCCGGGGGACTTGTCTATCCTCAAGTTTTTCAAAATGCCCAACACATCTTCCTTCCTAACAAGTATTTCCTCGAGCTTACCAATCTGTTTCACACTGTCCTCTCCAACAATATCGCCCCTCTCATTTGTAAATACAGAAGAAAAGTACTCGTTCAAGACCTCTCCTATCTCTTCAGACTCAATACACAATCTCCCGCTACTGTCCTTGATCGGACCTACCCTCGCTCTAGTCATTCTCATATTTCTCACATATGTGTAAAAGGCCTTGGGGTTTTCTTTGATCTTACCCGCCAAAGATTGTTCATGCCCTCTCTTAGCTCTCCTAATCCCTTTCTTCAGTTCCCTCCTGGCTATCTTGTATCCCTCCAATGCCCTGTCTGAACCTTGTTTCCTCAGCCTTACATAAGTCACCTTTTTCCTCTTAACAAGACATTCAACCTCTCTTGTCAACCATGGTTCCCTCACTCGACCATCTCTTCCCTGCCTGACAGGGACATACATATCAAGGACACGTAGCACCTGTTCCTTGAACAAGTTCCACATTTCACTTGTGTCCTTCCCTGCCAGCCTATGTTCCCAACTTATGCACTTCAATTCTTGTCTGACAACATCGTATTTACCCTTCCCCCAATTGTAAACCTTGCCCTGTTGCACGTACCTATCCCTCTCCATTACTAAAGTGAAAGTCACAGAATTGTGGTCACTATCTCCAAAATGCTCCCCCACTAACAAATCTATCACTTGCCCTGGTTCATTACCCAGTACTAAATCCAATATTGCCCCTCCTCTGGTTGGACAATCGACATACTGTGTTAGAAAAGCTTCCTGGACACACTGCACAAACACCACCCCATCCAAACTATTTGATCTAAAATAGTTTTAGATCAAATAGTTCCAGTTCAGTACAGAGACCGTACGGTTGTTCAAGTGCAGTACAGAGGCAGTGCAGATGATCCAGTGCAGTACAGAGGCAGTGCCGATGTTCCATTGCAGTACGGAGGCTGTGCTGATGTTCCAGTTCAGTACAGAGGCAGTGCATATGTCCCAGTGCAGTACAGAGGGAGTGCTGATGTCCCAGTGCTGTACAGCGGGAGATGTGATATTCCAGTGCAGTACAGAGGGAGTGCTAATGTTCCAGTGGGGTACAGAGGCCGCGCAGATGTTCCAGGGCAGTACAGAGAGAGTGCCGATGATACAGCGCAGTACAGGGGCAGTGCCGATGTTCCAGTTCAGTATAGAGGATGTGCCGATGTTCCAGTGCAGTACAGAGGGAGTGCTGATGTTCCAGTGCAATACAGAGGCACTGCTGATGTTCCAGTGCTGTACACAGGCAGTGATCACGTCCCTGTGCAGTACAGAGGCAGTGCTGATGTTTTAGGGCGGTATTGAGGCATTGCTGATGTTCCAGTGCAGTACAGAGGCAATGCTGATGTTCCAGTGCAGTACATAAGCAGTGCTGATGTTCCAGTGCAGCACAGAGGGAGTGCTGATGTTCCACTGCAGTACAGAGGCGGTGCTGATGTTTTGGGGCAGTACAGAGGCAGTGCCGATGTCCCAGTGCAGTACAGAGGCAATACTGATGTTCCAGTGCAGTACATGGGCAGTGCTGATGTTCTAGTGCAGTACAATGGAAGTGCTGATGTTCCAGTGCTGTACAGAGGCATTGCTGATGTTCCAGTGAAATACAGAGGCAGTGCCGATGTTCCAGAGTAGTACAGAGGGAGTGCTGATGTTTCAGTTCAGTATAGAGGGATTGCTAATGTTCCAGTGCTGTATAGAGGGTGTGCTGATGTTCCAGTGCAGTACAGAGGCAGTGCCGATGTTCCAGTGCAGTACAGATGCAATGCTGATGTTCCAGTGCAATACAGAGGGAGAGCTGAATCTCCAGTGCTGTTCAGACGCAGTGCTGATGTTTTAGGTCAGTACAGAGGCAATGATGATGTTCCAGTGCAGTACAGAGGCAGTGCTAATGTCCCAGTGCAGTACAGAGGGAGTGCTGATATTCCAGTGCAGTACAGAGGGAGTGCTGATGTTCCACCGCAGTACAGAGGCAGTTCTGATGTACCAGTGCAGAACAGAGGTAGTGTTGATATTCCAGTGCAATACTGAGGCAGCGCTGATGTTCCGACGCAGTACAGAGCGAATTCTGATGTTCCAGTGCAATACAGAGGCAGTTCTGATGTCCCAGTGCAGAAGAGAGGAGTGTTGATATTCCATTGCAATACAGAGGCAGTGCTGATGTTCAAGTGCAGTACAGAGGGAGTGCTGATGTTCCAGTGCAGTACAGACGGAGTGCTGATGTTGCAGTGCAATGCAGAGGCAGTGCTGATGTCCCAGCCAAGTACTGAGGGTGTGCCGATGCTCCAGTGCAGTACAGAGGCAGTGCTGTTGTTCCAGTGCAGTACAGAGGCAGTGCGAATGTCCCAGTCCAGTACAGAGGCAGTGCTGATGTTCCAGTGTAGTACAGAGGCCGTGCCGATGTCCCAGTTCAGTACAGAGGGGATGCTGATGTTCATGTGCAGTACAGAGGCAGTGCTGATGTTCCGTTGCAGCACAGAGGGAGTCCGGATGTTCCAGTGCAGTACAGAGGCAGTGCTGATGTTCCAGTGCAGTATAGAGGGAGTCCGGATGTTCCAGTGCAGTACAGAGGCAGTGCTGATGTTCCAGTGTAGTACAGAGGCCGTGCCGATGTCCCAGTTCAGTACAGAGGGAATGCTGATGTTCATGTGCAGTACAGAGGCAGTGCTGATGTTTCAGTGCAGTACAGAGGCAGTGCTGATGTTTCAGTGCAGTACCGAGGCAGTGCTGATGTTCCAGTGCAGTACAGAGGCACTACGGTTGTTCCAGGACAGTACTAAGGCAGTGCCGATGTTCTAGTGCAACACAGAGGCATTGCCGATGTTACAGCGCAGTACAGAGGCAGTGCCAATGTTCCAGTTCAGTATAGAGGGTGTGCCGATGTTCCAGTGCAGTACAGAGGTAGTGCTGATGTTCCAGTGCAGTACAGAGGGAGAGCTGATGTTCCAGTGCTGTACAGATGCAGTGCTCATGACCCTGTGCAGTACAAAGGCAGTGCTGATGTTTTAGGGCAGTACTGAGGCATAGCAGATGTTTCAGTGCAGTACAGAGGCAATGCTGATGTTCCAGTGCAGAACAGAGGGAGTGCTGATGTTCCACTGCAATACAGAGGCAGTGCTGATGTTTTGGGGCAGTACAGAGGCAGTGCCGATGTCCCAGTGCAGTACTGAGGCATAACAGATGTTCCAGTGCAGTACAGAGGTAATGCTGATGTTCCAGTGCAGTACAATGGAAGTGCTGATGTTCCAGTGCAGTACAGAGGCATTGCTGATGTTCCAGTGAAGTACAGAGGCAGTGCTGGTGTTCCAGTGCAGTACAGAGGCAGAACGGTTGTTCCAGTGCAGTACAGAGGCAGTGCCGATGTTCTAGTGCAATACAGAGGCAGGGCCGATGTTCCAGTGCAGTACAGAGGCAGTGCCGATTTTCCAGTTCAGTTTAGAGGGAGTGCCGATGTTCCAGAGGAGTACAGAAGCAGTGCTGATGTTCCAGTTCAGTATAGAGGGAGTGCTGATGTTCCAGTGAAGTATAGCGGGAGTGCTGATGTTCCAATGCAGTACAGAGGCAGTGCCGATGTTCTTGTGAAATACAGATGCAATGCAGATGTTCCAGTGCAGTACAGAGGCAGTGCTGATGTTTTAGGGCAGTACAGAGGCAATGGCGATGTTCCAGTGCAGTACAGAGGCAGTTCTGATGTCCCAGTGCAGAACAGAGGTAGTGTTGATATTCCAGTGCAATACTGAGGCAGTGCTGATGTTCCAGTGCTGTACAGAGGCAGAGCTCATGTCCCTCTGCAGTACAAAGGCAGTGCTGATGTTTTAGGGCAGTACTGAGGCATAGCAGATGTTCCAGTGCAGTACAGAGGCAATGCTGATGTTCCAGTGCAGTACAGAGGGAGTGCTGATGTTCCACTGCAGTACAGAGGCAGTGCTGATGTTTTGGGGCAGTACAGTGGCAGTGCCGATGTCCCAGTGCAGTACAGAGGCAATGCTGATGTTCCAGTGCAGTACAATGGAAGTGCTGATGTTCCAGTGCAGTACTGAGGCATTGCTGATGTTCCAGTGAAGTACAGAGGCAGTGCTGATGTTCCAGTGCAGTACATAGGGAATGCTGATGTTCCAGTGCAGTACAGAGGCAGAACGGTTGTTCCAGTGCTGTACAGAGGCAGTGCCGATGTTCTAGTGCAATACAGAGGCAGTGCTGATGTTCCAATTCAGTATTAAGGGAGTGCTGATGTTCCAGTGCAGTATAGCGGGAGTGCTGATGTTCCAGTGCAGTACAGAGGCAGTGCCGATGTTCTAGTGCAATACAGAGGCAGTGCTGATGTTCCATTGCAGTACAGAGGCTGTGCTGATGTTCCTGTGCAGTACAGAGGGAGTGCTGATGTTCCAGTGCAGTAGAGAGGCAGTACTGATACTCCAGTGCAGTACAGAGGCAGTGTTGATATTCCAGTTCCGTACAGAGGGAGTGCTGATGTTCCAGTTCAGTACAGAGGGAGATTTGATGTACCAGTGCAGTACAGAGGGAGTGCTGAAGTTCCAGTGCTGTACAGCGGGAGATTTGATATTCCAGTGCAGTACAGAGGGAGTGCTGATGTTCCAGTGGGGGTACAGAGGCCGTGCAGATGTTCCAGGGCATTACCGAGAGAGTGCCGATGTTCCAGGGATGTACAGAGGAAGTGCTGATGTTCCAGTGCAGTACAAAGGCAGTGTTGATGTTCCAGGGCAGTACAGACAGAGTGCTGCTGTCCCAGTGCAGTACCGAGGCAGTGCCGATGTTCTGGGGCAGTACAGAGGCAGTGCCATTGTTTTAGGGCAGAACAGAGGCAATGCTGTTGTTCCAGTGCTGTACAGGTGCAGTGCAGATGTTCCAGTGCAGTACAGAGGCAGTTGCGATGTCCAAGTGCAGTACAGAGGCAGGGCCGATGTCCCAGTGCAGTACAGACGCAGTGCCGATGTTCCAGTGCAATGCAGAGGCAGTGCTGATGTCCCAGTCCAGAACAGAGGCAGTGCTGATGTTCCAGTGTAGTACAGAGGGATTGCTGATGTTCCACTGCAGTACAGAGGTAGTATTGATATTCCAGTGCAGTACAGAGGCAGTGCTGATATTCCAGTGAAGTACAGAGGTAGTGTTAATATTCCAGTTCAGTACAGATGGAGTGCTGATATTCCAGTGCAATACAGAGGGAGGGTTGATTTTACAGTGCCGTACAGGGGCAGTGCTGCTGTTCCAGTGCAGACAGAGGGACATTTGTTATTCCAGTGCAGTACATAGGGGGTGCCGATGTTCCAGTGGGGGACAGAGGCAGTGCTGATGTTCCAGGGCAGTACAGAGAGAGTGACGACCTTCCAGTGGTGAACAGAGGCAGTGCTGATGTTCCATTGCTGTACAGAGACAGTATGGTTGTTCCAGTGCAGTACAGAGACAGTACAATTGTTCCAGTGCAGTACAGAGACAGTACGGTTGTTCCAGTGCAGTACAGAGACCGTACGGCTGTTCCAGTGCAGTACAGAGGCAGTGCCGATGTTCCATTGCAGTACAGAGGCAGTGCCGATGTTCCATTGCAGTACAGAGGCAGTGCTAATGTCCCAGTGCAGTACAGAGGGAGTGCTGATGTCCCAGTGCTGTACAGCGGGAGATTTGATATTCCAGTGCAGTACAGAGGGAGTGCTAATGTTCCAGTGGGGTACAGAGGTTGTGCAGATGTTCCAGGGCAGTACAGAGAGAGTGCCGATGTTCCAGTGCAGTACAGAGGCAGTGCCAATGTTCCATTGCAGTACAGAGGCAGTGCTGATGTTCCAGTGCAGTACGGAGGCAGTGCTGATGTCCCACTGCAGTACAGAGGCAGTGCAGATGTCCCAGTCCAGCACAGAGGGAGTGCTGATGTTCCAGTGCAGTACAGAAGCAGTGCTGTTGTTCCACTGCAGTACCGAGTCAGTGTTGATGCTCCAGTGCAGTACAGAGGCATTTCTAATGTCCCAGTGCGTTACGGGGGACGGAGTGCTGAAATTCCATTGCAGTACAGTGGTAGCGCTGATGCTCCAGTGCAGTACAGAGGAACTGCTCATGTTCCAGTGCAATACAGAGGCACTGCTGATGTTTCAGTGCTGTACAGAGGCAGTGCTCCTGTCCCTGTGCAGTACAGCGGCAGTGCTGATGTATTAGGGCAGTACTGAGGCATTGCTGATGTTCCAGTGCAGTACAGAGGCAATGCTGATGTTCCAGTGCAGTACAGAGGGAGTGCTGAAGTTCCACTGCAGTACAGAGGCAGTGCTGATGTCTTGGGGCAGTACAGAGGCAGTGCCGATGTTCCAGTGCAGAACAGAGGTAGTATTGATATTCCAGTGCAGTACAGAGGCAGTATTGATATTCCAGTTCCGTACAGAGGGAGTGCTGATGTTCCAGTGCAGTACAGAGTGAAATTTGATGTTCCAGTGCAGTACAGAGGGAGTGCTGATGTTTCAGTGCTGTACAGCGGGTGATTTGATATTCCAGTGCTGTACAGAGGGAGTGCTGATGTTCCAGTGGGGGTACAGAGGCCGTGCAGATGTTCCAATGCAGTACAGAGAGAGTGCCGATGTTCCAGTGAAGTACAGAGGAAGTGCTGATGTTCCAGTGCCGTACATAGGGAATGCTGATGTTCCAGTGCAGTACAGAGGCAGCACGGTTGTTCCAGTGCAGTACAGAGGCAGTGCCGATGTTCTAGTGCTATACAGAGGCAGGGCCGATGTTCAAGTGCAGTACAGAGGCAGTGCCGATGTTCCAGTTCAGTTTAGAGGGAGTGCCGATGTCCCAGATGAGTACCGAGGCACTGCTGATGTTCCAGTTCAGTATAGAGGGAGTGCTGATGTCCCAGTGCAGTACAGAGGAACTGCTCATGTTCCAGTGCAATACAGAGGCACTGCTGATGTTCCAGTGCTTTACAGAGGCAGTGCTCATGTCCCTGTGAAGTACAGAGGCCGTGCTGATGTTTTAGGGCAGTACTGAGGCATTGCAGATGTTCCAGTGCAGTCAGAGGCAATGCTTATGTTCCAGTGCAGTACATAGGCAGTGCGAATGTTCCAGTGCAGTACAATGGAAGTGCTGATATTCCAGTGCAGTACAGATGCGTTGCTGATGTTCCAGTGAAGTACAGAGGCAGTGCTGATGTTCCAATGTAGTACAGGGGCAGTTCCCATGGTCTAGTGCAATACAGAGGCAGGGCCGATGTTCCAGTGCAGTACAGAGGCAGTGCCGGTGTTCCAGTTCAGTTTAGAGGGAGTGCTGATGTTCCAGTGCAGTATAGAGGGAGTACTGATGTTCCAGTGCAGTACAGAGGCAGTGCCGATGTTCTAGTGCAATACAGAGGCACTCCCGTTTTTCCAGTGCAGTACAGAGGCAGTGCTCATGTCCCTGTGCAGTACAGAGGCAGTGCTAATGTTCCAGTGCAGTACAAAGGGAGAGCTGATGTTCCAGTGCTGTACAGAGGCAGTGCTAATGTTTTAGGGCAGTACAGAGGCAATGATGATGTTCCAGTGCAGTACAGAGGCAGTACTGATGTCCCAGTGCATTACAGAGGGAGTGCTGATGTTCCACCGCAGTACAGAGGCAGTTCTGATGTCCCAGTGCAGAAAAGAGGTAATGTTGATATTCCAGTGCAATACTGAGGCAGCGCTGATGTTCCGACGCAGTACAGAGCGAATTTTGATGTTCCAGTGTAGTACAGAAGCAGTTCTGCTGTCCCAATGCAGAATAGAGGATTGTTGATATTCCATTGCAATACAGAGGCAGTTCTGATGTTCCAGTGCAGTACAGAGGCAGTGCTGATGTCCCAGTCCAGTACAGAGGGTGTGCTGATGCTCCAGTGCAGTACAGAGGCAGTGTTGATGTTCCAGTGCAGTACAGACGGAGTACTGCTGTTCCAGTGCAATGCAGAGGCAGTGCTTATGTCCCAGTCCAGTACAGAGGGTGTGCTGATGCTCTAGTGCAGTACAGAGGCAGTGCTGATGTTCCAGTGCAGCACAGAGGTAGTACTGATATTCCAGTTCAGAAAGAGTCAGTGTTGATATTCCAGTTCAGTACAGAGGGAGTGATGTTCCAGTGCAGTACAGAGGCAGTGCTGATGTTCCAGTGTAGTACAGAGGCCGTGCCGATGTCCCAGTGCAGTACAGAGGCAGTGTTGATGTTCCTGTGCAGTACAGAGTTAGTGCTGATGTTCCAGTGCAGTACAGAGGCAGCGCCTATGACCCAGTGCATTACAGAGGCAGTGCTTTAGTTCCAGTGTAGTACAGAGGCAGTACGGTAGTTCTAG
Organism: Scyliorhinus torazame; assembly: GCF_047496885.1. Lineage (NCBI taxonomy): Eukaryota > Metazoa > Chordata > Chondrichthyes > Carcharhiniformes > Scyliorhinidae > Scyliorhinus > Scyliorhinus torazame. Next base: position 416,157,310 of record NC_092707.1, read on the forward strand.
TACAGTTCAGGGGCAGTGCCGATGTTCTAGTGCAATACAGAGGCAGTGCCGATGTTACAGCACAGTACAGAGGCAGTGCCGATGTACCAGTTCAGTATAGAGGGTGTGCCGATGATCCAGTGCAGTACAGAGGGAGTGCTGATGTTCCAGTGCAATACAGAGGCGCTGCTGATGTTCCAGTGCTGTACAGAGGCAGTGCTCATGTCCCTGTGCAGTACAGAGGCAGTTCCGATGTTTTAGGGCAGTACTGAGGCATAGCTGATGTTCCACTGCAGTACAGAGGCTGTGCGAATGTCCCAGTCCAGTACAGAGGCAGTGCTGATATTCCAGATCAGTACAGAGGGAGTGCTGATGTTCCGGTTCAGTACAGAGGGAGTGCTGATGTTCCAGTGCAGTACAGAGGGAGAGCGGATGTTCCAGTGCTGTACAGATGCAGTGCTGATGTTTTAGGGCAGTACAGAGGGAGTGCTGATGTTCCGCCGCAGTACAGAGGCAGTTCTAATGTCCCAGTGCAGAACAGAGGTAGTGTTGATGTTCCAGTGCAATACTGAGGCAGTGCTGATGTTTCGTCGCAGTACAGAGCGAATTCTGATGTTCCAGTGCAGTACAGAGGCAGTTCTGATGTCCCAGTGCAGAAGAGAGGAGTGTTGATATTCCATTGCAATACAGAGGCAGTGCTGATGTTCCAGTGCAGTACAGACGGAGTGCTGATGTTCCAGTGCAATGCAGAGGCAGTGCTGATGTCCCAGTCCAGTACAGAGGGTGTGCTGATGCTCCAGTGCAGTACAGAGGCAGTGCTGAAGTTCCAGTGCAGTACAGAGGCAGTGCGAATATCCCAGTCCAGTACAGAGGCAGTGCGAATGTCCCAGTCCAGTACAGAGGCAGTGCGAATGTCCCAGTCCAGTACAGAGGCAGTGCGAATGTCCCAGTCCAGTACAGAGGCAGTGCTGATATTCCAGTTCAGTACAGAGGGAGTGCTGATGTTCCGGTTCAGTACAGAGGGAGTGCTGATGTTCCAGTGCAGTACAGAGGCAGTGCGAATGTCACAGTGCAGTACAGATGCAATGCTGATGCTCCAGTGCAGTACAGAGGGAGAGCTGATGTTCCAGTGCTGTACAGATGCAGTGCTGATGTTTTAGGGCAGTACAGAGGCAATGATGATGTTCCAGTGCAGTACAGAGGGAGTGCTGATGTTCCAGCGCAATGCAGAGGCCGTGCTGATGTCCCAGTCCAGTACAGAGTGTGTGCCGATGCTCCAGTGCAGTACAGATGGACAGCTCATGTTCCAGTGCTGTACAGAGGCAGTGCGAATGTCCCAGTGCAGTACAGAGGGAGTGCCGATGTTCTAGTGCAATACAGAGGCGATGCCGATTTTCCAGTGCAGTACAGAGGCAGTGCTCATGACCCTGTGCAGTACAGAGACAGTGCTGATGTTTTAGGGCAGTACAGAGGCATTGCTGATGTTCCAGTGCAGTACAGATGTAATGCTGATGTTCCAGTGCAGTACAGAGGGAGAGCTGATGTTCCAGTGCTGTACAGATGCAGTGCTGATGTTTTAGGGCAGTACAGAGGCAATGATGATGTTCCAGTGCAGTACAGAGGCAGTGCTGATGTCCCAGTGCAGTACAGAGGGAGTGCTGATGTTCCGCCGCAGTACAGAGGGAGTTCTGATGTCCCAGTGCAGAACAGATGTAGTGTTGATGTTCCAGTGCAATACTGAGGCAGTGCTGATGTTCCGACGCAGTACAGAGCGAATTCTGATGTTCCAGTGCAGTACAGAGGCAGTGCTGATGTTCCAGTGCAGAACAGAGGCAGTGCGAATGTCCCAGTCCAGTACAGAGGCAGTGCTGATATTCCAGTTCAGTACAGAGGGTGTGCTGATGTTCCGGTTCAGTACAGAGGGAGTGCTGATGTTCCAGTGCAGTATAGAGGGAGTCCTGATGTTCCACTGCAGTACAGAGGCAGTGCTGATGTTTTGGGGCAGTACAGAGGCAGTGCCGATGTCCCAGTGCGGCACAGAGGCAATGCTGGTGTTCCAGTGCAGTCCATAGGCAGTGCGAATGTTCCAGGGCAGTACAATGGAAGTGCTGATGTTCCAGTGCAGTATAGATGCATTGCTGAGGTTCCAGTGAAGTACAGAAGCAGTGCAGATGTTCCAGTGCAGTACATAGGGAATGCTGATGTTCCAGTGCAGTACAGAGGGAGTGCAGATGTTCTAGTGCAATACAGAGGCAGGGCCGATGTTCCAGTGCAGTACAGAGGCAGTGCCGATGTTCCAGTTAAGTTTAGAGGGAGTGCTGATGTTCCAGTTCAGTATAGAGGGAGTGCTGATGTTCCAGTGCAGTAAAGAGGGAGTGCTGATGTTCCAGTGCTGTACACAGGCAGTGCTCATGACCCTGTGCAGTACAGAGGCAGTGCTGATGTTTTAGGGCAGTACAGAGGCATTGCTGATGTTCCAGTGCAGTACAGATGCAATGCTGATGTTCCAGTGCAGTACAGAGGGACAGCTCATGTTCCAGTGCTGTACAGATGCAGTGCTGATGTTTTAGGGCAGTACAGAGGCAATGATGATGTTCCAGTGCAGTACAGAGGCGGTGCTGATGTCCCAGTGCAGTACAGAGGGAGTGCTGATGTTCCGCCGCAGTACAGAGGCAGTTCTAATGTCCCAGTGCAGAACAGAGGTAGTGTTGATGTTCCAGTGCAATACTGAGGCAGTGCTGATGTTCCGATGCAGTACAGAGCGAATACTGATGTTCCAGTGCAGTACAGAGGCAGTTCTGATGTCCCAGTGCAGAAGAGAGGAGTGTTGATATTCCATTGCAATACAGAGGCAGTGCTGATGTTCCAGTGCAGTACAGACGGAGTGCTGATGTTCCAGTGCAATGCAGAGGCAGTGCTGATGTCCCAGTCCAGTACAGAGGGTGTGCTGATGCTCCAGTGCAGTACAGAGGCAGTGCTGATGTTCCAGTGCAGTACAGAGGCAGTGCGAATGTCCCAGTCCAGTACAGAGGCAGTGCTGATATTCCAGTTCAGTACAGAGGGAGTGCTGATGTTCCGGTTCAGTACAGAGGGAGTGCTGATGTTCCAGTGCAGTACAGAGGGAGAGCTGATGTTCCAGTGCTGTACAGATGCAGTGCTGATGTTTTAGGGCAGTACAGAGGGAGTGCTGATGTTATGGGGCAGTACAGAGTGAGTGCTGATGTTCCAGTGCAGTACAGAGGCAGTGCTGATGTTCCAGTGCAGTACAGAGGCAGTGCGAATGTCCCAGTGCAGTACAGATGCAATGCTGATGTTCCAGTGCAGTACAGAGGGAGAGCTGATGTTCCAGTGCTGTACAGATGCAGTGCTGATGTTTTAGGGCAGTACAGAGGCAATGAAGATGTTCCAGTGCAGTGCAGAGGGAGTCCTGAAGTTCCAGTGCAGTACAGAGGCAATGCTGATGTTCCGCCGCAGCACAGAGGCAGTTCTGATGTCCCAGTGCAGAACAGAGGTAGTTTTGATGTTCCAGTGCAATACTGAGGCAGTGCTGATGTTCCGACGCAGTACAGAGCGAATTCTGATGTTCCAGTGCAGTACAGAGGCAGTTCTGATGTCCCAGTGCAGAATAGAGGAGTGTTGATATTCCATTGCAATACAGAGGCAGTGCTGATGTTCCAGTGCAGTACAGAGGGAGTGCTGATGTTCCAGTGCAGTACAGACGGCGTGCCGATGTTCCAGTGCAATGCAGAGGCAGTGCTGATGTCCCAGTCCAGTACAGAGGGGGTGCTGCTGCTCCAGTGCAGTACAGAGGCAGTGCTGATGTTCCAGTGCAGAACAGAGGCAGTGCGAATGTCCCAGTCCAGTACAGAGGCAGTGCTGATATTCCAGTTCAGTACAGAGGGTGTGCTGATGTTCCTGTTCAGTACAGAGGGAGTGCTGATGTTCCAGTGCAGTATAGAGGGAGTCCTGATGTTCCACTGCAGTACAGAGGCAGTGCTGATGTTTTGGGGCAGTACAGAGGCAGTGCCGATGTCCCAGTGCGGCACAGAGGCAATGCTAGTGTTCCAGTGCAGTCCATAGGCAGTGCGAATGTTCCAGGGCAGTACAATGGAAGTGCTGATGTTCCAGTGCAGTACATAGGGAATGCTGATGTTCCAGTGCAGTACAGAGGGAGTGCAGATGTTCTAGTGCAATACAGAGGCAGGGCCGATGTTCCAGTGCAGTACAGAGGCAGTGCCGATGTTCCAGTTAAGTTTAGAGGGAGTGCTGATGTTCCAGTGCAGTAAAGAGGGAGTGCTGATGTTCCAGTGCAGTACAGAGGCAGTGCCGATGTTCTAGTGCAATACAGAGGCACTGCCGAATTTCCAGTGCAGTACAGAGGCAGTGCTCATGACCCTGTGCAGTACAGAGGCAGTGCTGATGTTTTAGGGCAGTACAGAGGCATTGCTGATGTTCCAGTGCAGTACAGATGCAATGCTGATGTTCCAGTGCAGTACAGAGGGACAGCTCATGTTCCAGTGCTGTACAGATGCAGTGCTGATGTTTTAGGGCAGTACAGAGGCAATGATGATGTTCCAGTGCAGTACAGAGGCGGTGCTGATGTCCCAGTGCAGTACAGAGGGAGTGCTGATGTTCCGCCGCAGTACAGAGGCAGTTCTAATGTCCCAGTGCAGAACAGAGGTAGTGTTGATGTTCCAGTGCAATACTGAGGCAGTGCTGATGTTTCGTCGCAGTACAGAGCGAATTCTGATGTTCCAGTGCAGTACAGAGGCAGTTCTGATGTCCCAGTGCAGAAGAGAGGAGTGTTGATATTCCATTGCAATACAGAGGCAGTGCTGATGTTCCAGTGCAGTACAGATGGAGTGCTGATTTTCCAGTGCAATGCAGAGGCAGTGCTGATGTCCCAGTCCAGTACAGAGGGTGTGCTGATGCACCAGTGCAGTACAGAGGCAGTGCTGATGTTCCAGTGCAGTACAGAGGCAGTGCGAATGTCCCAGTCCAGTACAGAGGCAGTGCTGATATTCCAGTTCAGTACAGAGGGAGTGCTGATGTTCCGGTTCAGTACAGAGGGAGTTCTGATGTTCCAGTGCAGTACAGAGGGAGAGCTGATGTTCCAGTGCTGTACAGATGCAGTGCTGATGTTTTAGGGCAGTACAGAGGGAGTGCTGATGTTTTGGGGCAGTACAGAGTGAGTGCTGATGTTCCAGTGCAGTACAGAGGCAGTGCTGATGTTCCAGTGCAGTACAGAGGCAGTGCGAATGTCCCAGTGCAGTACAGATGCAATGCTGATGTTCCAGTGCAGTACAGAGGGAGAACTGATGTTCCAGTGCTGTACAGATGCAGTGCTGGTGTTTTAGGGCAGTACAGAGGCAATGATGATGTTCCAGTGCAGTACAGAGCGAGTCCTGATGTCCCAGTGCAGAACAGAGGTAGTGTTGATGTTCCAGTGCAATACTGAGGCAGTGCTGATGTTCCGACGCAGTACAGAGCGAATTCTGATGTTCCAGTGCAATACAGAGGCAGTTCTGATGTCCCAGTGCAGAAGAGAGGAGTGTTGATATTCCATTGCAATACAGAGGCAGTGCTGATGTTCCAGTGCAGTACAGAGGGAGTGCTGATGTTCCAGTGCAGTACAGACGCCGTGCCGATGTTCCAGTGCAATGCAGAGGCAGTGCTGATGTCGCAGTCCAGTACAGAGGGGGTGCTGCTGCTCCAGTGCTGTACAGAGGCAGTGCTGATGTTCCAGTGCAGAACAGAGGCAGTGCGAATGTCCCAGTCCAGTACAGAGGCAGTGCTGATATTCCAGTTCAGTACAGAGGGTGTGCTGATGTTCCGGTTCAGTACAGAGGGAGTGCTGATGTTGCAGTGCAGTATAGAGGGAGTCCTGATGTTCCACTGCAGTACAGAGGCAGTGCTGATGTTTTGGGGCAGTACAGAGGCAGTGCCGATGTCCCAGTGCGGCACAGAGGCAATGCTGGTGTTCCAGTGCAGTCCATAGGCAGTGCGAATGTTCCAGGGCAGTACAATGGAAGTGCTGATGTTCCAGTGCAGTACAGCTGCATTGCCGAGGTTCCAGTGAAGTACAGAAGCAGTGCAGATGTTCCAGTGCAGTACATAGGGAATGCTGATGTTCCAGTGCAGTACAGAGGGAGTGCAGATGTTCTAGTGCAATACAGAGGCAGGACCGATGTTCCAGTGCAGTACAGAGGCAGTGCCGATGTTCCAGTTAAGTTTATAGTGGGTGCTGATGTTCCAGTTCAGTATAGAGGGAGTGCTGATGTTCCAGTGCAGTAAAGAGGGAGTGCTGATGTTCCAGTGCAGTACAGAGGCAGTGCCGATGTTCTAGTGCAATACAGAGGCACTGCCGAATTTCCAGTGCAGTACCGAGGCAGTGCTCATGACCCTGTGCAGTACAGAGGCAGTGCTGATGTTTTAGGGCAGTACAGAGGCATTGCTGATGTTCCAGTGCAGTACAGATGCAATGCTGATGTTCCAGTGCAGTACAGAGGGCCAGCTCATGTTCCAGTGCTGTACAGATGTAGTGCTGATGTTTTAGGGCAGTACAGAGGCAACGATGATGTTCCAGTGCAGTACAGAGGGAGTGCTGATGTTCCGCCGCAGTACAGAGGCAGTTCTAATGTCCCAGTGCAGAACAGAGGTAGTGTTGATGTTCCAGTGCAATACTGAGGCAGTGCTGATGTTCCGACGCAGTACAGAGCGAATTCTGATGTTCCAGTGCAGTACAGAGGCAGTTCTGATGTCCCAGTGCAGAAGAGAGGAGTGTTGATATTCCATTGCAATACAGAGGCAGTGCTGATGTTCCAGTGCAGTACAGATGGAGTGCTGATGTCCCAGTGCAATGCAGAGGCAGTGCTGATGTTCCAGTCCAGTACAGAGGGTGTGCTGATGCTCCAGTGCAGTACAGAGGCAGTGCTGATGTTCCAGTGCAGTACAGAGGCTGTGCGAATGTCCCAGTCCAGTACAGAGGCAGTGCTGATATTCCAGTTCAGTACAGAGGGAGTGCTGATGTTCCGGTTCAGTACAGAGGGAGTGCTGATGTTCCAGTGCAGTACAGAGGGAGAGCTGATGTTCCAGTGCTGTACAGATGCAGTGCTGATGTTTTAGTGCAGTACAGAGGGAGTGCTGATGTTTTTGGGCAGTAAAGAGTGAGTGCTGATGTTCCAGTGCAGTACAGAGGCAGTGCTGATGTCCCAGTGCAGTACAGAGGGAATGCTGATGTTCCAGTGTAGTACAGAGGCCGTGCCGATGTCCCAGTCCGGCACAGAGTCGATTTCGGCGTGAGAACAGCTGTTGAATCAGTTTCAGTGGGAGCAGTGCGGAAGTGGTTGCTGGGAGATAAGTCTGTCCTTTAAAAGCACTTGTCTTTGCAGGGGCAGGCCAGTCGATTTCGGCGTGAGAACAGCTGGTGAGTCAGTTTCAGCGGGAGCAGTGCGGAAGTGGTTGCTGGGAGGTAAGTCTGTCCTTTAAAAGCACTTGTCTTTGCAGGGGCAGGCCAGTCGATTTCGGCGGGAGAACAGCTGGTGAGTCAGTTTCAGCGGGAGCAGTGCGGAAGTGGTTGCTGGGAGGTAAGTCTGTCCTTTAAAAGCACTTGTCTTTGCAGGGGCAGGCCAGTCGATTTCGGCGGGAGTGGAGCTGGCTGGTTAGTCAATTTCAGCAGGAGCTGAGAATTTTTAAAAAAAAATTAGTGTTTTAGGCGGGAACGGGAAGTCGACCCGCGGACGTCTGGGAAGACCCTCACCAAGAAATTCTGGTGGAGAGGAAACCCGAGACACTACACGTGTAGTGTCTCCCACCCGCCCTCCTCCTCTAACCTAATAATAAAACCCATTGTCTGAGGTAAGTATCATATTTTATTATATTATTATTATTTTTTATAAAAAATTTAATTTAGTTGTTAGCCAGATCTTGGTAGAAAGTTAGAGGAATGGCAGGGAAGGGAGTGCAATGTTCCTCCTGTAGGATGTTTGAGGTGAGGGATGAAGTTAGTGTCCCTGCTGATTTTACCTGCAGGAAGTGCTGCCATCTCCAGCTCCTCCAAGACCGAGTTAGGGAACTGGAGCTGGAGTTGGAAGAACTTCGGATCATTCGGGAGGCAGAAGGGGTCATAGATAGCAGCTTCAGGGAATTAGTTACACCAAAGATTGGAGATAGGTGGGTAACTGTAAGAGGGACTGGGAAAAAGCAGTCAGTGCAGGGATCCCCTGCGCTCGTTCCCCTGAGAAACAAGTATACCGCTTTGGATACTTGTGGGGGGGGGGGGGACTTACCAGGGGTAAGCCATGGGGTACGGGCCTCTGGCACGGAGTCTGTCCCTGTTGCTCAGAAGGGAAGGGGGGAGAGCAGCAGTGCATTAGTAATTGGGGACTCTATCGTCAGGGGCACAGATAGGAGATTTTGTGGGAGTGTGAGAGACTCACGTTTGGTATGTTGCCTCCCATGTGCAAGGGTACGTGATGTCTCGGATCGTGTTTTCCGGGTCCTTAGGGGGAGGAGGAGCAGCCCCAAGTCGTGGTCCACATTGGCACTAACGACATAGGTAGGAAAGGGGACAAAGATGTCAGGCAGGCTTTCAGGGAGCTAGGATGGAAGCTCAGAACTAGAACAAACAGAGTTGTTATCTCTGGGTTGTTGCCCGTGCCACGTGATAGTGAGATGAGGAATAGGGAGAGAGAGCATTTAAACACGTGGCTACAGGGATGGTGCAGGCGGGAGGGATTCAGATTTCTGGATAACTGGGGCTCTTTCTGGGGAAGGTGGGACCTCTACAGACAGGATAGTCTACATCTGAACCTGAGGGGCACAAATATCCTGGGGGGGAGATTTGTTAGTGCTCTTTGGGGGGGTTTAAACTAATGCAGCAGGGGCATGGGAACCTGGATTGTAGTTTTAGGGTAAGGGAGAATGAGAGTATAGAGGTCAGGAGCACAGATTTGACGTCGCAGGAGGGGGCCAGTGTTCAGGTAGGTGGTTTGAAGTGTGTCTACTTCAATGCCAGGAGTATACGAAACAAGGTAGGGGAACTGGCAGCATGGGTTGGTACCTGGGACTTCGATGTTGTGGCCATTTCGGAGACATGGATAGAGCAGGGACAGGAATGGATGTTGCAGGTTCCGGGGTTTAGGTGTTTTAGTAAGCTCAGAGAAGGAGGCAAAAGAGGGGGAGGTGTGGCGCTGCTAGTCAAGAGCAGTATTACGGTGGCGGAGAGGATACTAGATGGGGACTCTTCTTCCGAGATAGTATGGGCTGAAGTTAGAAACAGGAAAGGAGAGGTCACCCTGTTGGGAGTATTTTATAAGCCTCCTAATAGTTCTAGGGATGTAGAGGAAAGGATGGCGAAGATGATTCTGGATAAGAGCGAAAGTAACAGGGTAGTTATTATGGGAGACTTTAACTTTCCAAATATTGACTGGAAAAGATATAGTTCGAGTACAATAGATGGGTCGTTTTTTGTACAGTGTGTGCAGGAGGGTTTCCTGAAACAATATGTTGACAGGCCAACAAGAGGCGGGGCCACGTTGGATTTGGTTTTGGGTAATGAACCAGGCCAGGTGTTGGATTTGGAGGTAGGAGAGCACTTTGGGGACAGTGACCACAATTCGGTGACGTTTACGTTAATGATGGAAAGGGATAAGTATACACCGCAGGGCAAGAGTTATAGCTGGGGGAAGGGCAATTATGATGCCATTAGACGTGACTTGGGCGGGGATAAGGTGGAGAAGTAGGCTACAAGTGTTGGGCACACTGGATAAGTGGGGCTTGTTCAAGGATCAGCTACTGCGTGTTCTTGATAAGTATGTACCGGTCAGACAGGGAGGAAGGCGTCGAGCGAGGGAACCGTGGTTTACCAAGGAAGTGGAATCTCTTGTTAAGAGGAAGAAGGAGGCCTATGTGAAGATGAGGTGTGAAGTTTCGGTTGGGGCGATGGATAGTTACAAGGTAGCGAGGAAGGATCTAAAGAGAGAGCTAAGACGAGCAAGGAGGGGACATGAGAAGTATTTGGCAGGAAGGATCACGGAAAACCCAAAAGCTTTCTATAGGTATGTCAGGAATAAGCCAATGACGAGGGAAAGAGTAGGACCAGTCAAGGACAGGGATGGGAAATTGTGTGTGGAGTCTGAAGAGATAGGCGAGATACTAAATGAATATTTTTCGTCAGTATTCACTCAGGAAAAAGATAATGTTGTGGAGGAGAATGCTGAGCCCCAGGCTAATAGAATAGATGGCATTGAGGTACGTAGGGCTAATGGTAAAGTTCTTGAAAGTGTAGATGAGCAGAGGGATCTAGGTGTCCATGTACAGAGATCCCTGAAAGTTGCCACCCAGGTTGATAGGGTTGTGAAGAAGGCCTATGGAGTGTTGGCCTTTATTGGTAGAGGGATTGAGTTCCGGAGTCGGGAGGTCATGTTGCAGCTGTACAGAACTCTGGTACGGCCGCATTTGGAGTATTGCGTACAGTTCTGGTCACCGCATTATAGGAAGGACGTGGAGGTTTTGGAGCGGGTGCAGAGGAGATTTACCAGGATGTTGCCTGGTATGGAGGGAAAATCTTATGAGGAATGGCTGATGGACTTGAGGTTGTTTTCATTGGAGAGAAGAAGGTTAAGAGGAGACTTAATAGAGGCATACAAATAGATCAGGGGGTTGGATAGGGTGGACAGTGAGAGCCTTCTCCCGCGGATGGATATGGCTGGCACGAGGGGACATAACTTTAAACTGAGGGGTAATAGATATAGGACAGAGGTCAGGGGTAGGTTCTTTACGCAAAGAGTAGTGAGGCCGTGGAATGCCCTACCTGCTACAGTAGTGAACTCGCCAACATTGAGGGCATTTAAAAGTTTATTGGATAAACATATGGATGATAATGGCACAGTGTAGGTTAGATGGCTTTTGTTTCAGTGCAACATCGTGGGCCGAAGGGCCTGTACTGCGCTGTATTGTTCTATGTTCTATGTTCTAGAGGCAGTGCTGATATTCCAGTTCAGTACAGAGGGAATGCTGATGTTCATGTGCAGTACAGAGGCAGTGTTGGTGTTCCAGTGCAGTACAGAGGCAGTGCTGATGTTCCAGTGCAGTACCGAGGCAGTGCTGATGTTCTAGTGCAGTACAGAGGGAATGCTGATGTTCCAATGGAGTACAGAGGTAGTGCTGATGTTCCAGTGCAGTACAGAGGCAGTGCCTATGACCCAGTGCAGTACAGAGTCAGTGCTGTTGTTCCAGTGCAGTACAGAGGCAGTACGGTTGTTCAAGTACAGTACAGAGGCAGTGCCGATGTTCTAGTGCAATGCAGAGGCAGTGCCGATGTTACAGCGCAGTACAGAGGCAGTGCCGATGTTCCAGTTCAGTATAGAGGGTGTGCCGATGTTCCAGTGCAGTACAGAGGGAGTGCTGATATTCCAGTGCAATACAGAGGCATTGCTGATGTTCCAGTGCTGTACAGAGGCAGTGCTCATGTCCCTGTGCAGTACAGAGGCAGTGCTGATGTTTTAGGGCAGTACTGATGGATAGCTGATGTTCCAGTGCAGTACAGAGGCAATGCTGATGTTCCAGTGCAGTACAGAGGCAGTGCTGATGTTTTGGGGCAGTACAGAGGCGGTGCCGATGTCCCAGTGCAGTACAGAGGAAATGCTGATGTTCCAGTGCAGTACAATGGAAGTGCTGATGTTCCAGTGCAGTACAGAGGCATTGCTGATGTTCCAGTGAAGTACAGAGGCAGTGCTAATCTTCCAGTTCAGTTAATAGGGAATGCTGATGTTCCAGTGCAGTACAGAGGCAGCACTGTTGTTCCAGTGCAGTACAGAGGCAGTGCCGAGGTTCTAGTGCAATACAGAGGCAGGGCCTATGTTCCAGTGCAGTACAGAGGCAGTGCCGATGTTCCAGTTCAGTGTAGAGGGAGTGCCGATGTTCCAGAGGAGTACAGAGGCAGTGCTGATGTTCCAGTTCAGTATAGAGGGAGTGCTGATGTTCCTGTGCAGTATAGTGGGTGTGCTGATGTTCCAGTGCATTACAGAGGCAGTGCCGATGTTCTAGTGCAATACAGAGGCACTGCCGATGTTCCAGTGCAGTACAGAGGGAGTGCTGTTGTTCCAGTGCAGAAGAGAGGAGTGTTGATATTCCATTGCAATACAGAGGGAGTGGTGATGTTCCAGTGCAGTACAGAGGCAATGCTGATGTTCCAGTGGAGTACAGAGGGAGTGCTGATGTTCCACTGCAGTACAGAGGCAGTGCTGATGTTTTGGGGCAGTACAGAGGCGGTGCCAATGTCCCAGTGCAGTACAGAGGCAATGCTGATGTTCCAGTGCAGTACAATGGATGTGCTGATGTTCCAGTGCAGTACACAGGCATTGCTGATGTTCCAGTGAAGTACAGAGGCTGTGCTGATGTTCCAGTGCAGTACATAGGAAATGCTGATGTTCCAGTGCAGTACAGAGGCAGCACTGTTGTTCCACTGC